>NW_028277071.1:0-318055 GCF_059951505.1 Python bivittatus | reverse complement strand
GTACAGCGCATTATGGTGGGGTTGTACACTTCCTCCCTTGCTATTTCATTTGATTCTTGAACCTTTGGCCACCATGTTAAGTCAATCTTTAGATATTAACCTTATTACATTGGCAGGGTGTGAGTATAAACTCTCTCTGTATACTTACGATATTTTGGCAATTTGGGATCAATATTCTCTTTCTTTGCCTAATTTTATAAAGGTTGTGCAGTATTTTGGAATGTATTCTGGGCATAAATAAACTGGAATCAATCTTGTTTGCTTACCCTGGGCCCTAATATATTGATACAGCTATGTGAAGAGATGATGTTTGAGATTTCTATGGATTATATTAAATATTTGGGACTGTATATACCAGAAGATATTTCTACACATATGGAAATAAATATGTTGAAACTTTTAGAAAGGGTTCAAATGGATGTTAATAGATGGCTGAAGATTCCTTTAGGTATATGGGGTAAAGTTAATGTTATTAAAATGAACATTGTCCCTTACTTGTTTTATGTTCTTAGAGGCATTCCTATATAATATCAAATCAATCTTTCCTTTGGATTGATAGGTGATTTAGAAAATTGATTTTGGAAAGTGGACCACCAGGGTTTTCCTTAGCTAAATTAAGATTAACATTTGAGGAAGATGGTTTTAATGTATCTGTTCTGCAAAAATATCATTGGACTAATATTTGATCAGCCATCTGCTGGTGGAATGAAAATACAATGGAATATCCTTCATGGGCTAATTTGGTAAGTTACTCTCTATTTCCTTTCCAATCATGGAAAGTGCTTGGAGAAACCAAGAACAGAAAAAGTGTGTTACTTCCAGGAGTATGAGCAATGGGAAATCTTTGGGCCATATTGGGATGTAAAATGAGTTTTGATAATGAGACTCATGAATATCTATTTCTTTGGAAAATTTCTGAACATTGGTGGTAAATAATTTTATTGGAAAGCTTGGGCAGAAACTGGGATTATAACTTTAAATCAGCTATCAACGAATGACTATTTTAAGGATTTTTCTTGCCTTCAAATTGAATTGGGTCTTTCCAGTTCACCACCTTCAGCTTAACCATGGTTTAACGGATCAAGATGGATCAAATGCTTTGGCTGCCTTAAAGGCCTCTGTGTTGCATTCTTTCCATATGGAATCCACGACAGAAATAAAAACCTATCACATATCTTTATCAAAAGCTCAAGAATAATGTTAAGGTGGACATTTCTGGGATATTTCATTTATGGACTAAAGAACAGGAATTTCTGACAGAGCCACAGAAATGGCTTCAGGTTCTGAAAAATGTTAAAATGATATCAACAGATTTGAGATGAATGTTGATTCAGCCAAAAAATTGACTATAGGATGCTTAGATTTCCCAAAGAGTGCATTTGAAAGGATGGGTATTAGAGTTCTCATGCTGGAGATGTAAGAATTTTGGAGGCTCACTGACCTAAATGATATAATCATGTTATCGTTTAGTTTCTAAAGTGTATTAATGTATATTAGTAGATTTATGGGGAAACCTTTAAATGTAAAAAATGTTCATGTAGTGTTGAATTAGGTACCACAGCTTTGGAAGTTGACTGTTTATCAGGAACTGTGGTTGTATCGTGCATGGGGGAGGGGGGGTGGCAAAAAGAATGATATTAAGAAATTATAAAAGAGATATTATTCCAGATGTCAAGGAATGGTTGTTGGCAATGCATGATCTCTCTGTTGTGGAGAAGACAATATTCTCCAAATCAAAATTCTCCCAATCAAAGGATGCAGCAATATGGGTTATTAAGGCAGAGATTTTGCGATACCTTATAATAAGATCTTGTATTGTTCATATTATAGCAGTGAATTCCTTGGTAAACCAGTTTATAAGTATAAAAATAAGATAGATTTTTTTTCTTTTCTTTCCTAGTTCTCATGTTTCATGTTTTTTGTTTGACTTTTTTAAGATTAAAGATTGTTTTGTTATAAAATAGTTAAATTAATTTTAATTTTTTTTAAAAAAAACTCTTTTGTAAGCCTTTTTCTTTCATTGCCATTTTTTGTTCTTTTATATTCTAAGATATACAGGATCATACTGAATATCCTTGCCTTTATGTTCCCCAAGTAGCACCAATGATAGACCATCCATCCTTTCTACAGATCATCCAAAGTTTTACAAACTGTGGATTGTCTGTTATTATGCAAAAAGCACCACACATCTATTTGCCAGAATAGGAAGAAATTTGGAAGAAATTATCCTGAAATAGAGTCACATTTCAAGACTTTTGTCCCCAACCAGAGTCCTTCTATACAGCAACATTTCCATATCTGCTAGTTTCATTTCTGAAACTACCATTTGAATTGACTTATTCTCTCAAATCCAGGTTTACCTTTTGGTGCCCTCACTTTTAAGTAAAACTCTTAGAATGATAAAAATGATAAAACCTAGAACTGGAAGAGACCATTCGGGTTATTGAGTTCACTCCTCTGCTCAATGCAAACATTAAAATGTAATTATCCTTGGCCCATCTTTAAAAATCTAGCCTCCTCTGAAACATATCCATCTGTGCAGCTTGTTGGTTCTCTGTCAATGTGCTTTCTCTTGGATTTTCCGCCTCTAACACTTAATTGGAATCTGCCTTCCTATAACTTAAGTCCATATTTCTCTGTCCTGCTCTCAGAATTTAGAGAGAACAAGAGAGAGGAAGAGAGAGAGAGAGAGAGAGAGACAGAGAGAGAGAGACAGAGAGAGAGAGAGAGAGAGACAGTTCTTGACTTCCTTCTTGCATCTGCCATGGAGGAAGGTGTAAGCAAAGGATGATATGTGCATTTTGACATCATCACATAGAAGACACAACTGCATAATCTGAATAATTTCTTTGATGACATCATGAACCATGGTGTTTTGCCATCATGGTAGTGACTACTGGACACTGCCATGACATCCTGTCCAGAATTTATGTCAGCCCTTCAAAGGAGGCAGGTGAGGAAACAGATTCCACTACTTTGACTGGAAGTTTATTAATAGAGGGTATAATAAAGACCCTTGAAAGCTGACTGTGTTTGCCTTTCCTTCACTGCAAGGAATTAGGGTGGAGCCCATCTGAACTTCTTCCTCACACGTTCTGTTTCCCGGGATTAAAGGAGACTGTCCTTTTCTAACTGTTTCTACACAGTTTCTCCAAGGATATCTCTGTCCTCTCTACAAACTGAAGGTGACTATTGTATTTCCCAGTAAAGTTCATAGAGAACAATAATTGAAGATTTGTTTTATGTATCCATAAAAGACTATATTGTTGAGGACATAATTTTAACCAAGGGATATTTGAAAGGCCACTACCCCCTTAACCTCCTGGATATTTAAGATTCTATGGTTATAAAGGTTGCACAATTAATGGAGAAGAGGGGAAATTGTCACAAAAGGGTCCACTAAAATGTAAAACTTCAAATTCCTAATGTTTCCTGCCCCCAACACTTGCCAGAATCGGATCTCACCTATATGAGACTAAGATTATACTTTGCTTAATTTCTCCATTTTAATCCACATGAGAAGATGCAACAGGGGGAAGGGAAAATAATGATAAGAAACTGCCTCCAATTGATCCCTTCTCTGTTTGAGTGAGCCTGCAAGTTTTTGAATAATTAATAATATACAGAGAGCCCCATATCTTGGCATAGAGGTTAATATTTGATCCAAATAAGATCAGGAATAAGGTGTGTTATTCAACATCATAAATTGTAGGCACAATGGCTGGATACTCATGGGAAATTAAAGGCAAACATCCTTAGAGACTGTATCCCAACCTTCTGTTGGGAATCCCAAGATTCTGTAGAGAATCAGAAAATAAATTTTCTGTGATGCAATCTGATTTATTTTCCTGAAATGGCAATGAAAATACTTTTCAAGCAGCCTACATTTTTCCCCCCAACACATGATGTATCATTTCCCAAGGTTCTTGAAAGCACTCTTTTGATTAATTGATAGAGAGATGGAGTGAAAGGCAGTGGGAGAAGACAAGGCAGGTAATGAAGGAAGAACAAGTCAAGGGAATGGTGGAAAGATTTTCAGGTCCATATTTTATAGAACAAGCACATGGAGCAGAATTTCACTGCAGAAGTAACGATGATTTCCTAGCACATACACACATCCACCCCCACTGACAGAGAGAAACGTCTTGGCTCTTCTATTTGTAAAGCTCTTGATTTACTTACATGTCCATTATCTAAATTATAGATCACGTTTCTTATGGTATAGGGATACAGGCAAACAATCCATGATGGCAAAAAGATTGTGGAGAATCACCTGAGCAGGAAAAGCAGTTAACCCATCCATCAGTGCTGAGGTCTTGACTTGTTATTTCTATGAATGATTGGGCGTGTGGGTATGGAAATGTATTCCTTGTTTTTTTTCATAAAAGGGAAGGAGAAAATTCAGGTCATTCTGGGACAGTGAAGAGAAAGGAGTTGACCTAATATATTTTTCAAGCCATCTATATTCCTTGACAGTTTGGGTGAGCACAAATGTATCCCATTTTCAACATCAGGTGGAGATATATATATATATATATATATATATATATATATATATATATATGTGTGTGTGTGTGTGTGTGTGTGTGTGTGTAAAAATTCCCTTGAATTGTAGATAATATTCTATTTGTCACACAAAATAGTGTTCCATCCTTTCCTTACACTTTCTGTATAATATGGCTTCACTAAATCATTCACCACTTCTTTCTTTCTTTCCTCTCAACCAGCTCTTCTTTGTCATCTATAAATATTCTCCTATTTTAATCATCATTTTTCTATCACACTGTGTTATTTACTTTTCAGTGGGTTACTGCTGTCTTCTTTAGACAACTAACAACATAACAAGTGTTTCTACACAGAGGTATGGGACTCTGACATCACAGAATTCCAAAGTTCCCAAGTTCTGGTCTGTATAGAAATACTTCACCTCTGGACTACAACTTCCAAAAATATCATTATACATTTCAGAATCCCCAAATGATCTCCTATTTTCCAATAATGGCCTATTTCACACATCACACTAAGCTAAGATAGTGTTTCTTTGTGGTGGGCCTCATGTTTTGTGGGATTCCAATGATGGAACTTTTGAAATCATAATTGATATTGAAATATTAAATTTCAAATATCTTATCTTACTACCATAGGTTTGCACAACTTTTGTTAATTTGATATGATAATCCTGTCTAATGTTCTCCATGCCGTAATCACAGTATTGGTGGATGAAATATGGTGTTAGAAGTGTAGCTAAATCTTGATTCAAAGGAGATTCCATATTTTCTCTTTCAGTAACAGAAGGCAAACATGAATTTGACCAACTGCACAAGAGTAACTGAATTTATCCTTTTTCGATTGCCAAGTGTTTTGGGAATGGAACATTTGATATTTTCATGTGTCTTGCTGCTCTACCTCCTGTGTCTGATGGGCAATGGGCTCATCATTGTGATGGTAATTGTGGACCGCCACCTCCGGAAGCCCATGTATTTCTTCCTTAGCAACCTTTCTTTCATTGACATGGGACACACTACATCCTTTATTCCTAAACTGCTGGTCAATTATCTGTCTGCAAACAATTCCATCTGTTTCTATTGCTGTATAACACAGTTGTACTTTTATTTCTTTTTTGGAGTTACAGAATTTTTTATCATTACTTTGATATCCTTGGACAGATATGTAGCCATTTGCCATCCTTTGAGATATGCCACTATCATGACTTCTGGGGTCTGCCTTAAACTGGCAATAGCAGCCTGGTGTGCAGGGTTTTTCTCCATTCTTTACCAGGGAGTAATGACTGCAAACCTACCCTACTGTACGTCCAACATTATCAATCATTTCTACTGTGATGAGGGACCTTTGTTAAAGATTGCAGGAGGAGATACACATATCATTGAAACCCTTGGCTTCCTACTTACTGTGCTTGTGGTTATGTCCTCCCTTCTTTTCACCCTGATTTCTTACCTCTTCATCATCTCCACCATTCTCCGAATGCCTTCAAACACCAGACAGCAGAGGGCCTTTTCTACCTGTGCTTCCCATCTGATTGTAGTCTGCATTTTGTATGGGTCAGTCTTTTTTGTCTATTTAAGACCTAATGTCAAGAACTCTTCCTTCAATGTAATCAAGTCTGTTTCTTGGCTGAATACTCTAGTTGCTCCAGTGCTAAATCCCTTCATTTATACTATTAGGAACAATGAAGTCAAAGAAGCTGTGTGGAAACTTTTAGAAAGAAAGACTCCAGGTCTCCCCAATATCTTAGCATAGGCCTTTGTGGCGAAGTGATGGAAAATGACTCATCCCCTTGAAATTATCGAAGCTTGGAGCTGCAGAATCCATCTCCAAAGGTATTGTGCTGGCATTTGTTAACAAGGCTACCTTAACAAAGAGGGAGAAAGGAGTGGGTAACATGGTGGGTTATGAGTACCATGCTACCCACTGATGTTACCTTTTTCCTCTTCTCATCATTCTAAATTATCTTCCCCAACCTGGTGTCCTCCAAACAAATCAGGTTCAGCATTTGCAGAATTTTCCTTCTGCATGAGCAAATCCTTTTTGGCTGAAAATCAAACCTGTTATAGTGATGGGGATTTTTTTCCTAGTTTAGTTTCTCTTTTTCCCTGCTTTGTTGAATACTTGAAATCCCATTTTCTGGATTTGGGAATAGTTTTCAAATAATGAATTAAAGCTTTCCCCTGGTGTAGCCTGTGTACATTTTCCTGTATCATTTCTTCAAATAAGTTCTCTAAAGGCATGCATATTATATATTATGGTCATATAATAGATAAACCTTTTTATAAAAGAACTGTTGAATTTTCCTTGCTTTTCATATGGGTAAAGAGATATGAATAGGTAGTTTTTGTTTTACCTATTGGTTCAAAGATAAAACATTATGCAAGTATACCCTCAGATGGAGGGTCAGTTTGTTCCTTCCCCATCTCTAGGTAATCATTGATTAAGATTGGGTGGTTGGTCATCCCATACCAGTTGGGAAATTAAGTTTATCATGATGCATTTACTTCATATCATGATGTGTTTTTAATAAAGTCTGTTTCCTAAGCTTGTCATTAAATTGGAATTCTTGGAAGTTTTGTATGCTAAAATGGGCTGGTAGGAATGTTGAGCATAGAATGGAAAGGCAAAGGTTCAATACCGATTGTCAAGGAAGCTTACAGGTGACATGTCATTCATGATACGCCTGACAGAGAGCACTTCTTGTGGGAAAATATTTGAGGAATGTCAATCTGACAAGAAGAAAATCATTCTTGACATTCTTGTCCTTATGTTACCTTAGTAGTATCATTTACACTTGGGATAGGGAATCTGGGAACAGAAGAAAGTGTCTATCCTGGAGCAGTGTCAAATTATGAACCTTGAACCCTAAAAAGAATCCTTGCATGGTGTAACATATACAAATCTATGTATGTTACCATCTTATTTGCCATCTGAACTGTCTCACTTTGTCCATTCTAGGTCCCACATTTTACAAACACCCCTCTTAAGCAATATTCTACTGCCACATAGAATTACATCACCATAAATCCCAGAGTTGAAGGAGACATTTCGGCCAATGAATTCCACCTCCTGCCCCCACTTTGGTGCAAGAACCCAAAATAAGTCTCCCAAAGAGATGCAACGTAGTCTCCACATAAATACAATCAGTCATGAGGAGACAACCTTCTTAAATACTGATAATCAGGGGAGATATGGGGACACAACATCGAATGCATCATAACCTCATACAACATATGACACAATTATGTCCTGGAGATCATTGGATGATAACAACATAATGCACAGTCCATGATTTTGGTGACTTTGAAATGACGAGCAAAATGCTGGCTGGGGAATTCTTGGAGTTGGCCAAGTTTCAAAACTTCTGATTCCCTGAATTATCTTGCCCCTCCCTGCCACACTGAATGGGATTTCAAATTTGTGAGTCCTGAGGATACCCCAGTGAATGTCTTCACCTTGAATTCTAAGGAAAAATGAATGTGGAAAAAGGGGAAGTGGGAAGAAAATCATTCTTGGACATCATCTCCAGTCAGTTCCTTCACTCTTTTTCTGAGACTTTGAAAAGTGTTTATAATGGTCTGTGGGAATGACATTGGGAGACAAGTGGAAGAGATGTTGCCTTGAAAGCAATCAGATAAAAGGGGGAGGAGCCTGCTTCTGAATAATGGTCAAAGAAATAAAGTTTAAAAAGTCCTCCCAAATGTATCAGTATGTAAAGAAGGCCTTACAATAAATTAGAATTATCTCATCTAGACATTGTCTGGTTGTTTCTGTTGTGAATACTATAGTCGTTCCGGTGCTAAATCCTTTCATTTACACCATTAGGAACCATGAAGTGGTAGAAGCAGTTTGGAAAGCATTAAGAAAAAAGACTCCAGCTTCCCCCAAACTCTAAACAGAGACCGGTGTGAAGAAGCAATTCAATGCCCGAAATTGAGGAGCAGGAGGAGTAACCATCAGAGATATTGTACCATTATTTTAGCTTGCCTAGATCAAAAGGATGGAAGAAGAAGGGGGTCAACGTTCATAACCCAGTGTTTGAAACTGTGATGCTAGCATCCATTGCTCAGTCAAGGCTGGATCTCAGGGAGGGTTTATAATGGAATGACAGCTTTTAAATGTTCTTCATTGCTTATGAAAATATATCAAATTTCTCATTAATCTATACTGGCAGGAATATTGATCTACTCTGTGCATCCCTTTCTTTCAAACATTGACCTATGGGACCTTTGTCTTCCTAGTGTAGTTTATTGAAGGAACGTCATTGGAGTCACAGGAAAAATCATAATATGATGTTTGGAAAAATGCAAGAGATGAGTTTCAGTGCTTTCAATGTTTTAGAATACCTTTTAGATTTGATCTGTCACTAAAGGATCATGACTTTGTATGAAAAGTGATTTTCTAAGGCATTTGGTAGTCTTCATCTTTCATGGTAAGAAACATGGGGCTTCAAGGTCTGTTGATTTTGAGGATGGTAGGGAAGAAAGAGTGGTTTCTCAGAAATGATTGAGAGAAGTTGGCAACTCCCAAAATTCCACACATTTTCTGAGTAGAGCTAGCTCAAGTTGAAGATCCATGGCTGCATATGTCATTAATACTTTTTAACATGTATCAATATTTCTATTTGATAGAAATCCCCCTGCCTTTTATTATTTTTTTTAATCTTTGCATTTATATCAACCTTCCCAATCTGGTGCTATCCCTAAAGCATAGGCCTGTGACTTCCCTCACTTTATGCCAACATGGGCAAATAGTTCTGGAAACACCTTCTTATAATAAACATTTAATTTGGTTTCCCCAGCTTGGCTTCTCTCATTTTTGGGTTGGGTGAATACATACCATTTGGGAAATTAAGTTTATAAGAATGCATTGACTTTGTATCATGATGTGTTTTCAATAAAGTCTGTTTTCTAAGCCTTTTCCTTGGATGGGACTTCTTGGAAGACCTGTACGCTAAACACGTGTGGTATAGTGGCTGAAGTGTTGGGCTAGGAATGGAGAGTCACAGGTTCAAGTCCCCCTTAATCATGGAAGCTGATGGGTGACTTTGGGTCAGTCACACACCTGTTAGCGCTTCTTGTGGGAAAATATTGGAGGGTTGTCACTCTTTACGAAGGAAATCATTCTTGACATTCTTGTCCTTATGTTATCTGAGCAGTATCATTTGCGCATAGCATGAGGTATTAGCATAGCTTTCCAAACGTTACAACTGTATGAGCTTTCTATGAGGAGAATAAATGGAGCCTATTAAATGGTAGGAAAACAGAAAAAAGTGGGCAATGGCAAAAAGGTTCTGCCCTGGAGCAGAGTCAAATGATGCATCTTGACTACTAGAAGGATCCTTGTATGGTATAGCCCTTTCAAGTCTATGTCTGTTACCATTATATATACCAGTTGAACGGACTTATTCTGTCCATTCTAGGTCCCACATTTTTTGACCTCCACTCTAAAGCAATATTCTACTGACACATTGAATTATATCATCAGAAAATTCCAGAGTTGGAAGGGGACATTTAGGCCATTGAAGCCCACCTCCTGCCCCCACTTTGGTGGAAGAATCCAAACATAAATCTCAAAAGAGATACAATCTAGTCTCCACATAAATACAGCCAGTCATGAGGAGACCACCATCTTCTGTGCAGATCAGTCAAGGGGAGGTGGGGGTGGGACAGAACATTGAATGCATCATGATTTCATACACTACATGACACAATTATGTACTGTACATCATTGGACAATAACTTCACAATGAACAGGGCATGATTTTGGTGTCCTCGTAATGGTAACCAAATATGCTGGCTGAGGAATTCTGGGAGCTGAAGTCCACACATCTTAAAGTTGCCAGGTTTGAAAAACACTTCACTAAAATATAAAACTTCTGATTCCCTAAATTATCTTGTCCTGACACCACCCCACCTGAAAGGGATTTCAATTCTGTGAGTCCTGAGGATACAACTGTACAGTGAATATCTTCACCTTGACTTACATTGGGAAATGAATGGGAATAAAGGGAAATTGGGAAGAAAATCATTCTCGAGCATCATTGTGCTGATTCAAAACGATATTTCTGGACATAGTCTATGGATCCTTATGGGAATTGAGAGACAAATATCTCTAGAGATGGTATCTCAACCTTTCGTAGAAAATAAGTGCTGTATCAGTGAAGATGTTACATTTTCTCTTTTTGCAGATGAAGAGGAGTGTGAATTAGAGCAACAATAAAAGAGTTGCAGAGTTTGTCTTTCTTAGATTGGCCCCAGAGGACCTCCAGAGGACCTCCTGTCTTGGGATGGCACTTGAATTTTGGTCCATATAATATGAGTCTTGAATATTTTCTAGGTATGCTCCATGGATACTCATGGGAAATTAAAGGTAAACATCCTTAGAGACTGTATCCCAAGGTTCTCTAGAGAATCAGAAAATAAACTTTCTGTGAAGCAATCTGATTTATTTTCCTGAAATGGCAATGAAAATATTTTCAAACAGCCTACATTTCCCCCCCCAACACATGATGTATCATTTCCCAAGATTCTTGAAAGCACTCTCTTGATGAATGGATAGAGAGATGGAGTGAAAGGCACTTGAAGAAGACAAGGCAGGTAATGAAGGAAGAACACGGCAAGGGAAAGGTAGAAAGATTTTCAGGTCCATATTTTACAGAACAAGCACATGGAACAGAATTTCACTGCAGAAGTAACAATGATTTCCTAGCACATACACACATCCACCCCCACTCACAGAGAGAAACGTCTTGGCTCTTCTATTTGTAAAGCTCTTGATTTACTTACATCTCCATTATCTAAGTTATAGATTACGTTTCTTATGGTATAGGGATACAGACAAACAATCCATGATGGCAAAAAGATTGTGGAGAATCACCTGAGCAGGAAAATTGGTTAAGCCTATCCGTCACTGCTGAGGTCCTGACATGTTATTTCCACAAAAGATTGAGTGTGTGGTATGGAAATGTATTCCTTGTTTTTTTCGTAAAAGGGGAAGGAGAAAATGCAGCTCATTCTGGGGCAGTAAAGAGGAAGGAGTTGACCTAACATATTTTACAAGCCATCTCTATCCCTAGATTCTTTGGGCAACCACAAATGAATCCAACTGTTAACATCAGGTGGGTTTATATTCTTTTTTTTTTCTCTTCAGAATCTGAGATAATATTCTATTTGTCACACAAGATAGTGTACC
The DNA here is from genome assembly GCF_059951505.1 of Python bivittatus. NCBI lineage: Eukaryota > Metazoa > Chordata > Lepidosauria > Squamata > Pythonidae > Python > Python bivittatus. The sequence continues at coordinate 306,355 of NW_028277071.1, read as the reverse complement.
ATCCTTATCTTACACTTTTTCTGTAATTCGGCTTCACTAAATGATTCACCACCTCTGTCTTCATTTCCTCTCAACCACCTCTTCCATGTCATCTATAAATACCCTTCTACTTTTTTTAATCATTGTTTTTCTATCACGTTCTCTTATTTGCTTTTCAGTATGTGACTGCTCTCTTCTTTAGATAACTAAAACATAACAAATGCTATGTTATCAAGTTCCCAATATCTAATTTGTATCAAAATATTTCACTGCTAGATTACAAGTCCCCAAAATGTCATCATACATTGAAGAATCTCCAAATGATCTCTTATTTTTCAACAGTGGCCTATTTCACACATCACACTAAGCTATGATAGTGTTTCTTTGTGTTTGGCCTCATGTTTTGTGGGATTCCAATGATGGACCTTTTGAAATCATAACTGATATTGAAATATTAATCTTTCAATATCTTATCTAACTACCATAGCTTTGCACAACTGTTGTTAATTTGAGATGATAATCCACTCTTATGTTCTCTGTGCTGTAATCACAATATTCGTTGTATGAAATATGTTGTTAGTAATGTAGCTAAATTTTGATTCAATAAAGATTCCATATTTTCTCTTTTTGTAACAGAAGCCAAACATGAATTTGACCAACTGCACAAGAGTAACTGAATTTATCCTTGTTGGATTGCCAAGTCTTTGGGGAATGGAAAATATGATATTTGCATGTGTCTTTCTGCTCTACCTCCTGTGTCTGATGGGCAATGGGCTCATCATCATGATGGTAATTGTAGACCACCATCTCCAGAAGCCCATGTATTTCTTCCTTAGCAACCTTTCTTTCATTGACATTGGACACACTACATCCTTTATTCCTAAACTGCTGGTCAATTATCTGTCTGCAAACAATTCCATCTGTTTCTATTGCTGTATAACACAGTTGTACTTTTATTTCTTTTTTGGAGTTACAGAATTTTTTATCATTACTTTGATATCCTTGGACAGATACGTAGCCATCTGCCATCCTTTGAGATATGCCACTATCATGACTTCTGGGGTCTGTCTTAAACTAGCAGTAGCAGCCTGGTTTGGAGGCTTTTTCTCCATTCTTTATCAGGGAATAATGACTGCAAACCTACCCTACTGTACGTCCAACATTATCAATCATTTCTACTGTGATGAGGGACCTCTGTTAAAGATTGGAGGAGGAGATACACATATCATCGAAGCCCTTGGCTTCCTACTTACTGTGGTTGTGATTATGTCCTCCCTGCTTTTCACCCTCATTTCTTACCTCTTCATCATCTCCACCATTCTCCGAATGCCTTCAAACACCAGACAGCAGAGGGCCTTTTCTACCTGTGCTTCCCATCTGATTGTAGTCTGCATTTTGTATGGGTCAGTCTTTTTTGTCTATTTAAGACCTAATGTCAAGAACTCTTCCTTCAGTATGATGAAGTCTGTCTCCATTTTGTATACAATGGTTGCCCCAGCGCTAAATCCTTTCATTTACACTATTAGGAACAATGAAGTCAAAGAAGCAGTGTGGAAGCTTTTAGAGAGAAAGACTCCAGGTCTCCCAAATGTCTTAGCATAGGCCTTTGTGCCGAAGTGATGGAAAATGACTCATCCTCTTGAAAGGATCAAGGTTTGGAGCTTCAGAATCCATGTCCAAAGCTATTGTACTGTTATTTGTTAACAAGGCTACTTTAACAAAGAGGGAGAAAGGAGTGGGTAACATGGTGGGTTATAAGTACCATTCTATCCACTGATGTTACCTTATTCCTCTTCTCATTTTTCAAATTAGCTTCCCCAACCTGGCATCCTTTGTAGAATTTTCCTTCCACATGAGCAAATCCTTTTTGGCTCAAAACCAAGCCTGTTATAATAATGGGTTTTTTTTTTCCCCCAGTTTAGTTTCTCTTATGCCATCCTTTGTTGTATATTTGACATCCTGTTTTCTGGATTGGGAATTTTTTTCAAATAATGAATTAAAGCTTTCCCCTAGTGTAGCCTGTGTACATTTGCCTAACATATCATTTCTTCAAAAAGTTCTCTACATGAATGTATTATATATATTATGGTCCTATAATAGATAAACCTTTTTATAAAACACCTGTTGAATCTTTCTTGCTTTTCATTTGTGTAATGAGATATGAATAGGTAATTTATTTTTTTTACCTATTGGTTCAAAGATAAAACATTCTGCAAATATACCCTCAGATGGAAGGTCAATGTGTTCCTTCCCCATCTCTAGTTAATCACTGATGAAGACTGGGTGGTGGATATTTCCATACCAGTTGGGATATTAAGTTTGTGAGATTTGCCCCGTTCGACAGAGAAACTCTCGTGACACGTGTGGTTCACAAAGAAGGTTTACTCATGCGTAACGTAGTAGTCACAAGCAAAGCCAGGACTGGCTTGGTACAATTGCATCACTTGTTATATTCCCCCCTTCCCGCGCTTTTTCCCGCCTCGTGATCGCGTTGCGGCTGTGGGCTATTAGGCCCCCCAATGTCCCCCCTGATCGTTCATGATGGCAGGGTCGGTCAGAGTCCATTGTCCTTGATTGCCAGTCCCCCTCCGGCTGGGTTGGCCCCTCCCTGCTACGTGCAGACCGCAGGTTCTGTGCTGCGTTGCGATCTTGTTTCGCTGCCCTGCGGCCCCGTTCCTTGCTTGCTCGCGCCGTTATCAGTTCGTAATTAAAAGCTTCTGCTGCGGTTTTCCTGTTTAGCTGGCCGCAGGTGGCTCGTTAATTAGCGGCGCTTTTGGTTCCTCTTTTCCCCGCTAGCTACCGCCGGTGGATTCCGCGTGGTCTGGTTGCGAGCTTCCCTGCAGCCCCGTGCTTCCCTGAAACCTCGTGCTGACCGAACCTGACATGCCGCCCCCCTGACGACAACTCCCCCCCTCGGTCCTATTTCGGCTTCCCGGGGTATTTCCTGTAAAAGTCCCGCACTAGGTCCGGCGCCCTTATGTGGGTTTTACTCACCCATTCGCTGTGGGACTTGGGGAAATGTTTCCATTGCACTAGGAGCTGGGTCTGCCCCTTGTGCCTCCGGGCGTCCAGTATCCGGTTGATTTCAAAATGCTGCTCCCCCCCGACCATGATGGGTGGTGGTACTCCCTCCGCCTTGTGCCAGGCGTTCCCTGGCTGGTGCAACTTTAGCAGGCTGCAATGGAACACCGGGTGGATCTTCCCGAGGCTTTTCGGGAGCGTCAGCCTGACGGTCACCGGATTGATGATCTCCGAAATGGGGAACGGCCCCACAAACCTCGGGCTGAGTTTTTTCGATGCCTGGTGCGTCTTTAGGTTTTTGGTTGACAGATACACCTGGTCCCCCACTTTCCACTTTTCCTCGGGGAGCCTCTTGCGGTCCGCGTGCTTCTTGTAGTCGGCTTTGGCTCTTTGCAATGCCGCGTGCGCCGCTCGCCGGGTCTCGTCGATTTGGGCGAACCAGGCGTCCAGGGAGTTGATCTGGGATTCCGGCTGAGGCAGCTCCGGCATGGGGATGAATTCTCTCCCGGTGGCTACTTTGAACGGAGAGAACCCGGTGCTCTTGTGGACGGCGTTGTTGTATGCCACCTCCGCGAATGGTAGTAGCTCCGCCCAATCGTCCTGTTGGTGCCCCACGTAGCAGCGCAGGTACTGTTCGAGCCCCCCGTTCAGGCGTTCCGTGGCTCCGTCCGTCTGCGGGTGCGCCGCGGAGGATAGGGCTTGTTTCGTCCCCACCCGCTTCAGGAACTCCCGCCAGAACCGCGCGATGAAGTTGCCGCCCCGATCGCTGACGATACGTCGAGGTGCGCCGTGGAGTCGGTAGACATGTTGCACGAACAGTTTCGCCAGCCCCTCGGCCGTGGGGACTCGCCGGCACGCTACAAAGTGCGCTTGTTTGGAGAATAAGTCCGTGACCACCCAAATGGCGGTCTTCCCCTTACTCTCCGGGAGCTCCACTATGAAGTCCATGGCGACCTCTTGCCAAGGGCCGTCGGGTTCCGCTACCGGCTGGAGTAGGCCTCTAGGTTTGCCTTTGGCTCCTTTCGCTGTTGCGCACACCGGGCAACCCCCCGAGTACGCCTCCACGTCCTTCCGGAGCGTGGGCCACCAAAACTGCCGCCGGATTAAATGGAGTGTCTTTACGAAGCTGTAATGCCCCGCGCTCCGGCTGTCGTGGGCTCTCTCCATGACCTCCCGTCGGCAACCCTCGGGCACGTACAGCTTTCCTTCGTGCCACCACAACCCCTCTTGGCCGGTTAGCGCCTCTCGGTTCTGCTTGAGCCACCCGTCCCGCTCCGCTGCCTCCGCGAACCCTTGCCTTACTTCAGACGCCGCGTCCCGTCGCTCCCCCTTGGTCTGGCTTCGGGTCACCGCCTTTGCAGCCAGCCTGCTGGCGGGGATGACGGAGTCCACGATCTCCTCCCGTAGGCTGGCGTGCTGGGGCATGCGAGACAGTCCATCCGCTAAGAAGTTGCGCTTCCCGGGGATGTGTTTCAGTGTGAACCTGAACCTCCCGAAGTATTGGGACCACCGTGCCTGTTTGGGGGATAGCTTACGCGGGGTCTTCAGGGCCTCGAGGTTCTTATGGTCCGTCCACACCTCGAACGGTTCAGTTGCCCCCTCCAGTAGATGCCTCCACGTGGCCAGCGCCCACTTGACCGCGTACGCCTCTTTCTCCCACACCATCCACCTCCTCTCCGTCTCGGTGAATTTGCGGGAGGCGTAGGCGCACGGGTGGATGGCCCCTCCGGGCTGGGTTGGAGCAGGACTGCTCCCGTTGCCACGTCTGATGCATCCACTTGGATTATAAACCGCCGGTCTGGGTCGGGATGGCGCAGGATCGGCTCCGCGGTGAACCGCTGTTTTAGTTCCTCAAACGCCCCCTGGCATTCTGCAGTCCACGCGAGTGCCATGCTGGGCTTGGGGGTTTCCCAGTGCCCTTGGTTTTTAGCAGGTCGGTTAGGGGAAGGGCGATTTGGGCGAAGTTCGGGATGAACTGACGATAGAAGTTCGCAAACCCTAGGAAGCTTTGGAGTTGCCTCCGGGTTCGCGGCGCTTCCCAGCCCAGGACATCCCTTACTTTCGCCGGGTCCATCTCAATTCCCCGGCTGGATATTCGGTAGCCGAGGTAGTCTAGTTGCTCTCGATGGAACTCGCATTTCGAGAGCTTTGCGTACAGCTGTGCCTTCAGCAGTCTCTGGAGCACCGTGCGCACCAGGCTCACGTGCTCCGCCAGGGTCTCGGTGTAGATGAGGATGTCGTCCAGGTAGACCAGGACGCCCCGGTAGAGTAGGTCGTGCAGCACCTCATTAATTGGCTGCATAAATACCCCCGGGGCCCCTTTTAATCCGAACGGCATCACGGAAAACTGGTAGCTTCCGAGCGGGGTGTTGAACGCCGTCTTCCACTCATCTTTTGCGCGGATCCTAACTCTGAAGTAGGCTTCGCGCAAGTCCAGTTTTGTGAACACCCTCCCCTTCGACAGATGCGACATCAAGTCCTTCATCAGGGGGAGGGGGTATTTGTACTCCGTGCTGATTGCGTTCAGCCCCCGGTAGTCTACGCACATACGGAGCGAGCCGTCCTTCTTCTCCCGGAATAACACCGGGGCCGCTAATGGTGACTTCGCGGGTTGGATGAATCCCCGTGCTAGGTTCTTGTCTATGAACTCGCGCAGGGCTCCCATCTCCCTCCTCGACAGGGAGTACATTTTTGGCTTAGGCAGGGTCGCTCCTGGCTCTAGCTCGATGGCGCAATCACTGGGCCGGTGTGGTGGGAGCTGGTCAGACTCCTTCTCCCCGAACGCTGCCGCCAGGTCTCGATACTGCCTCGGGATTCCGCCGCCCGTCGGGGGTTCCCCGGGTCCGGCCCCTCGCTTTGCGGTTGCCTCGCCAGTCGCCGCTGCCTCCCCTCGCCTCGGGATCGTGGCGGGTCTCCGGGGTCCCGGCGCTGCTGCTGCTGCTGTTGCTGTTGCCGCCCGGGTCTCGGGCCCCATCTGCTCTCGCCCCATCTCCCGGTGTCCCGGACCCTCCGCTTGTCCGCCGGTGGTTGCGGCTGCCTCCGTCTCCACGGCTCGGTCCCCTCTGCTCTCGCCCCTCGCCGGTCTGTCGACCCCGAACCGCACTGCCTCCGCCGTCCAGTCGACTCGTGGGTTCCGCCGCCGCAGCCACGCCAAGCCGAGTACCACCGCGTAGTCGGCCACCGGGACCACCACGAACCTCAGTTCTTCCCGGTGACTCCCGATCGTCATCTGGACCGGCTCGGTGTAATACTGAGCTGGCCCCCCCCCTGCCAGCGTGCCATCTAACTGGCTGAATGAAATGGGCTCCCGGAGGCGCCTCAGCTATAGCCCGAGCCCCGAGACCACCGCTGGGTGCATCAAGCAGTGGGTGCAGCCCGAGTCCAGTAGCGCCCGTAGCTGCGCCTCCCCTCCGGATCTCACCCCCGGACGTGTATCCTCACCCGGAACGGTGGGCAGTCCTCGTCTCCTATTGGGTCCGCGCGCCTCGACTCCCCTGCTCGCACTGGGACGCCGTTCAGTGCGAGCGCGCCTCGTTTCCCGCCGGCTCCGAGTCCTCTCCGGAGGATGCTGTCTCCGGGGTCGACCACCCCCGCGTCCTTTCTCGGTCACCGCCGCCACTGCCCCCTTCCGCGGTCGGTCACCGGTCCTTTTCCCGTTCGCACGCGGGGTTTTGACTTCGGGCCGTGGTGGGGCGCCTTCCCGCTCCGTCGGGCACTGCGCCGCTCGGTGGCCTCTGCCTCCGCATCGGAAGCACAGATTCGGGGCTCTGGTCGCCTCTCGCCTCCCGGTGGACTGCCGTCGACCGCTCCGTCTCTCCTCGGGGGTCCTCTCCCTCGGCCGGTCCCTCGTCTGGTCCCGTCGTCTTGTGCTCTGTTGGATCTGCCGCCACGCTGATTCCGCCGTTCCGGCCAGCCAGATCCAATCCTTCACTGTGGCCGGGTCGTCCCGCCCCAGTGCCCGTTCCAGGATCTCTGGGTTGAGTCCCCTCTTAAAATACTTCACCTTCAGGGACTCCGGCCAGTCCGCGAGCTTCTCGGCCAACCTCCGGAACTCCAGGGCATATTCCGATACCGATTTGCCCCGCTGCCTGAATTGTAGGATGTCGTCCTCCGCCCGCTTGGCGCTCAATGTGTCCTCGAATCTGTCCCGGAGCGCCTGCATGAAGTCCGGGAAACTCCGTAGTTCCGCCGCGTTGGCATCGTACAGCCCGATCACCCAGCTGGCGGCTTGGCCATCTAGCAGCTCGGCCACGTAGGATACCCTGTCCTCGTCTCTAGCGAATAGGTGACCACCCCTCTGCATGAACCCCCTGACGTGCGTCAGAAAGTGCGGCAGCTGTTCGGGGTCCCCTGAGAACTTCCCAGTGATACCTCGAAGTCTCAGGGCGTCTGCCGCCCGTTGGTCCTCCGACCGGGGCGCCGTGGGTGGTGCCGGCGGGGGTGTCGGACCGCCCCCCTGTCGCTCGCCTCCTCGTTCACCGCCGGTGGCCCCACTCTCTGTAGTAGGGTCTGGAGCATCGCCTCCACGGCGTCTAGGCGTCGCTCGACTCTCTCCTCTAGTCGGGCGAATTTCTCGCTCCACTCACGGTTCCGGAATCCCGAACCCCGGGTCATCGTAACGCCCGAATCGTCTGGTCCTTGATTCACGCCCATCGACCACCGCTCGGATGGAGTGCGCCCGGCCCTGGCCGCTGCCCCGTCGCTCCCGGGCGGCTCCGACCGCCCTTCCGCGAGCCTGGATCCCTCGCGCTCCAGCTGACCCACGGATTCCTCGTCGCTGGTCATGCCTGTATTGAGAAAGAAAACGCTCCTCGGTGGTACCGGGTAGCGCTGACGGTGAGTCCTGGCTTTATGTGAGATTTGCCCTGTTCGACAGAGAAACTCTCGTGACATGTGTGGTTCACAAAGAAGGTTTACTCATGCGTAACGTAGTAGTCACAAGCAAAGCCAGGACTGGCTTGGTACAATTGCATCACTTGTTATATTCCCCCCTTCCCGCGCTTTTTCCCGCCTCGTGATCGCGTTGCGGCTGTGGGCTATTAGGCCCCCCAATGTCCCCCCTGATCGTTCATGATGGCAGGGTCGGTCAGAGTCCATTGTCCTTGATTTCCAGTCCCCCTCCGGCTGGGTTGGCCCCTCCCTGCTACGTGCAGACCGCAGGTTCTGTGCTGCGTTGCGATCTTGTTTCGCTGCCCTGCGGCCCCGTTCCTTGCTTGCTCGCGCCGTTATCAGTTCGTAATTAAAAGCTTCCGCTGCGGTTTTCCTGTTTAGCTGGCCGCAGGTGGCTCGTTAATTAGCGGCGCTTTCGGTTCCTCTTTTCCCCGCTAGCTACCGCCGGTGGATTCCGCGTGGTCTGGTTGCGAGCTTCCCTGCAGCCCCGTGCTTCCCTGAAACCTCGTGCTGACCGAACCTGACAAAGTTTATCATTACGCATTTACTTCGTATCATGATGTGTTTTCAATAAAGTCTGTTTCCTAAGCTTGTCATTAAATTGTTATAGACACCTCAATATTCCATATTTTCATTATAATGTCCCTATAATATTGAGGTGTCTATAATAATAAATTAAGTATTTAAATATGTTAAATACACATATATTTAATATATAACATTAAATTGGAATTCTTTGAAGTTTTGTATGCTAAAATGATGTGGAGGGAATGTTGGGCTAGGAATGGAAAGGCAAAGGTTCAATCCCCATTGTCATGGAAGCTTACAGGGGACATGTCATTCGTCATACGCCTGACAGAAAGCACTTCTTGTGGGAAAATATTTGAGGAATGTCTATCTGACAAGAAGAAAATCATTCTTGACATTCTTGTCCTTATGTTACCTTAGTAGTATCATTTACACTTGGGATAGGGAATCTGGGAACAGAAGAAAGTGTCTATCCTGGAGCAGTGTCAAATTATGAACCTTGAACCCTAAAAAGAATCCTTGCATGGTGTAACATATACAAATCTATGTATGTTACCATCTTATTTGCCATCTGAACTGTCTCACTTTGTCCATTCTAGGTCCCACATTTTACAAACACCCCTCTTAAGCAATATTCTACTGCCACATAGAATTACATCACCATAAATCCCAGAGTTGAAGGAGACATTTCGGCCAATGAATTCCACCTCCTGCCCCCACTTTGGTGCAAGAATCCAAAATAAGTCTCCCAAAGAGACGCAACGTAGTCTCCACCTAAATACAATCAGTCATGAGGAGACCACCTTCTTAAACACTGATAATCAGGGGAGATATGGGGACACAACATCGAATGCATCATGACCTCATACAACATATGACACAATTATGTCCTGGAGATCATTGGATGATAACAACATAATGCAAAGTCCTTGATTTTGGGGACTTCGAAATGACGAGCAAAATGCTGGCTGGGGAATTCTTGGAGTTGGCCAAGTTTCAAAACTTCTGATTCCCTGAATTATCTTGCCCCTCCCTGCCACACCTGAATGGGATTTCAAATTTGTGAGTCCTGAGGATACCCCAGTGAATGTCTTCACCTTGAATTCTAAGGAAAAATGAATGTGGAAAAAGGGGAAGTGGGAAGAAAATCATTCTTGGACATCTTCTGCAATCAGTTCCTTCCCTCTTTTTCTGAGACTTTGAAGAGTGTTTATAATGGTCTGTGGGAACAATATTGGGAGACAGGTGGAAGAGATGCTGCCTTGAAAGCAATCAGATGAAAGGGGGAGGAGCCTGCTTCTGAATAATGGTCAAAGAAATAAACTTAAAAAGGTCCTCCCAAATGTATTAGTATGTTAAAAGTGACGGTGGGAGTTTAGTATTTCAGAGTTGCACGATTCTGTACACATAGCCTTACAATAAAGTAGAATTATCTTATCTACTCATTGTTTGCTGTCTGGTTTACCTGGGACAGCTGACAGTCTTTAAAGACTTAATAGTATATAGAAGACTCCATTTCCAGGACTGGCACTTGGACTATTGGTCTAAATAAAACCAGGCATCTTTGACAATGATTCAAAATCCTATCTTCTGGGGATAGTGTATGGTTACTTAGAGAAAGAGGGAAAGAAATGTCTTCCCAGATGTATCAGTATGTAAACATAGCCTTACAATAAAGTAGAATTATCTCATGTAGTCATTGTTTGCTGTCTGGTTTATCAGGGAGTCTGACAGTCTTTGAAGACTCCATTTCTGGGACTGGCACTTGGAATTTTGGTCTAAATAAAGCCAGGCATGATTGATGGTGATTCAGAATCATATATTCTGGGCGTAATATATGGATACTTAGAGGACGAGGGAAACAAATGTCTCTAGAGAAGGTATCTCAATCATCTGAATAAAATTAAGCACTGCATCAGTGAAGGGTTTACATTTTCTCTTTCTGCAGTGGAAGAGCAGCGTGAATTAGACCCACTGAAAAAGAGTTGTACAGTTTATCCTTGTTGGTTTATCTCCAGAGGACCTCCAGATCTTGGGTTGGCAATTGAATTTGGTCCATATCAGCCTTCAGTATTTTCTAGGTATAGTGCATGGATACTCATGGGAAATTAAAGGAACATATCCTTAGAGACTTTATCACAATCTTCTGTAGAGAATAAGGAAATCACGTTTCAAAGATGCAGTCTGCTCTATGTTCTTAATGGCAAGGAACATAGTTTTCAAGAATTCTACAATTTTTCCCAGCGACATGATATATATCACGTTCTTTGCTCCTTCAAAACACTGCCATGATGAATGGATAAAGAGATGGAGTGAAAGGCACTTGGAGAAGACAAGGCAAGTAATGAAGGAAGAACAAGTCAAGGTAAAGGTGAAGAGATCTTTTGGTCCATGTTTTATAAAAGGAGCACATGGAACAGAGGTTCACTGAATGACTTACTAGCATACACACACATTCACCCTCAGAGAGAAACATGTTGGCTTTTCTATTTCTACAGCGCTTGATTTACTTACATCTCCATTCTCTAAATTATGGTATTATAGATCATGTTTCTTACGTATAGAGATACAGGCAAAGAATCCATGAGGGGGAAAAAGTTGTGCAGAATTACCTGGCCAGGAAAGGCAATTAAGCCCATCCATCACTGCTGAGGTCTTGACTTGTTATTTCCAAAAAGATTGGGTGTGTGGTATAGAACTGTATTCCTTCTTTTTTTTCCTACAAGGGGAAGGACAAAATCCAGGTCTCCTGGAACAGTGGGGAGAAAGGAATTAAACTAATACATTTTTCAAACCATCTGTAATAGTGGATGCTTTGGGTGACCATAAATTAATCTCATTCTCTCTCTCAAGTGAGTTTATATTCTTTTTTCTTGAGAATCTCAGATAATACCCTCTTTGCTACACAAAATAGTCTTCAGTCCTTTTGTTACTTTTTCCCTATAATTTGGCTTCACTAAATCATTCAGTTCTCTTTTCATTTCCTCTCAACCACCTCTTCCATGTCATCTATAAATATTCTTCTCCTTTTTCAATCATTGTTTTTCTATCATTCTCTGTTATTTCATTATCAGCATTTTACTGCTCTCTTCTTTTGATAACTAACAATACAAGAAGTGTTTCTACACAGAGGTACGGGAATCTGTCATCCCAGAATTCCAAACTCCCAAGTTCTAACCTGTATCAAAATACTTTTCCTCTAGAGTACAAGTTCCAAAAATGTCATTACACATTTCAGAATCCCCAAATGTCCTCCTATTTTCCAACGGTGGCAAATTTCACACATTACAGGTTTTGGCCTCATGTTTTGTGCAATTCTAGTGATGGGCCTTTAGAAATCATAACTGACATTCAAATATTTATCCTTAAGTGTCTTATTAAACTACCATAGCTATGCACACCTTTCGTAAACTTCATGTGAAAATCTAGACTTATGTTCTTTGTGTTGCAATCACAATTGTAGTATCTGAAAAATGTCAAAGGTAGCTTAATCTTGATTCAATGAAGTGTCCATGTTTTCTCTTTTTGTAGCAGAAGGAGAACATGAATTTGACCAACTGTACAAGAGCAACTGAATTTATTATTGTTGGATTGCCAAGTGTTTCAGGAATGGATAACATGATGTATGCTAGTGTGTTTCTGCTCTACCTCCTGTGTCTGATGGGCAACGGGCTCATCATTGTGATGGTAATTGTGGATCACCATCTCCAGAAGCCCATGTATTTCTTCCTTAGCAACCTTTCAGTCATTGACATTGGACACACTACAGATTTTATTCCTAAACTGCTGGTCAATTATCTCTCTGCAAACAATTCCATCTGTTTCTACTGCTGTATGGCACAGTTGTACTTTTATTTCTTTTTTGGGGTGACAGAATATTTTATCATCACTTTGATATCCTTGGACAGATACCTAGCCATCTGCCATCCTTTGAGATATGCCACTATCATGACTTCTGGAGTCTGCCTTAAACTGGCAGTAGGTGCCTGGTGTGGAGGCTTTTTCTCCATTCTTTATCAGATAATAATTGTTGCTAAACTACCCTTCTGCACCTCTAATATTATCAATCATTTCTATTGCGATGTGGGACCTCTGTTGAAGATTGCAGGAGGAGATATACGGGTCATTGAAGCCCTCGGTTTCCTAATTACCGTGCTTGTGGTTATGTCCTCCATGCTTTTCACCCTCATCTCTTACCTCTTCATCATTTCCACCATTCTCCGAATGCCTTCAACCTCTAGGCAGCAGAGGGCCTTTTCGACATGTGCTTCCCATCTGATTGTAGTCACCATTTTGTATGGCTCAGTTTTTTTTTTTTGTTTATTTAAGACCAACTGTCAAGAACTCTTCCTATAGTAAGATGAAGTCTGTTTCTGTTGTGAATACTATAGTCGTTCCAGTGCTCAATCCTTTCATTTACACCATTAGGAACCATGAAGTGAAAGAAGCAGTTTGGAAAGCATTAAGAAAAAAGACTCCAGCTTTCCCTAAACTCTAAACCTAGACCTGTGTGGAGAAGCAATCCTGTACTTGAAAATGAGGAGTGGGAGAAGTATCCATTAGAGATATTATACCATTATTTTAGCTTGCCTAAGTCATAAGGATGGAAGAAGAAGGAGGTCAATGCTTGTAACCCAGTGTTTGAAACTGTGATGCTAGCATCCATTGCTCAGTCAAGGTTGAGTCTCAGGGAGGGTTTATAATGAAATGATAGCTTTTTAATGTTCTTAATTGCTTATGAAGATATATCAAATTTCTCATTATTCTATACTGGCAGGATATTGATCTACTTTTTGGGTTCCTTTCTTTCAAACTTTGACCTGTGGGACCTTTGTCTTCCTACTGTAGTTTATTGAAGGAACATCATTGGAGTCACAGGAAAAATCATAATGTGATGTTTGGAAAAATGCAAGAGATGAGTTTCAGTGCTGTCAATGTTTCAGAATACCTTTTAGATTTGATCTGTAACTAAAGGATCATGACCTTGTATGAAAAGTGACTTTCATAGTAAGAAACATGGGGCTTCAATTTTGAGGATGGTAGGGAAGAAAGAGTGGTTTCGCAGAAATGATTGAGAGAAGTTGGCAACTCCCAAAATTCCACACATTTTCTGAGTAGAGCTAGCTCAAGTTGAAGATCCATGGCTGCATATGTCATTAACACTTTTTAACATGTATCAATATTTCTATTTCATAGAAATCCCCCTGCCTTTTATTATTTTTTTTTATCTTTGCATTTATATCAACCTTCCCAATCTGGTGCTATCCCTAAAGCGTAGGCCTGTGACTTCCCTCACTTTATGCCAACATGGGCAAATAGTTCTGGAAACACCTTCTTATAATAAACACCAGACAGCACAGGGCCTTTTCTACCTGTGCTTCCCATCTGATTGTAGTCTGCATTTTGTACGGGTCAGTCTTTTTTGTCTATTTAAGACCTAATGTCAAGAACTATTCCTTCAGTATGATCCCAGAGTTGAAGGGGGCATTTGGGCCATTGAATTTCACCTTCTGCCCCCACTTTGGTGCAACCTAGTCTTTACATAAATACAATCAGGCATGAGGAGACAACCTTCTTAAACACTCATAATCAGGGGAGATATGGGAACACAACATTGAATGCATCATGACCTCATACAATATATAACACAATTATGTACTACAGTTCATTGGATGATAACAACATAATGATTTTGGTGACTTCGAAATGACAACCAAAATGCTGGCTGGGGAATTCTTGTAGTTTCCGAAGTTTAAAAAACACCTCAGAGAAGTGTCAAACTTCTGATTCCCTGAATTATCTTGCCCTTCCCTTCAACACCTGAATGGGATTTCAAATTTGTGAGTCCTGAGGATACCTCAGTAAATGTCTTCACCTTGAATTCCAAGGAAAAATGAATGTGGAAAAAGGGGAAGTGGGAAGAAAATCATTCTTGGAATCATCTCCAGTCAGTTCCTTCACTCTTTTTCTGAGACTTTGAAGACTGTTTATAATGGTCTGTGGGAACGACATTGGGAGACAAGCGGAAGAGATGCTGCCTAGATAATAGTCAGATAAAAGGGGGAGGAGCCTGCTTCTGAATAATGGTCAAAGAAATAAACTTAAAAAGGTCCTCCCAAATGTATCAGTATGTTAAAAGTGACGGTGGGAGTTTAGTATTTCAGAGTTGCACGATTCTGTACACATAGCCTTACAATAAAGTAGAATTATCTTATCTACTCATTGTTTGCTGTCTGGTTTACCTGGGACAGCTGACAGTCTTTAAAGATTTAATAGTATATAGAAGACTCCATTTCCAGGACTGGCACTTGGACTTTTGGTCTAAATAAAACCAGGCATGTTTGACAATGATTCAAAATCCTATCTTCTGGGGATAGTGTATGGATACCTAGAGAAAGAGGGAAAGAAATGTCTCTGGAGATGGTATGTCGACCTTCTGTAGAAAATTAAGCACTACATCAGTGAAGGGTTAACATTTTCTCTTTCTGCAGTGAAAGAGCAGTGTGAATTAAACAAACTAAAAAAGAGTTGCACCACTTATCCTTGTTGGATTATCTCCAGAGGACCTCCAGATCTTGGGATGGCACTTGAATCTGGTCCATATCGGCCTTCAGTATTTTCTAGGTATAGTGCATGGATACTCATGGGAAATTACAGGCAAATATGCTTAGACACTGTATCCCAAGGTTCTCTAGAGAATAAGTAAATCATGTTTCTAGGTTATTTAATGTGAAGGAAAATATTTTTCAAGAACTATACAACTTTTCCCCACAACATGATATATATAATGTTCTTTGGTTCTTCAAAACACTGCCTTGATGAATGGATAGAGAGATGAAGTGAAAGGCATTTGGAGAAGACAAGGCAGGTAATGAAGGAAGAACAAGTCAAGGTAAAGGTGAAGAGATCTTTTGGTCCATGTTTCATAGAAGGAGCACATGGAACAGAGGTTCACTGAAGAAGTAGTGATGACTTACTAGCATACAGACACATTCACCCTCAGAGAGAAATGTCTTGTCTTTTCTGCTTCTACAGCGCTTGATTTACTGACTTCTCCATTCTCTTAATTATGGTATTATAGATCATGTTTCTTACGGTATAGAGATACAGGCAAAGAATCCATGAGGGGAAAAAAGGTTGTGCAGAATTACCTGGGCAGGAAAAGCAGTTCAGCCCATCCATGACTGCTGAGGTCTTGACTTGTTATTTCCAGAAAAGATTGAGTGTGTGGTATGGAAGTGTATTCCTTATGTTTTTTCCTAAAAGGGGAATCACAAAACGCAGGTCATTCTGTGACAGTGGAGAGAAAGGAATTGACCAAGTGTATTTTTCAAATCATGTCTATTGGTGGATGTGTTGGGTGACTGTAAATGAATCCTATTGTCTGTATCAGGTGGGCTTATATTCTTTTTTCTTGAGATTCTCAGATCATATTCTATTTGTTGCACAACATAGTCTTCCATCCTTTTTTTAATCTTTCCCTTTAATATGTATTCAGTAAATCATTCACCACATCTCTCTTCATTCATTCTCAACATCCTCTCTGTGTTCCATGTTATGTATAAATATTCTTTTTTTTAATCATTTTTCTAATACGCTGTATTTTTTTCCCAGTATTTTATTGTTCTCTTCTTTAGTTAAGTAGCAATGTAAAGAGTGTTTTGGCACAGAATTATGGGACTCTGTCATCTCAGATTTCCCAAGTTCACAAGTTCTCATATGTATCAAAATATTTCCCCTCTAGAATACAACTTCCAAAATATGATTATACATAGTCCCCAAATGGCCTCTTATTTTCCAACAGTGGCAAATTTTACCCATCACTCTCCCCTAAAATAATGTTTCTTTTTGTTTGGCTTCATGTTTTGTGGGATTCCAGCCATGGACCATTTGAAATCATATCTGATATTCAAATAGTTATCTGTAAATATCTCACTTAACTACCATAGCTATGGACAACTTTCATTAACTTGGTGTAAAAATCCAGTCTTATGTTCTTTGTGTTCATTTTTCAGTTGTGTTGTCTGAAAAATGTCTGTAGCTATATCTTAATTCAATGAAGATTCCATATTTTCTCTTTTTGTAACAGAAGGGGAACATGAATTTGACCAACTGTACAAGAGCAACTGAATTTATTCTTGTTGGATTGCCAAGGGTTTGGGGAATGGAAGGTGTGATGCACACCGGTATCTTTCTGCTCTACCTCCTGTGTCTGATGGGCAATGGGCTCATCATTGTGATGGTAATCATGGATCACCATCTCCAGAAGCCCATGTATTACTTCCTTAGCAACCTTTCTTTCAAAGACATTGGACACACCACAACATTTATACCCAAGCTGTTGCTCAATTATCTCGCTGCACAGAATTCCATCTGTTTCTATTGCTGTGTAATAGAGTTGTGCTTCTATTTCCTTTTTGGGGTCACGGAATTTTTCATCATCACTTTGATATCCCTGGACAGATACTTAGCCATTTGCCATCCTTTGAGGTATGCCACTATCATGACTTCTGGGGTCTGCCTTA
Source organism: Python bivittatus (assembly GCF_059951505.1). NCBI lineage: Eukaryota > Metazoa > Chordata > Lepidosauria > Squamata > Pythonidae > Python > Python bivittatus. Next base: position 289,412 of record NW_028277071.1, on the reverse strand, counting down.
AACTAGCAGTAGCAGCCTGGTTTGGAGGCTTTTTGTCCATTCTTTGTCAGGTAGTAATGATTGCAAACCTACCCTTCTGCACCTCCAACATTATCAATCATTTCTTTTGTGACGTGGGACCTGTGTTGAAGATTGCAGGAGGAGATACACGTCTTATTGAAGCCCTTGGTTTCCTAGTTTCTGTTTTTGTGATCATGTCCTCCCTGCTTTTCACCCTGATTTCTTACCTCTTCATCATCTGCACTATTCTCCGAATGTCTTCAACCACCAGACAGCAGAGGGCCTTCTCCACATGTGCTTCCCATCTCATAGTAGTTAGCATTTTGTATGGGTCAGTGTTTTTTGTCTACTTAAGGCCAACTGTCAAGAACTCTTCCTTCAGCGTAATGAAGGCTGTCTCCATATTGTACACTATGATCACCCCTGTGCTCAATCCTTTCATCTACACCATTAGGAACAATGAAGTGAAAGAGGCTGTGCAGAAAATGATAAGAAGAAAGATTCCTAAATCTCTAAGTATTCCCCTGCGTTAAAAGGAATGGGAAGTGATTCCATTTTCAAACAGATTTCTTGTAGATGAAATGCAAACCTAATCTGTCTTTTGAAGGACTCCTCTATTTGTACGTATTCTGTCAAGTTGGGGAGTGCCAAAAATATCAAACAAGATTGTTGAGATATTTCACCTTGCCCACAAAGAGGGAATCCTTCAGTAAGATTCAAGTGGAAGGCAACATTTTCTTGTCTCTTTAATGTGTGATTTGTTGAGAAGCATATGTAAGTACTGTATAACATAAAATTAGGTACACATGATTGTAATCAAGATAGACTCCTGGGCAGAGTCTAACATGGAATGAGAACCTCTGAATGCATTCACCCTTCATGAAAGAGCTAGCAACTCCTTATTATTCTATAGAGACAGTGATGTTCATGTACTGTCTCAATTACTTTTTTAATATAATTTTTATTGAAGAATTTTGTAGCAAGGTAAAAATAATGCAAGTATTACTAAAGAAACAAAATTAAGAAGAGTGGGGAATAAGTAAGAAAGAATATAGAAATAGAAATGGAAGAAAGATGGAAAGATAGAAAAAAGAAAGAAAAGAAAATATTATAAAGAAGAGGCTTCTGATGTGTTTAACAATGATTATAAATGCATTTATATTTTACCCTCTTTTTCTTAGGCTACATCATACTTTTCTTCTCTCTATAGACTACCCTTTCAAATCTTCAAACCCATAAATCACAAGCTCATTTTTCTCTTTTTTCCAGCAAAAAGTCAATACAGGGTTTCCAGTCACTGATCAATGTAGCTGTTGATCTTTCTCTCATCAAACAAGTTAATTTTGCCATCTCTGCTAGTTCTGTCATCTTCACCAACCATTCCTCTGGTTTTGGCATTTCAGAGTCTTTCCATTTTTGTGCATATAATAACAATATAATGATGATAATAATATAGTTATTAAACAATATAATTATTGTTTAAATATTATATAAATATAATAATTATTAAACAATATAATAATAATAACAGCAATTATATATAAAAATAATCTTCCATGGCTCTTTTTTTATTGACTATCCATTGATCCCAGCAAGAACAGTTCTGGTTTCAGTTGAATGTTGATCTTTAAATTTTTTTGTATCATTATATGTATTTGAACCCAGAAATTTCTGGCTTTTTTACAAATCCACCAAGCATGATAAAATTGCCCTTTATGTCCACATTTCCAGCATAAATTTGAAGTACCTTTATGTATTCCAGACCATTTTTTCTGGAGTCATATACCAATGGCCCATCATTTTATAAAAACCCTCTTTTAAGTTATAACGTATGTAAATTTCAATCCTTTCAACCACACATTTTCCCACTGTTCCATCAGTATACTTTGTCCAAAGTTCTTAACCCCTTTTTTCATGTAGTTTTTCACTTCTTCTTCTTCTGATTCAAATTTCCATAAACGTTTATACATTTTAACAATTACATGTTCATCATTTGTACATTGTTCAACTTCACATTCTGTCTTCAATTCCAAATGTTCTGTTACCTATCTTAAATCTTCCTCTTAACTGCGCATATCAAAACCATTGAAAACTCCGGAGTTTTCCTCTGCAGCCAATTGCTCTCCATGTTCCAGTTCTAAGAACACTCAATAAGTTCACTATTTCTTTTTACTTCTGTTTTTTTCCTGTAAAATGCTTCTTGTGCTGAGACCCATAAAGGCATTTTCAGGCACAGTCTGGGTTGATAACTTTTCTATATTCCCAATATGGCACTTCTAATACAATGATTTCTTAAAATCTACCTTAAGATTAACTTTATTGTACCATAGAAACCCATGACATCTGAACCTCAGATCATGCTCTTCTAATTCTAAGATCCCCTTCATGGATCACTGCCTTGTCGTGGCAAAGGGGCTTGCATAACTCAGTGAAGCCATGAGCTATACCGTGCAGGGCCACCCAAGACGGACAGGTCATGACAGAGAGTTTGACAAAATGTGGTCCACTGGAGAAGGAAATGGCAACCCACTCCGGTATCCTTGCCAAGAAAACCCCATGGACAATGTTAGAAGGCTAAAGATATGACGCCGGAAGATGAGCCCCTCAGGTCGGAAGGTGTCCAATATGCTACTGGGGAAGAGTGGAGGGCAATTCCAAGTAGCTCCAGAAAGAGTGAAACGGCTGGGCCAAAGCCGAAAGGACGTTCAGCCGTGGATGTATCTGGAAGCGAAAAGAAGGTCCGATGCTGTAAAGAACAATATTGTATAGGTACCTGGAATGTACGATGAACGTCGACATCTTGGGAATCAGTGAACTGAAATGGACGGGAATGGGTGAATTTAATTCGGGTGACCATTATATCTACTACTGTGGGCAAGAAACCCTTAGAAGAAATGGAGTTGCACTCGTAGTCAATAAGAGAGTGGGAAAGGCAGTAATGGGGTACAACCTCAAAAACGACAGAATGATCTCAGTGCATATCCAAGGCAAACCATTCAATATCACAGTCATCCAAGTCTATGCCCCAACCACTGATGCTGAAGAAGCTGAAGTTGACCGCTTCTATGAAGACCTACAACACCTTCTAGAACTAGCACCAAAAAAAGATGTCCTTTTCATCATAGGGGATTGGAATGCTAAAGTAGGAAGTCAAGGAGTAATCGGAATAACAGGCAAGTTTGGCCTTGGAGTACAAAATGAAGCAGGGCAAAGGCTAATAGAGTTCTGTCAAGAGAACAAGCTAGTCATAGCAAACACTCTATTCCAACAACACAAGAGATGACTCTACACATGGACATCACCAGATGGTCAATACCGAAACCAGATTTATTACATACTTTGCAGCCAAAGATGGAGAAGCTCTATACAGACAGCAAAAACAAGACCAGGAGCTGACTGTGGCTCAGATCATGAGCTTCTTACTGCAAAATTTAGGCTTAAATTGAAGAATGTAGGGAAAACCACTAGACCACTCAGGTATGACTTAGATCATATTCCTTGTGAGTACACAGTGAAGGTGATGTATAGATTTAGAGGATTAGATTTGGTAGGCAGAGTGCCTGAAGAACTATGGACGGAGGTCTGTAACATTGTACAGGAGGCAGCAACTAAAACCAGCCCAAAGAAAAAGAAATTCAAGAAAGCAAAATGGCTGTCTGATGAGGCTTTACAAATAGCTGTGGAAAGAAGGAATGCGAAAAGCAAGGGTGAAAGGGAAAGATATAAGCAACTGCATGCAGATTTCCAGAGAATAGCAAGGAGAGATAAGAAGGCCTTCTTAAATGAACAATGCAAAGAAATTGAGGAAAACAATAGAATGGGGAAGACTAGAGATCTCTACAAGAAAATTGGAGATATGAAAGGAACGTTTAGTGCAAAGATGGGGATGATAAAGGACAAAAAAGGCAGGGACCTAACAGAAGCAGAAGAGATTAAGAAGAGGTAGCAAGAATACACAAAAGAACTATACAAGAAAGATCTTAATGTCCCTGATGTCCACGCTGGTGTGATCACTGACCTTGAGCCAGACATCCTAGAGAGTGAAGTCAAGTGGGCCTTAGGAAGCATTGCTAACAACAAAGCTAGTGGAGATGACAGTATTCCAGCTGAGTTATTTAAAATACTAAAAGATGATGGTGTTAAAGTGCTGCACTCAATATGCCAGCAAGTTTGGAAAATGCAACAGTGGCCAAAGGATTGGAAAAAGTCAGTTTATGTTCCAATTCCAAAGAAGGGCAATGCCAAAGAATGCTCAAACTATCGCACAATTGCACTCATTTCACATGATAGCAAGGTTATGCTCAAAATCCTACAAGCTAGGCTTCAACAATACATGAACCGAGAACTACCGGATGTACAAGAGGCAGAGGAACTAGAGATCAAATCGCCAACATTCGCTGGATTATGGAGAAAGTACGAGAGTTCCAGAAAAATATCTACTTCTGCTTCATTGATTATGCAAAAGCCTTTGATTGTGTGGATCACAACAAACTGTGGCAAATTCCTAAAGAGATGGGAGTACCAGACCACCTTACCTGTCTCCTGAGAAATCTGTATGAGGGCCAAGAAGCAACAGTTAGAACCGGTCATGGAACAACTGATTGGTTCAAAATAGGGAAAGGTGTACGACAAGGCTGTATACTGTCACCCTGCTTATTTAACCTATATGCAGAGTACATCATGAGAAATGCCAGGCTGGAAGAATCACAAGCCAGAATTAAGATTGCAGGGAGAATCATCAACAACCTCAGATATGCAGACGATACCACCCTAATGGCAGAAAGTGAAGAAGAACTAAAGAGCCTCTTGATGCGGGTGAAAGAGGTGAGTGCGAAAGCTGGCTTGAAACTCAACATTAAAAAAACTAAGATCATGGCATCTGGACCCATCAATTCCTGGCAAATAGAAGGGGTAGAAATGGAAGCAGTAACAGACTTCATTTATTTGGGCTCCAAGATCACCGCAGACGGAGACTGCAGCCATGAAATTAAAAGACGCTTGCTCCTTGGGAGGAAAGCTATGGCAAGCCTAGATAGCATATTAAAAAGCAGAGACATCACCCTGCCGACAAAGATCCGCATAGTCAAAGCTATGGTTTTTCCAGTAGTAATGTATGGCTGTGAGAGCTGAACCATCAAGAAGGCTGAGCGCCGAAGAATTGATGCCTTTGAACTGTGGTGCTGGAGAAGACTCTTGAGAGTCCCCTGGACTGCTAGGAGGTCAAACCAGTCAATCTTAAAGGAAATCAATCCTGATTGCTCATTGGAAGGATCGATAATGAAGCTCAAGCTCTGATACTTTGGTCACCTAATGCGAAGAGAGATCTCTTTGGAGAAGACCCTGATGCTGGGAAAGATTGAAGGCAAAAGGAGAAGAGGACGGCAGAGGATGAGATGGTTAGATAGCATCACTGAAGCAATGAGCATGAAACTGAGCAAACTCAGGGAGGCAGTGAAGGACAGGAAGGCCTGGCGCAATATGGTTCATGGGGTCACGAAGAGTCAGACACGACTTAACGACTAAACAACAACAACAAATTCTAAGATCCTCTGATTTCTCAACAAAAACCATTCTTTCATCCAGACTAAGCAACAGGCTGCAAAATACAATTTCAAATCAGGCTGTCCCAAAACTCTTCATTCCTTTGCATCTTGAAGCATTTTGTATTTAACTGTTGGGTTTTTTCCCTTGCCATACAAACTTAGACATAACTTTCTGCCATTTTTTAAATGGTACATCAGTTGTCATAATAGGTATTGTCTGAAACAAAAGCATCATTCTTGGTAAAATATTCATTTTCAACACAGAAATTCTCCCCAACCATGACTATTGTATTTTTTCCCATCTTAACATGTCCTTTGGGATTTCATTCCATATCTTAATGTAATTATTCTGGTATAATATGCAATTCATGTTAGTCATAGTGATACCCAAGTATTTCACTTTTTTCTCAATCTTAAAATCAGCTTTGATAGGCCTTTGTTCAGAAGTGATGGAAAATTACTTACCCTATTGAAAGTATCAAGGCTTGGAGCTCCAGAATCCATCTCCAAAGCTACAGTATTGTGCTGGTATTCTTTAACAAGTCTACCTTAACCCAGATGGAGAAAGAAGCAGGTTACATGGTAAGTTACAAGTGGAAGGTTTTTTGGTCTTCCTGTGCATTTGTGTGATGATCCCATGATAAAAGGATCGTTGGGAAGCACCTGTGGTCTAGTACTGTAAGGCATAAAACTAGCCATTTACTGCATGGACACTAGCCACCTAGTTGGAATGAGAGCTTTTGATTATAGTTTATTTTTGTGGGAAGGCATACATCTTTCTTATTCCTCTGTATAGACTATAATATTCATTTAGTATCTAGATTACTGTATTTGGAGAAGAGAGTCATGACCATTGTGATGAAGAAATGACAGCCTATTCATTTCAAATTATATTTCATTTCAAGATGTTAATTGGCCTCAGAGTGGAGATTTTTATATAAAAGAGTAGCACTTCCCTCTTATTGCAAATGGGCAAGTAATGTGCCTTGGTGCTGCCAATCATTAGCAATACGCTTTAGATATTGATCTAGACTTTATCATGCAAAGATCGTGCCCTGGCCTGAAAAGGTGCTTTATGAGCTATTGAGTGGTCTCCATCACTCACAGTAGATGAGCAGTTTTCTCTTCTGTTGGATCTGAGGGTGACAGAAAGAAATGGACCTTTCTTGGGTCAAACTGGGTGAACTGTTTGAGCCAATACCGTAAGTTCAACCAACTTTATGAGAGCAGTTCATTGATATTGGAGGGGCATGACCATATATCCCATTTACAAAGCTTCTGCCGGCATCCTTCTTTATTATCAAAGGTTCATAAATTCTCAGTTCTGATGGTACCTTGTCCCTCTTCTCATTTTTCTGTTTAAATTAACTCCACAAACTTGGTGTCCTCCAAGCAAGTTGAATTCAGGCTTTGCAGAATTCTTCCTTCCACATGAGGAATCATTTTTGATGGAAAATCAAACCTGTGATAGTGATGGGGATTTTTCCCCCACAGTTTGGTTCCTTCCAAGTTGGAAATATTTGGAATTCTGTTTCCTGTACTGGAGAAGTTTTTTGTATAATGAATTAAAGCTTTCCCCAAATATAGCCTGTGTACATTGAGTTGACATATCATTTTTGAAAAAGGTTTTTTAAAATAATGTATACTTACCTATTATGTTCATATAATAGATATACTTTTTTATAAAAGATTTTTTGAATCTTGGCTGCTTTTCATATGGGTAATGAGGGATGAACAGGTATTTTTATTTTACCTATTGGTTCAAAGATTCAACATTATGTAAGTATAAATTCAGATGAAGGCTAAATTTGTTTCTTCCCCATCTCTAGGTAATCCCCTGTGAAGATTGGGTGGTGGGTCATTCCATACCAATTGGGACATTACATTTATCATCATGCATTGACCTTGTATCATGATGTGTTTTCAGTAAAGTCCGTTTCCTAAGCCTTGTCTTTGGATTGCAAATCTTGGAAGCTCCCTTAGCTAAATGAGTGTGGTATGGTGGCTGAAGGGTTGGGCTAGGAATGGAGAGGGACAGGTTCAAGTCCCCATTAGACATGGAACCTCACGGGTGAGTTTGGGTCAGACACATACCAGACAGAGACCACTTCTTGTGGGAAAATATTTAAGGGACATAAATCTGACAAGAGATAAATCATTCTTGATATCTTTGTCCTTATGTTCCAGAATAGTACCATTTACAATTAGGATAGGGCATTTGCAGAGCTTTCCAAATCTTTCAGAGGCATGAACTTTCTATGAGAAAAAAGAAAATGAACCTGGAAAATTGTAGGCGTGGGGAACAGAAAAAAGTTTTCTGCAACAGAATCAAATTGTGAATCTTGACCCCTAAAAAGGATCCTTGTATGGGTCACATTTTCAAGGCTATGTATGTTACCATCTTATTTTCCATCTTAACTGACTTACTCCGTGCATTGTAGATCCCACATTTTGTGACCTCCATTCTTAGGCAATATTCTACTGACACAGAATATTGTATCTTAATAAATTGCCAGAATTGGAAGGGGACATATAGGCCATGGAATTCCACCTCCTGCCCCAGTTTGATGCAAGAATCCAAACTTAAGTACCCCAAAGAGATATATGTAGTCTCCAAATAGGTACAACCAGATAGAGGAGACAACCATCTTCAATTCTGATGAATCAAGGGAAGGTGGTGGTGGGACGCAACATTGAAAGCATGATGATCTTAAGACACAATCATGTAGTACACATCATTAGTTGATACCATCATATGCACAGGGCAAGTGATTATTATCTCTTGCCCTGTGCATATGGTAATTATGAACAGATGTGCTGCCTTGGGAATTCTGGGAGTTGAAGTCCACACATCTTAAAGTTGCCAAGTTTGGGAAACACTTCTTGAATTCCATGGAAAAAATGAATGGAGGAAAAAGGGAAATTCAGAAGAAAATCATTCTTGGACATGTTTATTTATTTATTTATTATTTATTATCAAACCTGTATGCCGCCCATCTCCCCCAATGGGTGACTCTGGCGGCTCACAATAATAAAAAAGGGAAAAAAAACACAGGTCCCTCCAACCCTGGGTAAAATCTATAAATAATTAAAAAACATATATTAAAAATATCCTAAAAACCTCCTATAATTTTTTAGCTCTAAAAACCTGCAAGATGCTGGGGGGCGGGGGACAAAACCATCATCCCACCAGCCATCTCCATAGGTGCGGGGGCCCCTCCGGCCCCCAGGCCTTCTGGCAGAGCCAGGATTTGATCCCTTTCCTGAAGGCCATGAAGGAGGGGGCACACCGGACCTCAGGCGGCAAGATGTTCCATAGGGCGGGAGCCACAGCAGAAAAGGCCCTCTGCCTAGACCCCAACAATCAGAATTCCTTGACTGGTGGGGTCTGCAACCTGCCCCTTCTGCTGGACCGAGTGGGGCAGGCTGAAAGGACCAGGGCGAGGCGATTCCTCAGATAACCTGGTCCCGTGCCATGAAGGGCTTTAAAGGTGATGACCAACACCTTGAATTGGACCTGGAAACAAACTGGTAACCAATGGAGCTCACGCAACAGCGGTGTTATATGTGCCCACCAGCTGCAGCTTCCGGATACTCTTCAAGGGTAGCCCCATGTAGAGCGCATTACAGTAGTCCAACCCGGAGGTGACCAGGGCATGAGTGACCGTGCGGAGGTCCTCCCGATCCAGGAAGGGGCATAACTGCCGCACAACACGAAGTCGTGCAAAGGCCCTCCTAGCCACGACTGCCACCTGCTCTTTGAGCAGGAGTTGTGAGTCCAGGAGAACCCCCAGATTATGCACCGGGTCTGTCTGGGGTAGTGCAACCCCGTCAAGAACCAAAGATGACAAAGTCCTAGATCTTGAGGCTCCCCGCATCCACAGCCACTCCGTCTTACCAGGGTTCAGCTGAAGCCTGTTGTCCCCCATCCAGGCCCCCACAGCCTCCAGGCACCACGAGAGGGCAGTCACAGCGTCACTTAAGGCACCTGGGATGGAGATGTATAATTGGATATCATCAGCATACTGATGATACCTCACCCCATGGTGCTGGATGATCTCACCCAACGGTTTCCTGTAGATGTTAAATAGGAACGGTGAAAGCACTGACCCCTGCAGCACCCCACAAAGTAGGGGCCGGGGGCTGGACCTCTCGCTCCCTATCAACACTGATTGGGTTCAGCCTTGGAGAAAGGAGCTGAACCAGCACAACATTGTGCCACCCAGCCCCAACTCCTGCAGCCAACCCAAAAGGATACCATGGTCGATGGTATCGAAAGCCGCCGAGAGGTCAAGAAGAGCAAGGATGGATGCACTCCACCCATCCTGCTCTCCCCAGAGATCATTTAAAAGTGCGACCAATGCTGTTTCTGTCCCATAACCGTCCCTGAATCCTGACTGATAGGGGTCCAGATAATCCATTTCCTCCAGGATCCTCTGAAGCTGCTGCATGATCACCTTTTCCACCAGCTTCCCTAAGAAGGGGAGGTGCGAGACTGGACGAAAATTGTCCAGAAGGGTGGGGTCTAGCAACGGCTTCTTGAGGAGTGGGCGGAACGAAGCCTCTCTGAAAGGCTTCGGAAACACCCCCTCCTGCAAGGATGAATTAACCACTGCCGGAACCCACCCTAAGGTCACCTCCTTGGTAGTCTTAACTAACCAGGAGGGACAAGGATCTAAACAACAGGTGGTTGCACTGACAGCCCCGAGGACCCTGTCCACTTCCTCAGGGGCAACAGGATCAAACCGTTCCCAGATAACTGGGCAAGAACGCTCCCTGGGTAACTCCTCTGGACCTGCTCCATGCTTGGCTTCCAACTGAGAATGGATCTGAGCGATTTTATCCATCAGGTGTTCAGAAAATTCCTCTGCACGACCCTGCAAGTAGTCCTCCACCCCCCCCCCTTTTCCCAGGAGGGCCCGAGTGACCCTAAACAGGGCTGCAGGGCAACACCCTGAGGATGCAATAAGAGCGGAGAAATGTTGACATTTCGCCGCCCTTACCACCACTAGGTAGGCCTTAATAGCAGCTCTAACCCATGTTCGGTCTGATTCATCCCCAGTTTTCCACCAGTGGTGCTCTAGAAGTCTCTTAGCCCTTTTCAGCTCCCTCAACTCCTCCGTGAACCACGGGGAGCGCTGGGGGTGATGGGCCAAGAGAGGACGCACAGGTGCGATCCTGTCCAAGGCCCCAGCCGCCTCCTTATTCCAGGCTGTGCCCAGAGCCTCTGCTGGGCCATGCAGCAAGGCCTCAGGAACAACCCCAAGTTCCCTTTGGAACTCGTGCGGGCCAATCAGTTGTTGGGGATGGACCATTCGAATAGGTCCCACCTCCTTGTGGAGGGGGACAGCATAGGACAATCCCACCACCACCAGGGAGTGATCTGACCATGACAGGGGGGATAATATAAAGTCCCCCACCAGATCACGCTGCCACTGCTCCGACAAGAAAACCATGTCTGGGGTGTGACCACTATCCCTGGTCGGGCCACCGATGACCTGGGACAGGCCCATGGTTTCATGGTAGCCATGAACTCCCGAGCCGCCTCTGAGGCCAACCCCAGGGATGACAGATTAAAGTCCCCCAAGACCATAAGTCTGGGGAACTCCACTGCCAACCCCAAGATGGCCTCCAGCAGCTCAGGCAGGGAGGCTGCTATGCAGCAGGTGGCTGGTACACTAGCAGCACTCCCAACTGATCCTGTGTGCCCAACCTCAGGAACAGGGTCTCACATCCAGCCACTTGTGGAGCAGGGCCCTTGAAGGCCAATAGGGATTCCCTGATAACCACTGCCACTCCCCCTCCCCTGCCCTGGGGTCTCGGCTGGTGCCAAACCCTAAACCCGGCTCGACACAATTCCGAGAGGGCTACTCCCCCCTCTGGTGCCAGCCAGGTCTTGGTGATGCACGCCAGGTCAGCCTGCTCCTCCCCAATAAGGTTATGAATAAGGGGGGCCTTATTATTGACTGACATAATCTCCAATCAGGTCCTTCCTTCTTTTATTGGGACTTTGAACAATCTTTGAAAGATTTACATAATATATTTAAGACTCCATTTCTGGGAATGGTACTTGCAATTGGCCCATATAAAACCAGGCATGAGTCATGCTGATTCAAAATTGTATATGCTGGGCCTAGTCTATGGATACTTATGGGAGTTGAGAGACAATTATTTCTAGAAATTCTATCTCATCCTTCTGTAGAAAATTAAGTGCTGCATCACTAAAGGTTTTGTGTTTTCTCTTTTCGCAATTGCAGAGTTTATCTTTGTTGGATCACATCCAGAGGACCTTCAGAGGACCTCCTACCTTGGGATGGCAATTGAAGTTTGCTCCAAATAATAACAACCTTGACTACATTCTAGGCACATGGACACTCATGGGAAATTAAAAGCAAATATCCTGAGAGACTGTATCCCAAGCTTCTGTTCAGAATCAGTAAATAAACTTCCTATGATGCAATCTGTTATATGTTCTTTAAATGGTAAGGAAAATATTTTTGAAGAAGTCTACAATTTTTTCCCCAACACATGATGCATCATTTTCCAAGGTTCTTTACAACATTGTCTTGCTGAATGGATAGAGAGATGGAGTGAAAGGCACTTGGAGAAACCAAGGCAGGTAATGAAGAAAGAACAAGTCAAGGTAAAGGTGGAGAGATCTTTAGGTTCATGTTTTATAGAACAGCCACATGGGACAGAATGACTTACACAGATCCACCTGCAGAGAGAAACATCTTGGCTTTTCTATTTGTATAGCCTGTGATTTATTTACATCTTCAATATCTAAATTGCAGTATTATTGATCATGTTTCTAGTATAGGGATACAGGCAAAGAATCCATGGGGAAAAAACGTTGCAGAGAATAACTTGGACAGGAAGAGCTGTTAAGCCCATCCATCAACAATAACAAGGAATTGATTTTTTATTTCCACAAAAGACTAGCTTTCTGGGTATGGAAATCTATTCCTTTTGTTTTTTCCTACAAGGGGAAGGACAAAATCCAGGTCATTCTGGGGCAATGAAGAGAACGGATTTGACTTAATGTATTTTTCAAACCATCTCTGTTGGTGGATCCTTTGGGTGACCATAAATGAATCCCATTGTCTGTATCAGGTGGGTTTATATTCCTTTTTCTTGAGATTCTCAGGTAATATTCTCTTTACTGCATAATACAGTCTTCCATCCTTTCATTACTCTTTCCCTATAATTTGGTTTCACTAAATCATTCACCACTTCCCTATTCATTCATTCTCAACCGCCTCACCTCTCTGTTTCCCATGTCATCTATAAACATTCTTCTTTTTCATCATTTTTCTACTATAACAACGTATTTTATTTTTCAGTATTTTACTGCTCTCTTCTTTAGATAAGTAACAACATAAAGAGCCTTTCTGCACAGAGTTATGGGTGTCTGTCACCCTAGAATTCCCAGGTTCCCAAGTTCTAATTTGTATCAAAATATTTCACATCTAGACTACAACTTCCAAAATTGTCATTATACATTGAACAATTCCCAGATTACCTCTTAATTTACAACAGTAGCAAATTTCACACATCACACTTAGCTATAGCAGTTCTTATTAGATTTTGGCCTCATGTTTTGTGGAATTCCAGTGATGTGCCTTTAGAAATCAGAACTCAAATATTTACCTTTAAATGTCTTATTCAACTACATAACTTTCATTAACTAAATGTGAAAATCCAGTCTTATGTTCCCTGTGTTGCAATCACAACCAGAGTATATGAAAAATTTGTTTAGAAATGTAGCTAAATCTTGATTCAATGAAGATTCCATATCTTCTCTTTCTCTAACAGAAGAGAACATGAATTTGACTAACTGTACAAGAGTAACTGAATTTATTCTTGTTGGATTGCCAAGTGCTCAGGGAATGGAAAATATGATACTTGCCTGTGTCCTGCTGCTCTACCTCCTGTGTCTGATGAGCAACGGGCTTATCATTGTGATGGTAATCATGGATCACCACCTTCGGAAGCCCATGTATTTCTTCCTTAGCAACCTTTCTTTCATTGACATTGGGCACACTACAACCTTTATTCCTAAATTGTTCGTCAATTATCTCTCTGCAAACCGTTCCATCTGTTTCTACTGCTGTATGGCACAGTTGTACATTTATTTCCTTTTTGGGGTCACCGCATTTTTTATCATCGCTCTGATATCTTTGGACAGATACATAGCCATTTGCCATCCTTTGAGATATGCCATTATCATGACTCCTGGGTTGTGCCTTAAGCTAGCAGTAGCTGCCTGGTGTGGAAGCTTTTTCTCCATTCTTTATCAGGGAGTAATGATTACAAACCTACCCTATTGTACGTCTAACATTATCAATCATTTCTACTGTGATGTGGGACCTGTGCTGAAGATTGCAGGAGGAGATATACAGGTTATTGAAGCCCTTGGCTTCCTTGTTACTGTGGTTGTGGTAATGTCCTCCCTTCTTTTTACCCTCATTTCTTACCTCTTCATCATCTGCACCATTCTTCGAATGCCTTCAAACACCAGACAGCACAGGGCCTATTCTACGTGTGCTTCTCATCTGATTGCAGTCTGCATTTTGTATGGGTCGGTCTGTTTTGTCTATCTAAGACCTACTGTCAAGAATTCTTCCTTAAGTGTAACCAAGTCTGTTTCTTGGCTGAATACTATGGTTACTCCAGTGCTAAATCCTTTCATTTACACCATTAGGAACAATGAAGTGAAAGAAGCAGTTTGGAAAGTGTTAAGAAAAAAACCTCCTGCTTTCCCCAAAATCTAAACATAGACCTGTTTGGAGAAGCAATCCTGTGCTTCAAGATGAGGAGTGGGAAGACTACGCATCAAAGATATTGTACCATTATTTTAGCTTGCCTAACTCATAAGGATAGAGCAAACAGCCGGTCAAAGCTCATAGCCCAGTGTTTGAACCCATTGCTTCAATCAAGTTTGAATTCCAGAAATGGTTTTTGGTGGAATGATAGCTTTTGAATGTTCTTCATTTACGATGAAAAGATATCAATTTTTTTTATTATTAATTGGTACCGGCAGTAATAATGATCTACTCTGTCAGTTCCTTTGTTTGGAACTTTGACCTGTGAGTTCCATTTCCACTCTTTGGACTTCCTAGTGTAGTTTACAGAAGGAACATCATTGGAATCAGAGAAATAACCAAAATATGATGCTTGTAAAAATGGAAGACACATGTTTTGGTGCTGTCAAATGTTTAGAATACCTTTTAGATACTGACCTGTCACCAAAGGATCATGACCTTTGGTTATGTGAAGAGATAAGATCTGTGATTTCTACAGATTATGTTAAATATTGGGGGCTGAAAGATATTTGTAAACAAGTGGGAAAAAATTGAATCTTTTAGAAAGGTTTGAAATGAATGTTAATCGATGGCTTAAAATTCCTTTAAGTCTATGGGGTAAAGTTAATGCTATTAAAATGAACATTGCCTCTTATTTGTTTCATGTTCTTAGAGGTATTCCTATGTAATATTCAATTGATATTTCCTTTGGATTGAAAAGTTATTTAGGAAATTAATTTCAGTAGGTGGATCACCAAGCTTTTCCTTAGCCAAATCGAGTTTAACATTAGAGGAAGGCAGCTTTAATTTATCTGCTCTGCAAAAATATCATTGAGCCAATATTTGATCAGCCACCTGCTGGAGAATGAAAATATAATGGAATATACCTTACGAGCTAAACTGGGAAATTATTCTCTATTTCCTTTGTGATCATGGATAGTGCTTGGGACAACCAAGAGCAGAAAAAGTGTGCTACTTCCAGGAGTATGACCAATGAGAAATGTTTGGGCCATATTGGGACGTAACGTAAGTTTGGTAACGAGACTCTTTAATATCTGTATCTTTGGTGGTAAATAATTTCATTGGAAAGCTGGGGCAGAAACTGGGATTACAACTTTCAATCAACTACTAGGGAATCACTATTTTAAGGGTATTTCTTGCCTTCAAATTGAATTCCAGTTCACTACAATGGAGGCATCTTCAGCTTAATCATGGTCTAACGGATCAAGATGGACCAAATGCTTTGGCTGCCTTAAAGGCCTCTGAGTTGCTTTCTTTCCAAATGGAATCCACAACAGAAATAAAAACCTATGACATATCTTTTTCAAAAGCTCAAGAATAATTTTAAGGTGGACATTTCTGGGATATTTCATTTATGGACTAAAGAACAGGAATGTCTGATAGAGTCACAGAAATGGCTTCAGGTTCTGAAAAATGTTAAAATGGTATCAACAGATTTGAGATGAAGGTTGATTCAGCCCAAAAATTGACTATAGGGTGCTTAGACTCCCCAAAGAATGCATTTGAAGGGATGGATATTAGATTTCCCATCCTGGAGATGTAAGAATTTTGGAGGCTCACTGACCTAAATGATATAATCATGTCATCGTTTAGTTTCTAAAGTGTATTAATGTATATTAGTAGATATATGGGGAAACCTTTAAATGCAAAAAATGTTCATGTAGTGTTGAATTAGGTACCACAGCTTCAGAAGTTGACTGTTTATCAGGAACTATGGTTGTATCATGCATGGGGGAGAGGGGTGGCAAAAAGAATGATATTAAGAAATTAGAAAAGAGATATTATTCTAGATGTCCAGGAATGGTTGTTGGCAATGGATGATCTCTCTGTTGTGGAGAAGACAATATTCTCCAAATCAAAATTCTCCCAATCAAAGGATGCAGCAATATGGGTTATTAAGGCAGAGATTCTGCGCTACCTTATAATAACTTCTTGTATTGTTCATATTATAGCAGTGAATTCCTTGGTAAACCAGTTTATAAGTATAAAAATAAGTCTATTTATGTCAGGTCTAGCCCAAGGAACTCCAAGAGACAATGTAAATTCAGTTCAGCTATCTTTATTAGCTACAACCTCTAGCAAGAATCTTCCCAGACTGAAACCCCAGTTCCCAAGTCAGCCAGCCACAACAGTGTGAATTCCTCAGGGAGGTGCCAGTCTCATCCTCTTGTTCCTCCCACGCAGTTCTGGTGAGCTAAGAAAATGTTTATCTCCCTGAGCTTGGCCTTCATAATTCCATTCCATCACAATTTAAGACCTACTGTCAAGAACATTTCCTTCAGTAAGATGAAGTCTGTTTCTTCAGTTAATACTATAGTCGTACCAACGCTAAATCCTTTCATTTACACCATTAGGAACCATGAAGTGAAAGAAGCAGTGTGGAAAGCATTAAGAAGAAGGACTCCAGCTTTCCATATGATCTAAACAGAGACATCTGTGGGGAAGGAATCCTATGCTTGAAGATGAGGAGTGGGAGGACTATGCATCAGAGATATTGTACCATTATGTCACCTTGCCTAACTCATAAGGATGGAAGAAGCAGGAGGTCAACACCCCTAGCCCAATATCTGAAATTATGATGCTAGCACCCATTGCTTCAATCAAGGTTGAATGCCAGGAAGGGCTTATAATGTCATGAAAGCTTATGCGTAACATTCATGTGTATATACATTTTTACCAATATATTTCCTAACTCTTCCTTGCTTTTATTCCTGATGAATGGCATGGTGAAATGCAAAGAGTAATATAATCTTAATAGCTACATTTTTTTTTTTTTTGGAGTTTTGGCTCAGACTTGCAACATTGTGTAAGTTGACCATTAATTGGAGACTAATTTACAATTTTTCTTGTACATCAAGCTGGTGAAGGAAGTGATCAAGGGCATTTTCCAGTTGAACACCGGGTCACCTGTTGACTTTGGACAAGCCCGGATGTTTTGCTCTTTGTCATACAATGAGCAAATAACACTGTTTGTAAGAAAATAAAATAATCTCTCCTTTGTCCAGTGGATTGAAAATTTTCATTTGCAACCTTTTGCCAAAGTTACAAAAAATTGAGAGAGTTATCAAAAAATTGATATAGGGTGCATTGGACTCCCCAAAAATGCATTCGGAAGGATGGGCATTAGAATATTCATGCTGGAGATGTAAGAAATTGGAGGGCTTCTCTGAATCCTTACGATGATCACATGATCACATTTTTTTGGTGTTTTTGCTCAGACTTGCAACATTATGTAAGTTGATCATTAAATGGAGAATTATTTACAATTTCCCTTGTATATAAAGCGGATGAAGGAAGTGATCGAGGGCATTTCCCATTTGAGCACTTGGACACCTGTTGACTTTGAACAAGGTGGAAGAGTGCAGGAGGAGATATAGAAGTCATTGAAGTACCTGGTTTTCTAGTTATGGTGGTTGGGATTATGACCTCATTGTTTTTCACCCTCATTCCTTACCTCTTTGTGATTTGCGCCATTCTCCAAATGCCTTGAAACACCAGACAGCAGAGGGCTTTTTCTACCTGTGCTTCCTATCTGACTGTAGTCTGCATTTTTTACGAGTCAGTCTTTTTTGTCAACCTAAGACCTACTGTCAAGAACTTTTCCTTCAGTATGATGAAGTCTGTCTCCATATTGTGCCCAATATGGTCTCATCTGTGCTAAATCCTTTCCTTTATACCATTAAGAACAATGCAGTCAAGGGTGCAGTATGGAAACTTTTAGAAAGAAGGACTGCAGGTCTCCCAAAACTCTTAGCTTAGGCCTTTGTTGAGAAGTGGTGGAAAATGACTCTGTTTTTCCCATTGAAAGCATCGAGGCTTGTAGCTTCAGAATCCATCTCCAAAGCTATTGTGCAGGTCTTCTTTAACAAGCCTACCATAAAAAAGATGGATGAAACAGTGGTTAACATGGTAGGTTACAAGTGGAGTTTTCTTTTGTCTTCATGTGCAATTGTCTGATGATCCCATGACAGAAGGATTGCTGGGAAGCCTAGTCCTGTAAGGCATAAAATAGCCATGTACTACATGGTCACTACCCAGCTACTTGGAATGAGAGCTTTTGAATATATTCCATTCTTCACAAAAAGGGATATTTCTTTCTTATTCCTCTATATAGACAATAATATCCCTTTAGTGTCTGGATTACTTTATTTGGAGAAGAGAGGAGTAATGACCATTTTGATGAACAAATGACACACTATTGTCTTCAAATTACATTTCTTTGAAAGAGGCTTACTGGACTCAGAGTAGAAACCTTCATGTGAAAGAGTAGGAAGAAAGTGCCTTGGTGCTGCCAATCATTAACAATACCCTTTAGATATTGATCTAGGCTTAATCATGCAAAGATCATGACCTGGCCTGAAAAGGTGCTTTATGAGCTATTAAGTGGCCTCCATCACTCACAGTAGACAAAGAGCTTTCTCTTCTGCTGGATCTGAGGATGACAGAAAGAAATGGACCTTTCTTGGGTTCCTTTCTACTTGTTAGAAATCCCCCTGCATTTTATTGATTGATTGATTGATTGATTGATTGATTGTTTAGCTTTACATTTCTATCTACCATCCCAATCTGCTGCTATCCCTAAAGAGTAGACCTGTGAATTCCATCATTTTATGCCAACATGGACAAACAGTTCTGGAAACACCTTCTTATAATAAACATTTAATTTGCTTTCCCCAGCTTGGCTTCTCTCATTTTCTCATTTTTGGGTTGGGTGAATACATACCATTTGGGAAATTAAGTATATAAGAATGCATTGACATTGTATCATGATGTGTTTTCAATAAAGTCTGTTTTCTAAGCCTTTTCCTTGGATGGGACTTCTTGGAAGACCTGTACGCTAAACACGTGTGGTATAGTGGCTGAAGTGTTGGGCTAGGAATGGAGAGTCACAGGTTCAAGTCCCCCTTAATCATGGAAGCTGATGGGTGACTTTGGGTCAGTCACACACCTGTTAGCGCTTCTTGTGGGAAAATATTGGAGGGTTGTCACTCTTTACGAAGGAAATCATTCTTGACATTCTTGTCCTTATGTTATCTGAGCAGTATCATTTGCGCATAGCATGAGGTATTAGCATAGCTTTCCAAACGTTACAATTGTATGAGCTTTCTATGAGGAGAATAAATGGAGCCCATTAAATGGTAGGAAAACAGAAAAAAGTGGGCAATGGCAAAAAGGTTCTGCCCTGGAGCAGAGTCAAATGATGCATCTTGACTACTAGAAGGATCCTTGTATGGTATAGCCCTTTCAAGTCTATGTCTGTTACCATTATATATACCAGTTGAACGGACTTATTCTGTCCATTCTAGGTCCCACATTTTTTGACCTCCACTCTAAAGCAATATTCTACTGACACATTGAATTATATCATCAGAAAATTCCAGAGTTGGAAGGGGACATTTAGGCCATTGAATCTACCTCCTGACCCCACTTTGGTGGAAGAACACAAACATAAATCTCAAAAGAGATATAATCTAGTCTCCACATAAATACAGTCAGTCATGAGGAGACCACCATCTTCTATGCAGGTCAATCATGGGGAGGGGGGGTGGGACAGAATATTGAATGCATTACGGTTTCACACAGTATCTGATTATGTACTACACAACATTGGACAATAACTTCACAATGAACAGGGCATGATTTTGGTGTCCTCGTAATGATGACCAAATATGCTGGCTGAGGAATTCTGGGAGCTGAAGTCCACACATCTTAAAGTTGCCAGGTTTGAAAAACACTTCACTAAAATATAAAACTTCTGATTCCCTAAATTATCTTGTCCTGACACCACCCCACCTGAAGGGGATTTCAAATCTGTGAGTCCTGAGGACAGTACAGTGAATGTCTTCACCTTGAATTACATTGGGAAATGAATGGGGATAAAGGGAAATTAGGAAGAAAATCATTCTCGAGTATCATTGTGCTGATTCAAAATGATATATTCTGAGCATAGTCTATGCATCCTTACGGGAATTGAGAGACAAAAATCTCTAGAAATGGTATCTTAACCTTCAGTAGAAAATTAAGCGCTTTATCAGTGAAGGTGTTACATTTTCTCTTTTTGCAGATGAAGAGGAGTGTGAATTAGACAAACAATAAAAGAGTTGGAGAGTTTGTCCTTCTTAGATTGCCCCCAGAGGACCTCCAGAGGACCTTCTGTCTTGGGATGGCACTTGAATTTTGGTTCAAACGATATGATCCTAGAATATTATCTGGGTACACTCGATTGATACTCATGGGAAATTGCAGGCAAACATCCTTAGGGACTGTATCCCAAGGTTCTCTAGAGAATCAGAAAATAAACTTTCTGTGATGCAATCGGATTTATGTTCCTGAAATGGCAATGAAAATATTTTCAAGCAGCCTACATTTTTCCCCCCACCACATGATGTATCATTTCCCAAGGTTCTTGAAAGCACTCTCTTGATGAATTGATAGAGAGATGGAGCGAAAGGCAGTGGGAGAAGACAAGGCAGGTAATGAAGGAAGTCAAGGGAATGGTGGAAAGATTTTCAGGTCCATATTTTATAGAACAAGCACATGGAACAGAATTTCACTGCAGAAGTAATGATGATTTCCTAGCACATACACACATCCACCCCCACTCACAGAGAGAAACATGCTGGCTCTTCTACTTGTAAAGCTCTTGGTTTACTTACATGTCCATTATCTAAATTATAGATCACTTTTCTTATGGTATAGGGATATAGGCAAACAATCCATGATGGCAAAAAGATTGTGGAGAATAACCTGAGCAGGAAAAGCGATTAACCCATCCATCAGTGCTGAGGTCTTGACTTGTTATTTCTATGAATGATTGGGCGTGTCGGTATGGAAATGTATTCCTTGTTTTTTTTTCATAAAAGGGGAAGGAGAAAATGCAGGTCATTCTGGGTAAGTGAAGAGGAATGAGTTGACCTAATATATTTTTCAAGCCATCTATATTCCTTGATGGTTTGGCTGAGCACAAAGGTATCCCATTTTCAACATCAGGTGGGTTTATATTCTTTTTTTCACATCCTTTCTGTGTTCCATGTTATGTATAAATCTACAGAGAATTTGAGATAATATTCTATTTGTCACACAAGATAGTGTACTGTCCTTTCCTTACACTTTCTCTATAATTTGGCTACACTAAATCATTCACCACTTCTGTTTTCATTTCCTCTCAACCACCTCTTCCATGTCATCTATAAATATCGTTTTTCTATCACATTCTCTTATTTGCTTTTCAGTATATTACTGCTCTCTTCTTTAGATAAATAACAACATAACAAATCTTATGTTATCAAGTATTTTGATACAAATTATTTCACTGCTAGACTACAAGTCCCAGAAATGTCATCATACATTGAAGAATCTCCAAATGATCTCTTATTTTCCAATAATGGCCTGTTTCACAGATCCCCCTAACCTATGATAATGTTTCTTTGTGTTGGGCCTCATGTTTTGTGGGATTCCAATGATGGACCTTTTGAAATCATAACTGATATTGAAATATTAATCTTTCAATATCTTATCTAACTACCATAGCTTTGCACAACTGTTGTTAATTTGAGATGATAATCCACTCTTATGTTCTCTGTGCTGTAATCACAATATTCGTTGTATGAAATATGTTGTTAGTAATGTAGCTAAATTTTGATTCAGTAAAGATTCCATATTTTCTCTTTTTGTAACAGAAGCCAAACATGAATTTGACCAACTGCACAAGAGTAACTGAATTTATCCTTGTTGGATTGCCAAGTCTTTGGGGAATGGAAAACATGATATTTGCATGTGTCTTTCTGCTCTACCTCCTGTGTCTGATGGGCAATGGGCTCATCATCATGATGGTAATTGTGGACCACCATCTCCAGAAGCCCATGTATTTCTTCCTTAGCAACCTTTCTTTCATTGACATTGGACACACTACATCCTTTATTCCTAAACTGCTGGTCAATTATCTGTCTGCAAACAAATCCATCTGTTTCTATTGCTGCATAACACAGTCTTTTTTTTATTTCTTTTTTGGAGTTACAGAATTTTTTATCATCACATTGATATCCTTGGACAGATACGTAGCCATCTGCCATCCTTTGAGATATGCCACTATCATGACTTCTGGGGTCTGCCTTAAATTGGCAGTAGGTGCCTGGTGTGGAGGCTTTTTCTCCATTCTTTACCAGGGAGTAATGACTGCAAACCTACCCTACTGTATGTCCAACATTATCAATCATTTTTATTGTGATTCGGGACCTCTGTTAAAGATTGGAGGAGGAGATACACATATCATCGAAGCCCTTGGCTTCCTACTTACTGTGGTTGTGATTATGTCCTCCCTGCTTTCCACCCTCATTTCTTACCTCTTCATCATCTGCACCATTCTCCGAATGCCTTCAAACACCAGACAGCAGAGGGCCTTTTCTACCTGTGCTTCCCATCTGATTGTAGTCTGCATTTTGTACGGGTCAGTCTTTTTTGTCTATTTAAGACCTAATGTCAAGAACTCTTCCTTCAGTATGATGAAGTCTGTCTCCATTTTGTATACCATGGTTGCCCCAGCGCTAAATCCTTTCATTTACACTATTAGGAACAATGAAGTCAAAGAAGCAGTGTGGAAGCTTTTAGAGAGAAAGACTCCAGGTCTCCCAAATGTCTTAGCATAGGCCTTTGTGGCAAAGTGATGGAAAATGACTCATCCTTTTGAAAGTATCAAGGTTTGGAGCTTCAGAATCCATCTCCAAAACTATTGTGCTGGTATTTGTTAACAAGGCTACCTTAACAAAGAGGGAGAAAGGAGTGGGTAACATGGTGGGTTATAAGTACCATGCTACCCACTGATGTTACCTTGTTCTCTTCTCATCTTTCTAAATTAGCTTCCGCAACCTGGCATCCATTGTAGAATTTTCCTTCCCCATGAGCAAATCCTTTTTGGCTGAAAATCAAACCTGTTATAGTGATGGGGATTTTTTCCCCCAGTTTACTTTCCCTTATTCCATCCTTTGTTGTATATTTGAAATCCCATTTTCTGGATTGGGGAATAGTTTTCAAATAATGAATTAAAGCTTTCCCCTAGTGTAGCCTGTGTACATTTGCCTAACGTATCTTTTCTTCAGATAAGTTCTCTAAAGGAAAGTATCATATATTATGTTCATATAAAAAATAAACCTTTTTATACAACATCAGTTGAATCTTCCTTGCTTTTCATATGGGTAAAGAGACATGAATAGGTAATTTTTGTTTTACCTATTGTTTCAAAATAAAATCTTATGCAAGTATACCCTCAGATGGAAGGTCAATTTGTTCCTTCCCCATCTCTAGTTAATCACTGATGAAGATTGGGTGGTGGGTCATCCCATACCACTTGGGATAAAGTTTATCATGACGCATTTACTTCGTATCATGATGTGTTTTTAATAACGTCTGTTTCCTAAGCATGTCATTAAATTGGAGTTCTTGGACATTTTGTATGCTAAAATGATGTGGTGGGAATGTTGGGCTAGGAATGGTGAGGCAAAGGTTCAATCCCCATTGTCATGAAAGCCTACAGGTGACATGTGGTTAGTCATACGCCTGACAGAGAGCACTTCTTGGGGGAAAATATTTGAGGAATGTCAATCTGACAAGAAGAAAATCATTCTTGACATTCTTGTCCTTATGTTACCTTAGTAGTATTATTTACACTTGGGATAGGCAGTCTGCAGAGCTCTCCAAATGTTAGAAATGCATGAAGTTTCTTTCTATGAGAAGAGTAAATGAAAGGCAGAAAATGGAAGGAGTGGGAAACAGAAGAAAGTGTCTATCCTGGAGCAATGTCAAATTATGAACCTTCACCCCTAAAAAGAATCCTTGCATGGTGTAACATTTACAAGTCTATGTATGCTACCATCTTATTTGCCATCTGAAATGTCTCATTTTGTCCATTCTAGGTCAGACATTCTGTAACCTCCCCTCTTAAGCAATATTCTACTGCCACATAGAGTTACATCACGATAAAATTACAGAGTTGAAGGAGACATTTGGGCCATTGAATCCCACCTCCTGCCCCCACTTTGGTGCAAGAATCCAAAATAAGTCTCCCAAAGAGATGCAACCTAGTCTTTACATAAATACAATCAGCCATGAGGAGACAACCTTCTTAAACACTAATAATCAGGGGAGATATGGGGACAGAACATTGAATGCATCATAACCTCATACAACATATGACACAATTATGTACTGCAGATCATTGGATGATAACAACATAATGCACAGTCCATGATTTTGGTGACTTCGAAATGACGAACAAAATGCTAGCTGGGGAATTTTGGAGTTGAAGTCCATACCTCTTAAAATTGCCAAAGTTTAAAAAACACCTCAATGAAGTGTAAAACTTCTGATTCCCTGAATTATCTTGCCCTTCCCTGCAACACCTGAATGGGATTTCAAATTTGCGAGTCTTGAGGATACCCCAGTGAATGTCTTCACCTTGAATTCCATGGAAAAATGAATGGGGAAAAAGGGGAATTGGAAAGAAAATAATTCTTGGACATCATCTCCAGTTAGTTCCTTCACTCTTTTTCTGTGACTTTGAAGACTGTTTATAATGGTCTGTGGGAACGACATTTGGAGACAAGCGGAAGAGATGCTGCCTAGATAATGGTCAGATAAAAGGGGGAGGAGCCTGCTTCTGAATAATGGTCAAAGAGATAAACTTAAAAAGGTCCTCCCAGATGTATCAGTATGTTAAAAGTGACGGTGGGGGATTAGCATTTTCAGAGTTGCATGATTCTGTACACATAGCCTTACAAGAAAGTAGAATTATCTTATCTACTCATTGTTTGCTGTCCGGTTTACCTGGGACAGCTGACAGTCTTTGAAGACTTAATAATATATAGAAGACTCCATTTCCTGGACTGGCACTTGGACTTTTGGTCTAAATAAAACAAGGCATGTTTGACACTGATTCAAAATCCTATCTTCTGGGCATAGTATATGGATACTACTAAAGGAAGAGGGAAAGAAATGTCTCTGGAGATGGTATCTCAACCTTCTGTAGAAAATTAAGCACTACATCAGTGAAGGGTTAACCTTTTCTCTTTCTGCAGTGGAAGAGCAATGTGAATTAGACCAACTAAAAAAGAATTGCAGAGTTCATCCTTGTTGGATTTACACCAGAGGACCTCCAGATCTTGGGATGGTATTTGAATTTGGTCCATATCAGCCTTCAGTATTTTCTAGGTATAGTGCATGGATACTCATGGGAAATTATAGACAAATATGCTTAGTCACTGTATCTCAAGGTTCTCTAAAGAATAAGTAAATCATGTTTCTTGGTTATTTAAATGTGAAGGAAAATATTTTTCAAGAACTGTACAACGTTTCCCCACAACATGATATATATCACAGTCTTTGGTTCTTCAAAACACTGCCTAGATGAATGGATAGAGAGATGAAGTGAAAGGCATGTGGAGAAGACAAGGCAGGTAATGAAGGAAGAACAAGTGAAGGTCAGGATGGAAAGATCTTTAGGTCCATATTTTATAGAAGGAACACATGGAACAGAAGTTCACTGTAGAAGTCATGATGACTTACTAGCATACAGACGCATTCACCCTCAGAGAGAAATGTCTTGTCTTTTCTACTTCTACAGCGCTTGATTTACTTACATCTCCATTCTTTAAATTATGGCATTATAGATCATGTTTCTTACAGTATAGAGATACAGGCAAAGAATCCATGAGGGGAAAAAAGGTTGTGCAGAATTACCTGGGCAGGAGAAGTAATTAAGGCCATCCATGACTGCTGAGGTCTTGACTTGTTTTTTCCAGAAAGGTTTGAGTGTGTGTTATGGAAATGTATTCCTTATGTTTTTTTCCTAAAAGGGGAGTCACAAAACGCAGGTCATTCTTTGACAGTGGAGAGAAAGGAATTGATCTAATCTATTTTTCAAATCATGTCTATTGGTGGATGCGTTGGGTGACTGTAAATGAATCCTATTGTCTGTATCAGGTGGGCTTATATTCTTTTTTCTTGAGATTCTCAGATCATATTCTATTTGCTGCACAACATAGTCTTCCATCCTTTTTTGAATCTTTCCCTTTAATTTGGCTTCAGTAAATCATTCACCACATCTCTCTTCATTCATTCTCAACATCCTCTCTGTGTTCCATGTTATGTATAAATATTCTTTTTTTTAATCATTTTTCTAACACACTCTGTATTTTTTTTTCCAGTATTTTATTGCTCTCTTCTTTAGTTAAGTAGCAATGTAAAGAGTGTTTTGGCACAGAATTATGGGACTCTGTCATCTCAGATTTCCCAAGTTCACAAGTTCTCATATGTATCAAAATATTTCCCCTCTAGAATACAACTTCCAAAATATCATTATACATAGTCCCCAAATGGCCTCTTATTTATAAAGGACCAGGTTACCTGAAGGACCACCTCGCCCCCACGATTTCAACCCATCCCACCCGATCTCACAGAGAAGGCATGCTCCGGATCCCCGCAGTAAAAGAACTTCAATTAGCGGGGTCCAGAAGACGGGCCTTCTCTGCTGTAGCCCCCGCCCTTTGGAACATCTTGCCCCCGGGGGTGAGACAGGCCCCCTCACTCCAGGCCTTTCGGAGGGATTTGAAGGCCTGGCTCTGCCATCTGGCCTGGGGCGGGGAGGGAGGATATCAAAAATGGGGTTGGCTGGCCCCTTAGCAGCCTGGTGTGGCCTCTATCGGCCTCTTGGATTTTTTAGCCTTTTTTTCTTTCTCTTTGTAACTTTGGTTTTATAATCTTTTAATTATGTATTGCCAATTTTAGTTTGTTGTAAGCTGCCCAGAGTCCCCCGTTGTGGGGAGATGGGCGGGGACAAGTCAAATAAATAAAATAATAATAATAATAATAATAATAATAATAATAATAATAATAATAATAATAATTTTACAACAGTGGCAAATTTTACCCATCACTCTCACCTAAAATAATGTTTCTTTTTGTTTGGCTTCATATTTTGTGGGATTCCAGTCATGGACCTTTTGAAATCATAACTGATATTCAAATATTTATCTGTAAATATCTCACTTAACTACTATAGCTATGGACAACTTTCATTAACTTGATATAAAAATCCAGTCTTATGTTCTTTGATTTCATTTTTCAGTTGTATTGTCTGAAAAATGTCTTTAGCAATCTAGCTACATCTTAATTCAATGAAGATTCCATATTTTCTCTTTTTATAACAGAAGGGGAACATGAATTTGACCAACTGCACAAGAGCAACTGAATTTATTCTTGTTGGATTGCCAAGGGTTTGGGGAATGGAAAGTGTGATGCACACCGGTATCTTTCTGCTCTACCTCCTGTGTCTGATGGGCAATGGGCTCATCATTGTGATGGTAATCATGGATCACCATCTCCAGAAGCCCATGTATTTCTTCCTTAGCAACCTTTCTTTCATTGACATTGGACACACCACAACATTTATACCCAAGCTGTTACTTACTCCCTTTCCTGGATCGGGATGCCCTTCAAACAGTCACTCATGCCCTTGTTATCTCCCAGATAGACTACTGCAATGCACTCTACATGGGGCTACCCTTGAAGAGTATCCGGAAGCTACAGCTGGTCCAGAATGCAGCCGTGCGGGCTATTTCTGGAGCCCCAAGGAGGGCCCATGTAACACCGCTGCTTGGCGAGCTGCATTGGGTACCAGTTTGCTTCCAGGTCCAAATAAAGGTGTTGGTTATCACCTTTAAAGCCCTACATGGCATGGGACCAGGTTATCTAAGGGACCGCCTCTCCCCTATGACTTCAACCCGTCCCACCCAATCACACAGAGAGGGCATGCTT
The DNA here is from genome assembly GCF_059951505.1 of Python bivittatus. Classification (NCBI taxonomy): domain Eukaryota; kingdom Metazoa; phylum Chordata; class Lepidosauria; order Squamata; family Pythonidae; genus Python; species Python bivittatus. Next base: position 261,238 of record NW_028277071.1, on the reverse strand, counting down.
CGGACCCCCTCAGTGAAAGAACTTTGACTGGCGGGGTCCAGAAGGCGGGCCTTCTCTGTGGTAGCCCCCACTCTTTGGAACATTCTGCCCCCAGAGGTGTGATTGGCCCCCTCACTCCTGGCCTTCTGAAGGGCCTTAAAGACCTGGTTCTGCCACTTGGCCTGGGGTGGGGAGGGAATACTTCAAGCAGGGCTAGCCCCATAGTGGCCAGCTGTCCGCAGCCTGATTTTCCATCTTCTTGGATTTTCCTTTTTTAGTATTGTTTTAATTCTGGATATATTATGTCTTTTAGATATATTTATAGTTTTTAATGTTTTTTGTAAGTCGCCCGGAGTCCCCTATTGTGGGGGAGACGGGCGGGGGAGAAATCCAACAAATAATAATAATAAATAATCATGCAAAGATCGTGCCCTGGCCTGAAAAGGTGCTTTATGAGCTATTGAGTGGTCTCCATCACTCACAGTAGATAAGCAGCTTTCTCTTCTGTTGGATCTGAGGGTGACAGAAAGAAATGGACCTTTCTTGGGTCAAACTGGGTGAACTGTTTGAGCCAATACCTTAAGTTCAACCACCTTTATGAGAGCAGTTCATTGATATTGGAGGGGCATGACCATATATCCCATTTACAAAGCTTCTGCCGGCATCCTTCTTTATTATCAAAGGTTCATAAATTCTCAGTTCTGATGGTACCTTGTCCCTCTTCTCATTTTTCTGTTTAAATTAACTCCACAAACTTGATGTCCTCCAAGCAAGTTAAATTCAGTCTTTGCAGAATTCTTCCTTCCACATGAGCAAATCATTTTTGATGGAAAATCAAACCTGTGATAGTGATGGGGATTTTTTTCCCCACAGTTTGGTTTCTAGTATTCCTTCCAAGTTGGAAATATTTGGAATTCTGTTTCCTGTATTGGAGAAGTTTTTTGTATAATGAATTAAAGCTTTCCCCAAATATAGCCTGTGTACATTGAGTTGACATATCATTTTTGAAAAAGGTTTTTTAAAATAATGTATACTTACCTATTATGTTCATATAATAGATATACTTTTTTATAAAATATTTTTTGAATCTTGGCTGCTTTTCATATGGGTAATGAGGGATGAACAGGTATTTTTATTTTACCTATTGATTCAAAGATTCAACATTATGTAGGTATAAACTCAGATGGAGGCTAAATTTGTTTCTTCCCCATCTCTAGGTAATCCCTGATGAAGATTGGGTGGTGGGTCATTCCATACCATTTGGGACATTACATTGACCATCATACATTGACCTTGTATCATGATGTGTTTTCAGTAAAGTCTGTTTCCTAAGCCTTGTCTTTGGATTTCAAATCTTGGAAGCTCCCTTAGCTAAATGTGTGTGGTATGGTGGCTGAAGTGTTGGGCTAGCAATGGAGAGGGACAGGTTCAAGTCCCCATTAGACATGGAAGCTCATGGGTGAGTTTGGGTCAGACACATACCAGACAGAGACCACTTCTTGTGGGAAAATATTTAAGGGACATAAATCTGACAAGAGATAAATCATTCTTGATATCTTTGTCCTTATGTTCCAGAATAGTACCATTTTCACATAGGATAGGGCATTTGCAGAGCTTTCCAAATGTTACAGAGGCATGAACTTTCTATGAGAAAAAAGAAAATGAACCTGGAAAATGGTAGGCGTGGGGAACAGAAAAAAGTTTTCTGCAACAGAATCAAATTGTGAACCTTGACCCCTAAAAAGGATCCTTGTATGGGTAACATTTTCAAGTCTATGTATGTTACCATCTTATTTTCCATCTCAGCTGACTTACTCCATGCATTGTAGATCCCACATTTTGTGACCTCCATTCTTAGGCAATATTCTACTGACACAGAATATTATATCTTAATAAATTGCCAGAATTGGAAGGGGACATATAGGCCATGGAATTCCACCTCCTGCCCCAGTTTGATGCAAGAATCCAAAGTTAAGCACCCCGAAGAGATATTTAAAGTATCTAGTCTCCAAATAGGTACAATCAGATGAAGGAGACAACCATCTTCAATGCTGATGAATGAAAGGAAGGTGGCAGTGGGACACAACATTGAAAGCATTATGACCTTATAAAATATATGACACAATTATGTAGTACACATCATTAGTTTATACCATCAAATGCACAGAGCAAGATTTTATTGTCCTCGTAATTATGAACAGATGCGCTGCCTGGGGAATTCTGGGAGTTGAAGTTCACACATCTTAAAGTTGCCAAGTTTGAGAAACACTTCATTAAAGAATAAAACATCAGTTTCCCTAAATTATCTTGCCCTCATACCACCCCACCTGAAGGGGATTTCATATCTGTGAATCCTGAGGATACTATGTTGAATGTCTTCATCTTGAATTCCATGGAACAAATGAATGGGGAGAAAGGGAAATTCAGAAGAAAATCATTCTTGGACATCATCTCCAATCAGGTCCTTCTTTCTCTTATTGGGACTTTGAACAATCTTTGAAAGATTTATAAAATATTCAAGACTCCATTTCTGGGAATGGTACTTGCAATTTGGCCCAAATAAAACTAGGCATGAGTCATGCTAATTCAAAATTGTATATGCTGGGTGTAGTCTATGGATACTTATGGAAGTTGAGAGACAAATATTTCTAGAGATTGTATCTCATCCTTCTGTAGAAAATTAAGTGCTGCATCACTAAAGGTTTTCACAGTCACAGAGTTTATCCTTGTTGGATCGCATCCAGAGGACCTTCAGAGGACCTCCTACCTTGGGATGGCAATAGAAGTTTGCTCCAAATAATAATGACCTTGACTACATTCTAGGTATAGCACATGGATACTCATGGGAAATTAAAAGCAAAGATCCTCAGAGACTGTATCCCAAGCGTCTGTACAGAATCAGTAAATAAACTTCCTATGATGCAATCTGTTATATGTTCTTTAAATGGTAAGGAAAATATTTCTGAAGAAGTCTACAATTTTTTCCCCAACACATGATGCATCATTTCCCAAGGTTCTTCAAAACACTGTCTTGCTGAATGGATAGAGAGATGGACTGAAAGGCACTTGGAGAAGACAAGGTTGGTAATGAAGGAAGAACAAGTCAAGGTAAAGGTGGAGAGATCTTTAGGTCCACCTTTTATAGAAAGGGCGTTTCTATAAAACCTATAAAACCATGTTTTATAGAACAACCACATGGAACAGAATGACTTACACAGATCCACCTGCAGAGAGAAACATCTTGGCTTTTCCATTTGTATAGCCTGTGATTTATTTACATCTTCATTATCTAAATTACAGTATTATTGATCATGTTTCTAGTATAGGGATACAGGCAAAGAATCCATGGGGGAAAAATGTTGCGGAGAATAACTAGGACAGGAAGAGCCGTTAAGCCCATCCATCAACAATAACAAGGACTTGACTTGTTATTTCCACAAAAGATTGGGTTTCTGGGTAGGGAAATTTATTCTTTTTGTTTTTTCCTACAAGGGGAAGGACAAAATCAAGGATATTCTGGGGCAATGAAGAGAAAGGATTTGACTTAATGTATTTTTCAAACCATCTCTATTGGTGGATTCTTTGGGTGACCATGAATGAATCCCATTGTCTGTATCAGGTGGGTTTATATTCCTTTTTCTTGAAATTCTCAGGTAAGATTCTCTTTGCTGCGCAACATAGTCTTGCATCCTTTCTTTTCTCTTTCCCTATAATTTGGTTTCACTAAAACATTCACCACTTCTCTCTTCATTGATTGTCAACCACCTCACCTCTCTGTTTCCCATGTCATCTATAAACATTCTTCTTTTTCATCATTTTTCTATTATAACAACATATTTTGTTTTTCAGTATTTTATTACTCTCTTCTTTAGATAAGTAACAACATAAAGAGGTTTGTCGAAGGCTTTCACAGCCGGCATAGGATGGCTGGTGTGGGTCTTCCAGGCTGTGTGGCCATGTTCTCAAAGTTTTGTTTTCTAATGTTTCGCCAGCACCTGTGACTGGCATCTTCAGAGTGCAGGAGCACAGTCAGAGTGCAGGAGCACAGACACTGAAGATGCCAGTCACAGGTGCTGACGAAACAAAACTTCGAGAACACGGCCACACAGCCCGGAAGACCCACACCAGCCAACATAAAGAGCCTTTCTACACAGAGTTATGGGTGTCTGTCATCCTAGAATTCCCAGGTTCCCAAGTTCTAATTTGTATCAAAATATTTCACATCTAGACTACAACTTCCAAAAATGTCATTATACATTGAACAATTCCCAGATTACCTCTTAATTTACAACAGTAGCAAATTTCACACATCACACTTAGCTACAGCAGTGCTTATTAGGTTTTGGTCTCATGTTTTGTGGAACTCCAGTGATGTGCCTTTAGAAATCAGAACTCAAATATTTACCTTTAAATGTCTTATTCAACTATATACCAATACAAAGCTTTCATTAACTAAATGTGAAAATCCAGTCTTATGTTCCCTGTGTTGCAATCACAATCAGAGTATATGAAAAATGTGTTTGGAAATGTAGTTAAATCTTGATTCAATGAAGATTCCATATCTTCTCTTTCTCTAACAGAAGAGAACATGAATTTGACCAACTGTACAAGAGCAACTGAATTTATTGTTGTTGGATTGCCAAGTGCTCAAGGAATGGAAAATATGATATTTGCCTGTGTCTTGCTGCTCTACTTCCTGTGTCTGATGGGCAACGGGCTCATCATTGTGATGGTAATCATGGATCACCACCTCCGGAAGCCCATGTATCTCTTCCTTAGCAACCTTTCTTTCATTGACATGGGACACACTACAACCTTTATTCCTAAATTGTTGATCAATTATCTTTCTGCAAACAATTCCATCTGTTTCTACTGCTGTATGGCACAGTTGTACTTTTATTTCTTTTTTGGGGTCACCGAATTTTTTATCATCACTTTGATATCCCTGGACAGATACTTAGCCATTTGCCATCCTTTGAGATATGCCACTATCATGACTTCTGCGGTGTGCCTTAAACTAGCAATAGCAGCCTGGTTTGGAGGCTTTTTCTCCATTGTTTGTCAGGTAGCAATGATTGCAAACCTACCCTATTGTACATCTAACGTTATCAATCATTTCTATTGTGATGTGGGACCTGTGTTGAAGATTGCAGGAGGAGCTATACATGTCATTGAAGCCCTTGGGTTCCTTGTTACTGTGGTTGTGGTAATGTCCTCCCTTCTTTTTACCCTCATTTCTTACCTCTTCATCATCTGCACCATTCTTCGAATGCCTTCAAACACCAGACAGCAGAGGGCCTTTTCTACGTGTGCTTCCCATTTGATTGTAGTCTGCATTTTGTACGGGTCAGTCTTTTTTGTCTACTTAAGACCTACTGTCAAGAACTCTTCCTTCAATGTAATCAAGTCTGTTTCTTGGCTGAATACGATCGTTGCTCCTGTGCTAAATCCTTTCATTTACACCATTAGGAACAATGAAGTGAAAGAAGCAGTTTGGAAAGTGTTAAGAAAAAAACCTCCTGCTTTCCCCAAAATCTAAACATAGACCTGTGTGGAGAAGCAATCCTGTGCTTCAACATGAGGAGTGGGAAGACTATGCATCAAAGATATTGTACCATTATTTTAGCTTGCCCAACTCATAAGGATAGAGCAAACAGCAGGTCAAAGCTCATAGCCCAGTGTTTGAAACTATGATGCTAGCACCCATTGCTTCAATCAAGGTTGAATTCCAGAAATGGTTTTTGGTGGAATGATAGCTTTTGAATGTTCTTCATTTACGATGAAAAGATATCAATTTTTTTTTATTAATCGGTACCAGCAGTAATATTGATCTACTCTGTCAGTTCCTTTGTTTGGAACTTTGACCTGTGAGTTCCGTTTCCACTCTTTGGACTTCCTAGTGTAGTTTACAGAAGGAACATCATTGGAATTAGAGAAATAACTAAAATATGATGGTTGTAAAAATGGAAGACACATGTTTTGGTGCTGTCAAATGTTTAGAATACCTTTTAGATACTGACCTGCCACCAAAGCATCATGACCTTGCATGAAAAGTAACTTTCTAAGGCATCTGTCATGCTAAGAAAGATGGAGCTTCAACTCCTGTTAATTTTGAAGATGATAGGGAAGAAATGGTCATTTCTTAGAAATGGATGAGTGAAGTTGGTGATGTCCAAAATGTATTATTTGCACCCTTGTGCCAGAGGTTTTATTTATTTAAAAATTGAATGATCTCAGACTCTGTTCTGTTTCAAAGTGCTTCATGGCAGGGCTGCCCACTTTCTCCCTTTCTATTTCATTTGATTCTTGAACCTTTGGCCACCATGTTAAGTCAATCTTTAGATATTAAGCGTATTACATTGGCAGAGTGTGAGTATAAACTCTCTGTATGCTGATGATATTTTGGCAATTTGGGATCAATATTCTACTTTCTCTAATTTTATGAAGGTTGTATGGTATTTTGGAATGTATTCTGGACCTAAGACAAATTGGGATCAATCTTGTTTGCTTCTCCTGGGCCCTTAAACGTCAACCTGGTTATGTGAAGAGATAAGATCTGTGATTTCTACAGATTATATTAAATATTTGGGGCTGAAAGATATTTGTAAACAAGTGGAAAAAAATTGAATCTTTTAGAAAGGTTTGAAATGAATGTTAATTGATGGCTTAAAATTCCTTTAAGTCTATGGGGTAAAGTTAATGCTATTAAAATGAACATTGCTTCTTATTTGTTTCATGTTCTTAGAGATATTCCTATGTAATATTCAATCGATATTTCCTTTGGATTGAAAAGTTATTTAGGAAATTGATTTCAGTAAGTGGATCACCAAGCTTTTCCTTAGCCAATTTGAATTTAACATTAGAGGAAGGCAGCTTTAATTTATCTGCTCTGCAAAAATATCATTGAGCCAATATTTGATCAGCCACCTGCTGGTAGAATGAAAATATAATGGAATATACCTTACGGGCTAAACTGGAAAATTATTCTCTATTTCCTTTGTGATCATGGAAAGTGCTTGGGACAACCAAGAGCAGAAAAAGTGTGTTACTTCCAGGAGTATGAGCAATGAGACATTTTTGGGCCACTTTGGGATGTAAAATAAGTTTTGATAACGAGACTCATAAATATCTATCTCTTCGGAAAAATTCTGAACATAGGTGCTAAATAATTTTACTGGAAAGCTTGGGCAGAAACTGGGATTACAACTTTAAATCAACTACTAGGGAATGACTATTTTAAGGATTTTTCTTGCCTTCAAATTGAATTGGGTCTTTCCAGTTCACTACAATGGAGGCATCTTCAGCTTAATCATGGTCTAACGGATCAAGATGGACCAAATGGTTTGGCTGCCTTAAAGGCCTCTGTGTTGCTTTGTTTCCAGATGGAATCCATGACAGAAATAAAAACCTATGACATATCTTTATCAAAAGCTCAAGAATAATTTTAAGATGGACATTTCTGGGGTATTTCAAATATGGACTAAAGAACTGGAATTTCCAATGGAGCCATAGAAATGGCTTCAGGTCCTTAAAAATGTTAAAATGGTGTCGACAGATTTGAGATGAAGGTTGATTCAGCCAAAAAAATTGTCTAAAGGGTGCTAATTGGAATCTGCCTTCCTATAACCTAAATCCATATTTCTCTGTCCTGCTCTCAGAATTTAGGGACAGAGAGAGAGGGAGGGAGGGAGGGAGGGAAGGAGGGGGAAAGAGAAACAATTCTTGACTTCCTTCTTGCATCTGCCATGGAGGAAGGTGTAAGGAAAGGATGGTATGTACATTGTGACATCATCACACAGAATACACAACTGCATAATCTGAATAATTTCTGTGAGGACATGATGAACCATGGTGTTTTGCCATCATGGTAGTGACTACTGGACACTGCCATGACACCCTGTCCAGAATTTATGTCAGCCCTTCAAAGGAGACAGGTGAGGAAACAGATTCCATTACTTTGATAGGAAGTCTATTAATAGAGGGTACAATAAAGACCCTTGAAAGCTGACTGTGTTTGCCTTTCCCTCACTGCAAGGAATTAGGGTGGAGCCCATCTGACTCTGTTCTGTTTCCCAGGATTAAAGGATACTGTCCTTTTCTAACTGTTTCTACACAGTTTCTCCAAGGATATCTCTGTCACTCTCTACAAACTGAAGGTGACTATTATATTTCCCAGTAAAGTTCATAGAGAACAATAATTGAAGATTATCCTCCTGGATATTTAAGATTCTCTGGCTATAAAAGCTGCACAATTAATGGAGAAGAGGGGAAATTGTTGAGAGAGGTGTCCACTAAAATGTAAAACTTCAAATTCCTAATGTTTCCTCCTCCCAACACTTGCCTGAATGGGATCTCAACTGTATGAAACTAAGATTATACGTTGTTTAATTTCTCCATTTTAATCCACATGAGAAGATGCAACAGGGGGAAGGGAAAATCTTAAGAAAATAAAGATAAGAAACTGCCTCCAATTGGTCCCTTCTCTGAGTGAGCCTGCAAGTTTTTGAACAATTGATAATATACAGAGAGCCCCATATCTTGGAATAGAGGTTAATATTTGATCCAAATAAGATCAGGAATAAGGTGTGTTATTCAACATCATAAATTGTAGGCACAATGGCTGGATACTCACGGGAAATTAAAGGCAAACATCCTTAGAGACTGTATCCCAACCTTCTGTAGAGAATCCATAAATAAACTTTCTATGATGCAATCTGCTATATGTTCTTTAAAAGGTAAAGAAAATATTTTTCAAGAAGTCTCCAATTTCCCCCCAACACATGATTTATCATTTTCTGAGGTTCTTCAAAACATTGTCTTGATGAATGGATAGAGAGAGAGAGTGAAAGGCACTTGGAGAAGACAAGGCAGGTAATGAAGGAAGAACAAGTCAAGGTAAAGGTGGAGAGATCTTTAGGTTCATGTTTTTTAGAAGGAGCACATGGAACGAATTTCACTGCAGAAGTAATGATGACTTGCTAGCATACACACACATTCACCCTCAGAGAGAAAGCTCTAGGTTTTTCTATTTCTATAGCCCTTGATTTACTTACATCTCCATTTTCTAAATTATGGTATTATAGATCATGTTTCCTATGGTATAGAGATACAGGCAAACAATCCATGAGGGGAAAAAATGTTGTGGACAATAACCTGGGCAGGAAAAGCAATTAAGCCCATCCATCAGTGTTGAGGTCTTGACTTATAATTTCCAGAAAAGATTGAGTTCATGGTATGGAAATGTATTCCTTGTGTTTTTTCATACAAGGGGAAGGACAAAATCCAGGTCATTCTGGGACAGTGGAGAGAAAGGAATTGACCAAATCTATTTATCAAACCATCTCTACTGGTGGATGCTTCGGGTGACCACAAAGGAATCCCATTGTCGAAATCAGGTGGGTTTATATTCTTTTTCTTGAGAATCTGAGATAATATTCTATTTGTTGCACAAGATAGCGTTCCATCCTTTCCCTTACATTTTCTCAATAATTTGGCTTCCCTAAATCATTCACCACTTCTCTCTTCATTTCCTCTCAACCACCACTTCCATGTCATCTATAAATATTCTTCTTTTTCATCATTTTTCTATCACACTTCACATTTTGTCTTTCAGTATTTTACTGCTCTCTTCTTTAGATAACTAACAATGTAAGGAGTGTTTCGGTACAGAGATATGGGACTCTGTCATCCCAGAACTCCCTAGTTTCCAAGTTCTAATTTGTGTCAAAATAATTCACCTCTAGAATACAACTTCCAAAAATGTCATTATACATTGAAGAATCCCCAAAAGACCTCTTATTTTCAAACAGTGGCAAATTTCACCCATCACACTGACATATAATAGGGTTTCTTTGTTTTGGCTTCATCTTTTGTGGGATTCCAGTGATAGGCCTTTGGAAATCATAACTGATAATCAAATATTTATATTTAAATGTCTTATTGAAGTACCATAGCTATACACAACTTTCATTAATTTGATGTGAAAATCCATTCTTATGTTCTCTGTTTTGCAATCGCAATCGTAGTGTATGAAATACAACTTTAGACATGTAGCTAAATCTTGTTTGAATGGAGATTCCATATTTTCTCTTTTTATAACAGAAGGGGAACATGAATTTGACCAACTGCACAAGAGTAACTGAATTTATCCTTGTTGGATTGCCAAGTGTTTCGGGAATGGAAAGTGTGATGCATACCGGTATCTTTCTGCTCTACCTCCTGTGTCTGATGGGCAACGGGCTCATCATTGTGATGGTAATTGTGGACCACCATCTCCAGAAGCCCATGTATTTTTTCCTTAGCAACCTTTCTTTCATTGACATTGGACACACCACAGCCTTTATTCCTAAACTGCTGGTCAATTTTCTCTGTGCAAACAGTTCCATCTGTTTCTCCTGCTGTTTAACACAGTTGTATGTTTATTTCTTTTTTGGGGTCACCGAATTTTTTATCATCACTTTGATATCCCTGGACAGATACGTAGCCATTTGCCATCCTTTGAGATATGCCACTATCATGACTTCTGGGGTCTGCCTTAAACTAGCAGTAGGTGCCTGGTTTGGGGGCCTTTTCTCCATTCTTTATCAGGGAGTAATGATTGGAAACCTACCCTTTTGCACCTCCAATGTTGTCAATCACTTCTTTTGTGACGTGGGACCTGTGTTGAAGATTGCAGGAGGAGATACACGTCTTATTGAAGCCCTTGGTTTCCTAGTTTCTGTTTTTGTGATCATGTCCTCCCTGCTTTTCACCTTGATTTCTTACCTCTTCATCATCTGCACTATTCTCCGAATGTCTTCAACCACCAGACAGCAGAGGGCCTTCTCCACATGTGCTTCCCATCTCATAGTAGTTAGCATTTTGTATGGGTCAGTCTTTTTTGTCTACTTAAGGCCTACTGTCAAGAACTCTTCCTTTGCTGTAATCAAGTTTGTTTCTGTCGTGAATACTATAGTTGCTCCAGTGCTAAATCCTTTTATTTACACCATTAGGAACAATGAAGTGAAAGAAGCAGTTTGGAAAGCATTAAGGAAAAAGACTCCAGCTTTCCCTAAAATGTAAACATAGACCTGTGTGGAGAAGCAAGATGAGGAGTGGGAGGACTATCCATCAAAGATATTGTACTATTATTTTAGCTAGCATCCATTGCTTCAATCAAGGCTGAATGCCAGGAAGGGTTTATAATGGAATGATAGCTTTTGAACATTCTTCATTCATGATGAAAAAATATCATTTTTTTTATAATCTATGTTGGCAACAATATTGATCTATTCTGTGGGGTCCTTTGTTTAAAACTGACCTGTGGGATGAAATTGTACCCTTTGGACTTCCTAATATAGCTTATTGAAGGAACATCACTGGAATCAGAGGAGTAAGCATAATACGATGGTTGGAAAAATGCAATAGAAGTTTTCTGACACTGTCAATTGTTCAGAATACCTTTTAGATATGATCTGTCACAGAAAGGTCATGTCCTGGCCTGAAAAGTCACTTTCTAAGGCATTTGGTAGTCTCCTTCTTTCATGATAAGAAAGGTGGAGCTTCAACTCCTATTGATTTTGAGGATCATAGGGAAGAAAGTGTCATTTCTTAGGAATGTTTGACACAAGTTGGGAACTACCAAAATACCACTAATTTATGTTTAGCGCTTATTAGAATTGAAGATCCATGGCTGCATATCTCATGTGCAACTTTTGTACATTTATCAATATTTCTATCTGATAGAATCTCCCCCACCCCCTTATTTTAGCTTTATATTTAAACCTCCCCAATCTGGTGCAATCCCAACATCCTAGGCCTGTGCCTATATATATTTTTTGCCATTATGGGCAAATACTCATGGAACAGCCTTCTGATAGTAATTTCCTCCCCACCCCCCACCCCCTTAGCTTGACTTCTCTCATTTTCCATTTTTGTGTTCAATTCAAATTTGCTTCCTTGGACTCAAGAATTATTTTTTAAATTATGAACTCAAGTTTATAAGAATTCTGGCAGATCTTTCTCCAAATATCTGTCTTGTTCATTCGGTTGATCATACACTTTTTGTTGCTGAAATCCTTAAATGAATTTATCCTTCTATGGGATATTCGTGAGTATATACATTTTTACCAAAATTTCTTAAATATTTCTTGCTTTTATTCTCAGTGAATAGCATGGTGAAATGGAAATAAGAATATAATCTGAATAGCTGCATTTTTTTTTTTTTTTGGTGGTGGTTTTGCTCAGACTTGCACATAAGTTGACCATTAAATGGAGACTAATTTACAACTTCTCTTTTATATGAAGCTGCTGAAAGAAGTCATTAAGGGAATTTCCCAATCAAGTGCCCAGTTGGGCACTTGAGCATCTGTTGACTTTGGACAAGCTGGGTAATTTTGTTCTTTGTCATACAATGAGTATATAATATTGTGTGTAAGAAAATGAAATAATCTCTTGTTTATACATTGGAATTTGTCTAGTGGATTGAGATTTATTATTTGCAAACCTGTGCTAAAGTTATAAAAAATTGAATGATCTCAGACTCTTTTCCATTACAATGTGCTTTATGGCAGGGCTGCCCACTTTCTCCCTTGCTATTTCATTTGGTTCTTGAACCTTTGGCCACCATGTTAAGTCAATCTTTAGATATTAAAGGTATTACATTGGCAGAGTGTGAGTATAAACTATTTCTGTATGTTGGTGAAATTTTGGCAATTTTTGATCAGTATTCTAATTCTTATTCTAATACATCAATACATTTATGTGAAGAGATGGGATTTGTGATTTCTACAGATTTTATTAAATATTTGGGGCTGTTTATACTGGAAAATATTTCTAAATATGTAGAAATAAATATGTTGAAACTTTTAGAAAGGGTTGAAATAGATGTTAATAGTTACCTTAAGATTCCTTTGAACTGGATCTTTTCAGTTCACCACAGTAGAGGCATCTTCAGCTTAAGCATGCTGTAATGGATCAAGATACCTGGAGTTCTTTCTTTCCACATGATAAGGTCATGAAATCAATGAATATCTTTTGGGGACAGTATATTAATGTATATTAGTAGATTTATGGGAAATCTACTAATTCATCAAGGGTATTTCCCAGTTGGGCACCTAAGCATCTGTTGACTTTAGACAAGCTGGGATATCTTGTTCTTTGTCATACAATGAGTATATAATACTGTCTGTAAGAAAATGAAATAATCTCTTGTTTGTACATTGGAATTTTAAAGATGTTAACGTAATGCTGAATTTTGTACCACAGCTTTGGAATTTTACTCTTTATCAAGAACTGTGCTTGTACTGAGCATGGGGATGGAGGTGGCAAAACACTGGGAAAGTGATATTATTCCAGATGTCAAGGAACTTTTTTTTTTTTTTTGAAATGTGTGATCTATCTGTTTTGGAAATGTCAATATTTTCTACCAATCAAAGGATGCAGCAATATGTTATTATTTATGCAGGATTAAAGCATTATGTCCTTTTTCTCACTGTTTCTGCATAGTTTGTCTAAGATTATCTCTGTGACTCTACAATTTGAAGCCGCCTATTATATTTCCAGGTAAAGTTAATAGAGAAATATAATTGAAGACTTGCTTTACATATCCATAATGACTATATTGCTGAGTACGTAATATTAACCCAGGGATATTTGAAAGTCCACTATCCCCTTAACCTCCTGGATATTTAAGATTCTATGGCTATAAAAGTTGCACAATTAATGGAGAAGAAGGGAAATTGTTGAGAAAAGTGTCCACTAAGATGTAGAACTTCAAATTCCTAATGTTTCCTCCCCCCAACACTTGCCAGAATGGGATCTCACCTGTATGAGACTAAGATTATACTTTGCTTAATTTCTCCATTTTAATCCGCATGAAAAGGGCTGGAACTATGCTATTCAAAATCATAAATTGTAGGCACAATGGTTGGAGACTCATGGGAAATCAGAGACATATTTCTTCAGAGACTGTATCCCAAATTACAGGAGAAAATGAACAACATTTCTATGATGCAATCTGTCAGAACTGCTTTAAATGTTAAGGACAACATTTTTGAAGTAGATGGAATTTTCTCAAATGCAGGCTGTATCGGTTTCTATGGACACTTCATGGCTGATTTGATAGCAAGACGGAGTAAAAGAACACATGGAGAAGGGATGAAATGGTAAGGAACCGATTGATGAAAAACTCAAGACAAGTTCCACAGAGATTTATGCTGTTGATTGTTAGAAAAAGCACACAAGGAAAAGGATTCTTCTGTATTGGTAGTTTAGAATTATTCACACACACACACACACACACACACACTATAGACCCTTAAATTCATACACACAGATATATGTTAGATTGTACAGCTTTTGTTTTAATACATAAATCTGAAGTATTTTGAAGAATCCATCCATTGAAACATGAAGATCCCTTTTGGGGACTCAGAATTTCCACTGATAAATTTAAAAATAGAATAGTTGTCTGGCTGAAATGTATGTTCTGCAGGAATCCAATGCTGCTATTTTTATTTCCGATTAAAATGGAAGGCAAAATCTTTTGGTACCTCTTGGTCTCTTTCTCTTTTCCCCCACATCCAATAACTTACATCTCATTATCATAATTATCATATCATAGAGAATGTGGTTTTGCAGCATAACAATACTTCCAAACAATCCAGAATCCTGGCATCCATAAGAAAAAAACATAAGTACAGTAAAAATCCTGGACAGAATTAGAATGAGCAGAAGGATATGAAATCATATCTAATGAAACCCCAAGGTTTCTTTCTGTTCTCCAACTCATTTTTAAAACCATTCTGCACATTTCTGATGTTTTATTATTTCAACAAAAAGGTATTTAAATTAAAGAAAGAAGGATTGGACTGAAGAAAGTAAGATGTCCCTCTGTTACTGATGAGGCTCTGAACTTGTTATTCCCAAGAAAGACAGGGTGTTTGCATGTGGAAATCTACTATTTGTGTAGTTTCTGATAGTGACCCAGTGCCATTCAGATTATTTGGGGGGACTCTGGGAAACATATTTAATAATTTTTTTAAACCATCAGGGTTGGTGCTTGGCAACTGGAGACCACCAATGTCATTATTCATGCATAGAGTGACCCAGTATTCTTCTTTCTTGACAATATCAGAAAATCCACAATTTCATATCCCACACCCATTCTTTTGCTGTGTTTACTATTTTGTTTTCTCTTCTCTCAACCCAACGTCCGTGTTCTATGTCAATATGAAGTTCTATCTACCAAAGTTTTCTTTCTTCTTTTTCATCATCTTCCACCACAACCTGCATTTTATGCTTCAGGATGGAGTATCTCCATGCCTATGTGAAGAATGTTTTCATATAAAAATAGGAGACTCTTTCATTGAGATTTCATTGAATGCATGGTGGGTCATCCAGCCTTTGGACATGAGAATTGGAGATAAGAAAAACCATTATTTCTGCATGTAAGACTTGATGGGAACTTGCAAAAGAAAAGGAAATTCTGATTTTTAAGTCATTCAAGGTAAGGTAAGATAAAATTATTTATTTGATTAATGATCAGAACAATAGAACAAAATTTTACAACAGTAATATAGCATAATAAGCTAATAGGTTATAAAAACAAAACAAAAAAAACTCTAATGACACAACCCATAATATAACTCACTCTGGTTATCAAGACATCCAAAAGCGTATGACCTATTGCCTTGACTGATCCTTAACATGTTCTAGAAATATTCCTAAATGGAAGCTCCATCATTTCAACTGTCCACCTTGATTAACTTTGCATGCAACCCATCAGTTCTGCAAATATAACCTTGATATAGTTAATTCAATCTGGAATGTCACATTCAGACTGTCTTTAAATTCTAATCTGACCTAGAAAGTGCAGTTCCCTAAAATGTTGTTATAACTTTAAAGATTTCACAACCTCCAGCAGACCAGTTCTTCTCCTCACACTAACCCATGATGGGGTTTCTTTGGTTTTGACCATATATTTTGTGGGATTCCACAGATGGATCTTTAGAAATCATGATTTTGGGTTAAATATCTTCTGTGATCCCAGCCAACCTCATCATACTTAACAAGAATTTCAGAAAACTTTAGCAACTGTTAGCCTTTTTCATAGCACACCTTTCCAAACATGCTATTAGCATAAGAAATAATTTAAAGAAATAGACCTAAAGGTTAAATCAATTATAATTCTGATTGTTTTGGTAGCTAAAGGGGAGAATGGATTTCACCAACTGTACAAGACCGGCAGAGTTCCTCCTTGTTGGATTGTCAAAATTTGGGAGAATGGAAACCATGATGTATGCTAGTGTCTTTCTGCTCTATCTCCTGTCTCTGATGGGCAATGGGCTCATCATTATGATGGTAATCATGGATCGCCATCTCCAGAAACCCATGTATTTCTTCCTTAGCAACCTTTCTTTCATAGACATTGGACATACCACAGCCTTTATTCCTAAACTGTTGCTCAATTATCTCTCTGCAAGCAATTCCATCTGTTTTTATTGCTGTGTAATACAGTTATGCTTCTATTTCCTTTTTGGGGTTACTGAATTTTTCATCATCACTTTGATATCCCTGGACAGATACTTAGCCATTTGCCATCCTTTGAGATATGCCACTATCATGACTTCTGGGGTCTGCCTTAAACTGGCAGTAGCAGCCTGGTTTGGAGGCTTTTTGTCCATTCTTTGTCAGGTTGTAATGATTGCAAACCTACCCTACTGCACCTCCAACATTATCAATCATTTCTTTTGTGACGTGGGACCTGTGTTGAAGATTGCAGGAGGAGATACACGTCTTATTGAAGCCCTTGGTTTCCTAGTTTCTGTTTTTGTGATCATGTCCTCCCTGCTTTTCACCCTGATTTCTTACCTCTTCATCATCTGCACTATTCTCCGAATGTCTTCAACCACCAGACAGCAGAGGGCCTTCTCCACGTGTGCTTCCCATCTCATAGTAGTTAGCATTTTGTATGGATCAGTGTTTTTTGTCTACTTAAGGCCAACTGTCAAGAACTCTTCCTTCAGGGTAATGAAGGCTGTCTCCATTGTGTACACTATGATCACCCCTGTGCTCAATCCTTTCATCTACACCATTAGGAACAATGAAGTGAAAGAGGCTGTGCAGAAAATGATAAGAAGAAAGATTCCCAAATCTCTAAGTATTCCCCTGCGTTAAAAGGAATGGGAAGTGATTCCATTTTCAAACAGATTTCTTGTAGATGAAATGCAAACCTAATCTGTCTTTTGAAGGACTCCTCTATTTGTACGTATTCTGTCAAGTTGGGGAGTGCCAAAAATATCAATCAAGATTGTTGAGATATTTCACCTTGCCTACCATAACAAAGAGGGAATCAGTGAGTAACATTTAAGTGGAAGGCAATAGGGGTTTTTTTCCCTTTAATGTGAGAATTATTGAGAAGCATCTGCAAGTACTGTATAACATAAAATTAAATACTGATGATCAGCTGGGTTTCATGACATAGTACTGAGACAGCATTAACCATGCTTGCAAGTGTCAAAGCTGGGAAGGCATGTTGCAATCATCCTGATTCTTCTTCAGCTCCTAGCATCTTTGAGTACCATCAATCATGGGATCCTTCTGGACTGCCTACAGAGATTAGAGTGCTTGGAGGAGGCATGAAGCTTCACATATACTTCTCATTTTTCTATGGTTAGTTCCAGCTGGTGTTGGCAGCAGTGAAGACACCAAGCCTGAAGCCTCTGATGTTTGGAATGCTACACAGCTTGACACTCCCACCCCCTTGTTTAACATCTACATGAGGCAACTGAGTGAGGTCATCTGTCAGTTTGGATCAGGTAACATTCAGCTGCATATTTCAACCCTGGACCAACCAAGTGATGTTTTCAAGGTCATGTCTCATTGGAGATCTAAATGGGGAGAAACGGACTCAGGTTCAACCCTAGAAAGACCAGCTGGCTGGGGATATTTGGACCATCTTGTCCCAGATATTTTTTACTCCCAAATAGGGTTGTACTTCCATATTTGGGACAGGTGAACAATTTGTATTTGCTATTTTGTTTTGAACTGTTTTCGATAGTGTGTACCGCCAAAAGTTATTATGGAGTTGGGCAACCTTAGAAATTCAATCAATCAATCAATCAATCAATCAATCAATCAATCAATCAATACCAATTCATGTTTCCTAAATATATGCCTTCTTCATTTGCACAATTATGCTTTTTTTATAAAGGATTCCCTAAAATAATATATTCTTAAACAGTAGTTTTGAGAAATGTATATTCCTGCAGCTATTTTCGGAATGTTTCTTCCTTTTACTGTGGGCCAATGGAAGACGAAATGCAGAGATTTTAACATGTTGGTTCAAAAGTCCAAAACTGTACAAGTTTTCAGTCAAATGGACACTCCATACATTTCTTCCTCATTCTAGGTGTTGGGGCAATTGAAGAAGGACATTTCTGTCCACCCAATGACCAAGTTTGGACATTTGGTGATTTCACATAAGATGGGGCATCATGTGCTGAATCATGGTGTATTGGTTGTGTACTTTCAATAAAATTTATTTTTTTAATGGTTTTTAATTTGCTTCTTATTTTTGATGTTGTATATACTAAAACAATATAGTGTAGTGGTTCAAGCAAAGATATTTAGAAATCACTCATTCTTCTCTATAATTCTTCATATCCTAGTAGCACTACATATAAAAAGGAGTATCCTGATCTGAATTTGCCAAATGCAGCAATTGCTACGTGGCTTTTATGCGGGGAGAAAATGGAAACCAGAAATCTCTGGGAATTAGAGTGGAAAAAAGAGTCGTCGAGAGGGCCAAGATTGATTCTTACAAGCACATTCTTCTTACATGGCCCAAGCATCTAGGTATAAGGGGGATCTGCAGATCGGGGAGAACTTAAATATTTGCACAAGTATAGATGTTTCAAGGGGAGGAAGCCTGAATGGACAGCTATAAAAATAAGAATTCAAGCACAGAGAACAATAAAGCTTGGGAAAGTGATGTATGGAAAAAAAAAAAGGGGGGGGGAGGGATTCAAATTATTGTGGGGAAGTCATTTTCTTTCAAGATGTTTTCCAGCCTATGTATGTATGTATGTATGTATGTATGTGTGTATGTATTTATTTATTAGGTTAGCAGCCTCAGTCACCAGAGAAAGTTTAGGCAGTATCCAAAGACACAAGAACAATTTAAACAGACTAAATCTAGCCCAAAACAAGCAAATGGACATTTCTTGGGTCAAGCTGGGTGGACTATCTGAGCTAATACCATACATTCAGCGATGTTGCTTAGAGCAGTTCATTGAAATTGGAGAGAAGTGTGACTATATATCCCAGTTGTGTCCTTCTTTATTATCACATGTTCATAAACATTCAGATCCGATGGTACCTTCTTCTTCTTCTCATCTTTAAATTAACTTCCCCAACCTGGTGCCTTCCAAACAATTCAGGCATTGCAGAATTCTTCCTTCCACATGAGCACATCCTTCTTGGCTGAAAATCCTACCTGTTATATTGATGGGGACTTTTTGCCCAGGTGGGTTTCTCTTATTCCTTCCTTTGGTGGGAACATTTGAAATCCTGTTTTTTTAATTGGAGAATAATTTTTCAAATTATGAACTGAAGCTTTCTCCAAGTGTAGCCTGTGTACATTTGCCTACAATATCATTTGGTTAAATAAGTTCTCGAAAAGAATGCATACTTATATATTATGTTCATACAATTGCTCTACATTTTTATAAAAGATCTGTTTACATCCTCATAAAATCCCAGAGTTGAAAGGGACATTTAGGCCATTGAATTCCACCACTTGCCTTCACTTTGGACCAAGAATCAAAACTTAGGTATCCCAAAGGAATACAATCTGTTGAGTGTTCCTTGATTTTATTATGGGTAATGAGAAATGAATATTTAATTTTTGTTTTATATATTGATTCAAAGATACAACATTATCTAAGTATACACTCAGATGGAGGCTAAATTTGTTTCTTCCCCATCTCTAGGTAATCATTGATGAAGATTGGGTGGTGGGTCATTCCATACCACTTGGGACATTAATTTATTATCATGCAATGACTTTGTATTATGACGTGTTTTCAATAAAGTCTGTTTCCTAAGCCTTGTCCTTAGATTGCAATTCTTGGAAGTTCTGTATGCTAAATGTGTGTGGTATAATGGCTGAAGCTTTGGGCTAGGAATGGAGAGGAATAAGTCCATGTCCCCCTTAGTCATGGAAGCTTATGGGTGAGTAAACCGTTCTCAACATTCTTGGCCTCATGTTACCTGTGTAGTATCATTGCACATAGGATAGGGTATCTGCAGAGCTTTCCAAATGCATGAATTTTCTATGAGGAGAATAAATGGAACCCAGAAAATGGTAGGGGTGGGGAATAGAAAAAGGTGTCTGTCCTGGAGCAGAGTGAAATGGCGAAAGCTGACTGCTAAAAAGGATCCTTATATGGTGTAACATCTTCAAGTCTATGTATGTTATCATTTTATTCTCCATCTCAGCTGACTTACTCTGTCCATTCTAGTTTCTGACCTCTACTCTTAAGCAATATTCTATTGCCACATAGAATTACATCCTCATAAAATCCCAGAGTTGAAAGGGACATTTAGGCCATTGAATTCCACCTCCTGCCTTCACTTTGGAGCAAGAATCAAAACTTAGGTATCCCAAAGGAATACAATGTAGTCTCCACATAAATACTACCAGTCATGAAGAGACCACCATCTTCAATACAGATAAATAAAGGGGAGGTGGGGGTGGGACACAACATTGAATGCATCATGGTTTCACACAATATCTGACAAAATTATGTATTACACAGCATTGGATGATAACATCACATTTTGGTGCCCTCGTTATGCTGGCTGGGGAATTCTGGGAGTTGAAGTCCACACATCTTAAAGTGGCCAAGTTTGAAAAACACTTCACTAAAGCATAAAACTTCTGATTCCCTAAATAATCTTTCCCTCTCACCACCCCTCCTCAAGGGGATTTCAAATCTGTGAGTCCTGAGGATACTATGATGAATGTCTTCATCTTGAATTGCATGGAAAAATGAATGGGGAAAAAGGGAAAGTGGGAAGAAAATCATTCTTGGACATCATCTCCAATCAGTTCCTTCCCTATTTTATTGAGGGTTCAAAGAATACATAATAATACGTAGAAGAGTCCATTTCTGGGAATGGTACTTGGATTTTGGTTGAAATAAAACCAGGCATGCCGCATGCTGATTCAAACTGATATCTTCTCGGCATAGTATATGGATATTTATGGGAACTGAGAGACAAATATCGGTAGAGATGGTATCTCAACCTCCTGTATAAAATTAAGTGCTGCATCAGTGAAGGTGTTACATTTTCTCTTTTTGCAGTTGAAGAGGAGTGCTAATTAGAACAACTACAAAAGAGTTGCAGAGATTGTCCATGTTGGATTGCCTCCAGAGGACCTCCTATCTTGGGATGCCACTTGAAATTTGGCCCCAATGATATCAACCTTGAGTACATTCTAGCTATAGTGCATGGATACTCATGGGAAATTAAAGGCAAATATCCTTAGAGACTGCATCCCAGGCTTCTGTAGAGAATCAGTAAATAAACTTTCTATGACACAACCTGCTCTATGTTCTTTAAATGTGAAGGAAAACATTTTTCAAGAACTCTACAATTTTCCCCCCAACACATAGTAAGTATCACTTTGGTTCTTCAAAACACTGCCTTGATGAATGGATAGAGAGATGGAGCAAAAGACACTTGGAGAAGACAAGGCAGGTAATAAAGGAAGAACAAGACAAGGGAAAGGTGGAGAGATCTTTAGGTCCATGTCTTACAGAACGAGCACATGGAACAGAATGTCACTGTAGAAATAACAATGAGTTACTAGCACATCCACACATCCACCCCCACCAACAGAGAGAAACATCTTGGGTCTTTTATTTCTACAGCTCTGGATTTACTTACATCTCCATTATCTAAAATATGGTGTTATTGATCATGTTTCTTATGGTATAGGGATACAGGCAAACAAACCATGAGGGCAAAAAGGGTTGTGGACAATAACATGGGTAGGAAAAGCAATTAAGCCCATTCATCACTGCTGAGGCCTTGACTTGTTACTGCCACAAAATATTTGGTTTGTGGGTATGGAAATGTATTCCTTTTGTTTTTTTCCTACAAGTGGAAGGACAAAATGCAGGTCATTCTGGGACAGTGGAGAGAAAGGAGTTGACCTAATCAATTTTTCAAACCATCTCTGTTGGTAAATGCTTTGGGTGACCATACATGAATTCCATTGTCTGTATCAGGTGGGTTTATATTCCTTTTTCTTGAGATTCTCAGATAATATTCTCTTTACTGCATAATACAGTCTTCCATCCTTTTATTACTCTTACCGCATAATTTGGTTTCCCTAAATCATTCACCACTTCTCTCTTCATTTGCTCTCTACCATCTCTTTGTATCCCATCTCTTCTTTAAACATTCTTCTTTTTCTTCATTTTTCTACCACATTCTGCATTTTGTTTTTCAGTATTTTATTGCTCTCTCCTTTAGATAACTAAGAACATAAAGAGGGTCTCTGCACAGAGATATGAGACCTAAATTCCCAAGTTCTAATTTGTATCAAAATATTTCACCTCTGGACTACAACTTCCAAAAATGTCATTATACATTTCAGAAACCCCAAATGACCTCTTATTTTGCAGCAGTGGCAATTTTCACACATCACACTGGGCTATAAGAGCCTTGTTAGGATCTAGCCATGGCTTCAGTAGAATTTGGGTGATTTTTGTACCTTGGCATGACTATTAGAAAGAGGTAGATATTTACTCACCTAAGCAAAATGTTCAACAATAAAGTTAATGGATCTGTACTCAGAGTGTTTTATGGATGTGTGATGTTTTGAAAATTTGACTGTGTGTTTATGTTATGAGCAATGTCAGCATCCAGCCATGGGCTCAGAAGAATTTGGGGGGATTTTATCAGTGGACTCCTTGGTGCTCTCTGAGCTTGGTTGCTTTTTTTTACAGATGTTTCGTTACTCAACTAGGTAACACCATCAGGTTTTAGTGAGTGTGGGGTTTGCTTCTTGTTTTTTTATACAGTATATTTCCCTGCCAGTGTTGGTGGGGGTGTGACTTTTAGGAAGGAAGCCCCACTCTTACTAGCACTGATGATTTTACCTAGTTGAGTAATGAAATGTCTGCAAGCAATCAACCAAGCTCAGAGAGCACCAAGGTCTTCACAATCCAACCCTGAGCTACAGATATTTTCTTCTACTGGATTTTATAAGCGTCAGTTGCAGTTCTTCCTCAGTCTAATAGGAATCTGAAAAATAAAGGATATAAGAAGAAACAATATTTTTGCTTTAATGTTTTGGAGTAGAGTTACCTAAACATTTGCAAAACTAACACCTTGGTCACTTCTCTCTTATTCAGTTACTAGAGATCCCAGGACATGGATCTGATCAATTGTACTCGAGTGACAGAAT
Organism: Python bivittatus; assembly: GCF_059951505.1. Lineage (NCBI taxonomy): Eukaryota > Metazoa > Chordata > Lepidosauria > Squamata > Pythonidae > Python > Python bivittatus. The sequence goes on along the minus strand of NW_028277071.1, from coordinate 237,795 downwards.
TCATCCTCCTTGGGTTTCCACACATTTCAGGAATGAACATCACTTTGTTTATAGTTGTCCTCCTGCTCTACATTTTGTCCATCACTGGTAATGGTTTCATCATTGTCATGGTAAGAGTTGACCGTCAGCTCCAAAAGCCAATGTACTTCTTCCTTAGCAATCTCTCTTTCCTTGAGATATGGTATACCACTGCTGTTGTCCCCAAAATGTTGGCCAACCTTCTTTCATCCAAGACCACCATCTGCTTCCATTGCTGCATGGCACAGTGCTATTTCCACTTTCTCTTTGGCATCACAGAATTTTATATCCTCACTGTCATGTCATTTGACCGGTATTTAGCTATCTGCAAGCCATTAAGATATGCCACCATCATGACCACCAATGTCTGCTTTCAGCTTGCACTGGCTGCATGGTTTGGGGGGTTCTGTACCATCCTTCTCCAGACTACGTTGGTGGTGAGACTCCCTTTCTGCCATTCCAACATTGTCAATCATTTTTATTGTGACATTGGACCCATGTTGAAAATTGCAGGGGGTCATACAGATCTTATCGAAGCCCTTGGCTTTCTTATTGCTGTGGCTGTGATATTGACTTCTCTGCTTCTGACTGTGATTTCTTATATTTTCATCATTTCCACCATTCTCCGCATCCCTTCAGCCAGTGGACAAAAGAAAGCCTTCTCTACTTGTGCTTCTCATCTGACTGTGGTCAGCATCTTGTATGGGGCTGTCCTTTTTATCTATTTAAGACCTTCTGCTGCACATTCTTCATTCAGCCTCAACAAGGCCATCTCTGTGCTGAACACTGTAATCACCCCTGTGCTAAACCCTTTCATCTACACAATCCGAAATAATGAAGTCAAAACAGCAGTGCGGAAAGTGTTACAATCTGAGGTCACACTTAGATTCCCTAGATCATAAGTGCTGGTTTGTAATGCAAAGACTTGAAGAGGAAGACATTGATGTTAGGACTCAAAGTTCCCAGCCTAATATTCAATGTAAGATAAGATTTATTTTGAGATGGTACCACCCCAAGCACTCCCTCCCTCCCTCCCTCCCTCCCTCCCTCCCTCCCTTCCCTCCTTCCTTCTTTCCTCCCTCCCTCCATCCCTCCATCCCTTCCTAGAATAGATAAACATTCTCTTTCTTAGAAATGATTTGATCTTCATACTGTTGAGGTAATAGGATCAAGAAGACTTCATGCAGTGATTTCTGGCTCAACTTTCAGCATTTCCAATTAAGGCTTAGGAAGACCTTCCTTTGAAACTCTAGATGGACCATTCATGTGCTCAGTGCATGAGTCCTTCCTGGGTTCCTAATGATACTCATCTGGGTTCTTCTTTATGCCCACATCCAAGACAGCTTTACAAAATCTCAGGAATGCCATAGGAGAGACAAGTAGGATCTTTCCTTCCTTCTTCAAGTGCAGATTTCAAGGGAATTTTGGCTGTGATCAACACAGCTTTGAGGTTACTGAAAGATCATCTAAAATCATTGGCAATGGTCTGGTCTTTAAGGGATCACAACATCATAAAAGAGAATGATATTTTATTAGCCTCTAGTGATGACCACCTTCCATGTAATACCTGTAACTCTTATGAGAGGTTTTCAAAAGAGTGGAAAGGAAAATGTAGTTTTTAGAAGCAATATATGTGTCTTCTTCTCATGGATAACTACAGTGGTTTCCCCCAGTGCTTGAGAAGTTTTCAACATGGAGAGTGTTTCCCCATCACAACCATCTCCTTCCCTGCAGAGAAGTATTTGTTTCTCTGCTCCTTTTCCTGTGTGATGTTCAACATTGTTCTTAGAATCCTAAGAACCACCAAACCATCCACAAATGCTATGCGCTGTCTCTGGTTCACCCATGACCATTAACCATCTTTGTTTTGTATGGGTGGTATGGGGAAAAAGAGTGACATGCATTCATATTTATATTCTCCCCCCATACCACCCATACACAGATACTTTTTTTGAGGGAGGCATCTTTGAGTCAATATTGACTCCTGGCAGCTGCTTGGACTAGTCATTGCCTTCTTCTTATGGCTGAGAGAGAATGACTGGCCCAAGGTCACCCAGCTGGCTTTGTGCCTAAGGTGGGACTAGAACTCATGGTCTCACGGTTGCTAGCCAGATGCCTTAACCACTACAGCAAACTTGCTGTCATTTTTTAGGTCAGCAAACATAATCAATTTTCATGAGTCAGCCAGAGGTAGAGAAAAGCTAAATCCTTTGGCAGGAAGAGCAAGAGAATCTACATCCAAGCTGAGTAAGTGTGGAGACTATTTCTGGAGTTAGGTGGATGAGAAATATTTCTCTGAGGGTTAATGAGAATGTTTGTGTTCTGCTAGTGAGAAAGAAACATTGGATACCTGAACAAGAAATGTTGATGGTCCTGTAAAATACAATGAGGACCCCTTGCGGTCGAGAGAAGTATAAGAGGGTGATACTATAAATAGATGAACGAATAAATGCCATCTTTGAATGCAAACTTTCTACTGAATCCTCAAGGCCAATGTGTCCTATACAACAATGCTTTTTAATGGAATCATCACTTGCACAAACACTATGCTGTTTGAACCCAATTAAGAGAGCAAAGCTGGAAATGAATGAAACTACAGGCATTCGGACAGAGCTGCTGAACTTTGGGCTTCTAAAGTATTGCTTCTTATAGCATCTTGAAAAATGACAGATGATTAACCTAACGTTATTTCTTCATTCCTACACTTTCTGTTTCCTTTCTTAAAATAAATGAATTTTGAATTCCAATAGATGAAACAAAAACACATGAGAGAGAGAGAGAGAGAGATGATGATAGATAGATAGATAGATAGATAGATAGATAGATAGATAGATAGATAGATAGATAGATATAGATGATTCAGAATTATTGAAGATATTTATTATGCAGGGTGGAGGTGGGGGAAGAAGACAATTTGCACCCCAAAAGACACAATAGCATTCAGATGTGCATCATATTCATGCCCTGAATGTGAGAACTGGCTTCACTGAACACAGCATTTAAATTTTAACTTAGTTAATATAGATTGATTCCTGATTCACATACGAAAGTCTACTTGTGCCACTATTGAATGGGTAAGCAATATTTAAGAGCCAAATAGTTCGTCACAGGTCTTGATTCGCAAAAAGGTGTCCTTGATAAATTCCAGATTAAAAACACCATAAGCACACAATAGAAAAACCAGGGAGAGTGGGAGGAGGACAATATATCATATAAATAATCGAAATAACAGCCAAAGAAGAGGAAGAAGCATAGAAGTAATGAGTCAGTTGAAAAATGAACTAAAAGATCTCTCAAACTTTCACAAAATCTACTGCCTAAATAGGCAGTTAATTGGAACTTTAAAGTGAAGGGTATAGCAGAATATTTCAATTAGCAGCCAATGCTTTTTTAAAAAAAAAAAAACACTCCCCAATTTCTCATTCTTTATGATTAATGAAGATCATTGGTACAAGTGCTAAATCACATCTTCATGTTATAGCAATCTATGGAGTCCCCAAACCAGCACATTAACACAAATTATTTTAGATATATATCATTATTATGACTCAACTCATCGTAGTAGAACATTAGAGAATTAAACAAATTGCTGGTGAATATGGTACCTAAGTGTCCTTGACTGTTACCAGCCTTGCTAAGCAAGGTTGGAGCTGATGAGTATTTGAATGGGAGATGACTCAAAAATCCCAGGACTATGGTCTGCACTGGAAAGTTGAAAAAATTGTCCAGAAGAAAGCAACAGCAAACCATTTCCATAACGTTGCCATGAAAACAACCTGAATAGGTCCATGTGGACATCAGGAGTTAACCTGATGACTGCAAGCACAATCTGTGTTGTTTTTGACTCAAGGAAGACTTGAATTTACATTGTTGAGCACTTGATGGCACTGAAGCTCTGAACAAATGACCAGACAAACAAATGTGAAATAGTGAGAGGCAGATGTTGCCTTTGAAGAATCTTCTGTATAAACCACCAACAGTTTCAACATTCTTTGTCCATTCTCCTTGCAGATCATACTCTACTAACTAGACATGTAGCTAAGATAACTTGGCCAAGTTGATATCCATACCATAGCCAGAGTGCACATTGAGCATTTACAGCTCTCTTGAAAGGTCTATCAGGTTTACTTTATTTTATGTGTATTTTCAATTAAGATGTTAAGATCCTTCTGCCTTAATTAAAATTCCATGGATGATGATGATGATGATGATGATGATGATGATGATGATGATGATTTTGGTATCAAAATAGAAAGGCTAGTTGACACAGGACCCTGAACCATAAACTAATCAAACGGGGTTGGTACAAAACACTAAACCACCACCAAAAAAAAAAAATCTAACCAAGCCTAGCTTTCTATATTACTGCAAGCACAAGGTCCTTAAATGGCTTGCTAAATATAAGTAAAGTCACTCTATCCATAATTATTAATTATGCCAGGATTGGGGAATCTGTGATCCTCCCAAAGTTGCTGAACTACAGTTCTTAGCAACTCTAGTCAGTTAAGTAAGAGGTAGGGAATACATATTTTAATTCACCAACATCTGGAGGGCCACGTGTTCTCTATCCTTATATTTGGTGAGAAAAATGAACAAATATAACATTGCATGTTAACCACCTGATGGCAGCAAAAGCCAAGGAAAAGAAATGGAGAAACAGATGTTGCCCTTTATAACTTATGCAAAACCACAACAAGTATCAAAATGACTCATTGGGCTGCATTTATTATTTTGTTTCTTTCTGTGGTTGTTCTTGGTTTCAGTAAGCTAGTGGTGGGTTTTATTTACTGGAGGCAAAATGCAGTTTAGGTTCTGTGCTCTTGGTGGAGTTCTTGCTCTACCGAAGACAGAATATTAAGGCAGAACTAGAGAAAGCAACTCTCAGCCCATGGAAGAAAGCAATTTTCTATTGCTAATAGAAAGAGAAGGACAGAAATGAAAGTTATGGGGCCCTCGCTCAACAACAGGACATGAAAATCAAGCTGCTTTCATTTCTTCTTGCTTATGAACTTTCCAAACCAAATGACTTAGAATCAGGTTGCATTTTATACTAGGAGGTTCACGCTAGTTATTTGGAAACATTAAAAAGACAGTTGGGGTTAAAGACACTCAAAAACATATCTTTTTAGTGGTTCTTCTAAGAGGAAGGGCAAGGCCACCTACAGGGCCCAGGCATTAAAATAAACAACTTGCTAAAATGCAACCCAACCAGAAGCTGAGTTCAAGAACCTGTGGTTCTCCAGATGTTGGGGACTATAATTTCCAGCACCTTGGACCAAGCCATCTCAGGCTTAAGAGAAGAAACTGAAAGAAGGCAGATTCCCCATCCATGATTTACAGCGATCATGGAAGGTTAAATTTTCCTTTCTTGCTTAGCTATCTCCTCTTTCTTTTTCTTTTAGGCACACACATAGGCACACCGATTTTTTCCCAGATAGCAGGTGATTATTGTTCTACAATTTCTTTTTGTTTTTGAAGTAGCCACATTGGTTTTGCACACTGAATGACTGATGGTGTTACTGATCAAAGTGTATCTGCAAAACATGCATGTGAAAAGCACCAATGCAGAAAAAAAGGAAAATAGGGTGGGAAGGGCCATTGAAGTCACCAAGTCCCACCATCTGCTTAGTTTAGGAATCCACATTGAAGCATCCCAGATGTACAACTTCTAATCTCTTCTTGAACAGATCCAGTGAAGGGAGCCTCTTCTTGAATAAATCCAGTGAAGGGTTCCACCATCAAAGTATTTTTATTGTGATGCTTTTCCTAATATTTCATTGGAATCTTTCCTTCTCTGACTTAAATCCATTACTCCATGTCCAGCACTCTGGAATGTTAAAGAACAAGCCATCTTCCATGTAGCTTTCTTCTCCGAAGACTAAACATGCCTAGTTCTTCCAATCTCTCTGCATAGGATTTCATTACTTCTCTCCTGATTATCCTTATCGTCCTTCTTTGAAGCTCTCCCAGTTAGTTTGAATCGTCTTTGAAGTTTGCTGCTCAAAACTAGACCACAGGCTTGAGAAAAAGTCTAACCAAAACTGCGGTTTGAACTAAGCAGCACTGTTTCGAGTCTCACATATCAGAAAGGAAATGTTCTTCAACAATATTGCACAATTGAAACTTCCTTTTGGGTGTCTCTCTAGTGAAACCATCTGGTGAACAGGTCATAGAAATCTGTTTGCAGAATTTGAGCCATGAGATTGTGTCCTTGGAAGCCTTTTTTTTTTTAAATTAAGCCCTTTTTTTTAAGGGTGATAGCCATCATCCAAGTGATATAAAGCCTGTTTGAATTTTTTTTTGGAACAATGGTATTTGGGTATCCCTAAAAGATGCTCTAAATTACTAACGGGGAAATGGCATCTATCATCAGTTCCCAAAACGCACCAAAATCTCAAATAGCATCTTTGGAATTTAAAAAAAATGATTAGGAGTCCAAAGATGTAAACCAGAATAGCTGACCACTGACCAACCTAATAGCAGTCTCTTTTTGTTTCCTTTTACTTAGGCTTCTGGGAAGTTTAAAGCAAATATACAGATTCGTCTGATGTGGCCATTGGGCCCTTGCCTGAACTGGGAGGCCTTGCTCGTGGTCACTCACTTCCTGGTTGGGCTACCGCAATGTACGGTATGAGACTGCCCTTGAAGATCATCCAGAAGTTACAACTGATCCAGAATGTGATAGCATGCACAGCGCTGGGCACTCATAGGTTCACCCATGTTACACCTCTGTTGTGCGAGCTGCATTGGTTTTCTTCTGGTGCAATCCAAGGTGCTGGTTATCACCTTTATAACTTTACATGACACATGGCCAGATTATTTATGGGACTGCCTCTCCCTGAGGATACCTGCCCCTCCCACCAGATCGGATAGAGTAGGAACACTCCAGGTCCCTTCCCTTAAATGTTGCCATCTTGCAGGACCTAGGAAGCATGCCTTTTCCATGGCAACCCTTGCCCTATGGAACACCTTTCCTCTTGAGATCCAGCAGGCCCTGGCCCTTCCAGAAAGCCATAAAGAGCTGGTTTTCCCCCATGCATTGGAACAGGGCAAAGCCAGAGTTGGAAGAGAATGTTATGAGCTGCATCAAGAGAGCTGGGGTATGGCCCTGGGCTTTTGTTGTATCTGCTTTTGTTGTTATATTGTTTTCATTTTCATTTTTTTCATTTTTTTGCATGATGTTTTTATATTACGGCTGTGAGCTGCCGAGAGTTCTACTTTTGAGATGGAGGCCATACAAGTACTATAAATAAACAAACAAAGAAAGAAATCAATCAATATCAAAGACATTGATTGATTCCCATTTAGATGTTTTGGCACTGCAATGCTGAGTAGGGCTAAAGAGCATTCTGTAAATTCTCAGAAAATAAAGTCATGTCCTTGAAGTGTTCTGTTACAGCCACTGTGTGTAATTTAGAAGGAGATATACAATATGTACTGAACAAAGTTTGTAGCAGCAACATTACTTTTCCTCCAACACCTCTGTTGCACAGGCAGTTATTCCATTCACTGTGGTTCTTCTGGTTTTAATTATTTTAGAGATTAAAGAGGCACAAATACAGTTTGGTCTAGTGGTGAAGGCACCAGGCTAGAAAGCAGGAGATGGTGAGTTCTCGTCCTGCCTTAGGCATGAAAGCCAGCTGGGCGACTTTGGACCAGTCATTCTCTCTCAGCCCAATTCACCTCACAGAGTTGTTGTTGTGGGGAAAATAGGAGGAGGAAGGAGTATTAGGTATGTTCACCGCCTTGAGTTACTTATAAAGTAATAAAGGTGGGATTTAAAAATCTAAAAAAACAATGTTTACTCAGATCTAAGCTCAATTGCACCTTAGTTGCACTTTGGTGAGTATAAGCTCCTCCTCCTCTCCTTCTCCCCCTCCTCCTCATTTTCTCCTTCTCCTTCTCCTTTACCTCCTCCTCCTCCTCTGCTCCTCCTCCTCCCAAAAGGATAAGATAGCTTGGAGAAAAGGCCTGCAAGAATAGTAAGATGGAAAGGTCAGTTCTTCCCTTCTGCCATAAAAATGTTAAAGGGATTATGCTTTCTTCCTGGAAAAGCGGTGCTGCCAGAATCAAATAGAGATAGCAGGAACCAAGAAAGGAAGGGACATTTCTGAAATGCAAAATGTTTTGTTTATCCTGGATTATGCAAAACCATGCAAAGGATTAACTGATTTGGTCACTGTAAATACTTTATCCTAACATCTTGAACCCAAGGCAAATACTGATCTCATATTACAGGATGGGCTGGTTTGCTTATATTTACCCTTTTCTTCTGTGGTTGCCTGGTGAGTAACAACTACAGGTGTTGGGTAGACATTATTCCAAATAGGATATCCCTAATTTTAGAAGGAGAAGGAGAACCACAACAACCGAAGACAACTTTTTTTTTTTTTTCCCCCAAACTGGCTGCCTTTTCAGTATTAAATGTTAATTATCTATGAGGATATTTTCTTTTGTCCCTCTGAAACACATAATTTTGGGACAGAATGGCAGATAGCTGTGATCAGCGCCCATCCTTCTTCAAATATTCAGCCATTGCCTGGATTTCAACATTCGAAGGTTGAACTGTCCTAAACAATCTGCAAATTGTAACCTCTGTGAAATTTTGAATTCAGATTCCATACTTCTCAGCTGAAACTCTTATTTGTAAATTGAAACTGCTACAGCATTGTTCCTGATTCAGTGACTCCATTCATAGAGGGCTATTTAGGAGTGCTGGGCGGTGTGTTTTCCCCCGTGATCCAAAAAATCATTTCCAATACCGCCTTTTCATTGGGAAAGCATCTTGTATGTGGAACTAACATGCCCCAGTGATGATTTTGAAAGATGAGCCCAAGCCTAGACCGCATAGGAAAAATACATTTGGAATGGAATGTTAGAAATAAAATATTTAAAACTTAACATTTAAAGCAAAATGCCTTGTTTCATTATTTTTATCTTGCATTTCTTTTAGCAGGTTCTTCGGAATCAATTACTTTAACTCAACCAACTCCAGTAACAGCCGTTCCAGAAGCTTCTGTTACACTGGAATGCTTGGCTTCTGGATATGATATTAACCGACATCATATACATTGGTTGATTCAATCCACTGGGAAAGGACTTGATTATGTAGGTGGCTTTAGAACGGGGAATCCAGTCATTGTTGTTAATAAATTTAAGGGACGGGTGATCCCTTTCACTAGTGGTTCTACAGGCAAGCTGAGGATCAATGCTCTAACAGCTCAAGACACCTCTATCTATTACTGTGCAAGAGGATACACACACTGAGCCAGGATGATCTTTCCTTTGTACCAGATCCATTCCGAGACTGCAAGTGTTTAACAGAGTGTTTCTTAACAACAGGTGGCCTCCCACTTCCCCTTTCTTCCAGTCCCTTCTTTGAAGAGAGATCACTGAACACAGTTTGAGTAATAAATCAGGCAAAATACACAACAATTGGGCTATCTTTTGGTTATGACAGGAGGTTGAAGAAGTTGGGTTTAGCCTGTATTCCTTTTCCTTCAACAGAAGTACCATGATATTAGCCACAAAATTACCTTTCTTCCTCATTTATTTTATATAGAAAAGGAAGATAGTTAAAGTGCATCAAGATTCCCTCAAATCAAGTTGAACCTATGGTCATTTCATGGACATGTCATCTAGTTTTCTGGTAACAATGTGGAATTTGTCTCCTTCTCCTTCTCCTTCTCCTTCTCCTTCTCCTTCTCCTTCTCCTTCTCCTTCTCCTTCTCCTTCTCCTTCTCCTTCTCCTTCCTCTACCCCTTCCCCATCATTATTTTTGACCAGTGATCTCCCAGCTAAGCAAGTTCAACCCTGCTTAAATATGTGAAGTCAGACACGGTTGATCACATATTGCCACCTGCACTAAGAGTTCCCTCTAAAATTAAGGAAAACCAGTTTCACTGGACTTCTCATCTAGTGCATTTAATCCTCTCTTTTGATGCATCAGGGAGCAAGCTTTATAAATTTATTTATTTAATTTCAATTTTGAGGCCACCTGACTCCATAGTGACTCTAGGCAGATGACAGGTAAAAATTAAAAGAAAAACAAATATATCAAGAAGAAAAAGAAGGCAGCTGACCAGAAACTAAACCCACCAAAGTGAAGCAGCCAATAACCAGCCTAAGGACATGACCCTTATTCTATCCCAGCTCCTGAGATTTTCTGCTTAGTAGACCTTCTGATAGGCAAAGGCAGATGCCCTGTCGAACTTGATCATTGCTCTTTGTGGTTGATCACACACACACATTCCTTTCAATACTTCTCTTGAAGACTGGTTTCTGGACTCATTCTCTAGGGGAAAAAAAATTCAGAATTTCTCAGCTGAAGAATATGGGCCACCTGGATGTCAGATATATATAAATGGAATGTGTTTTTAATAAGAACAGAAGCCAAATATTATCTCAGTCAAGATGAATACATTTCAGGTGGATATTCCTACATATTCAAATCATGTATCATAGCATTCTATTAAAATTAAAGGGTTGTCCTATAGAACAGGGAATGGACTTGTTCTATATTGACCTAGAGGTAGCAGTGGGTTAAAACTACAAGAAAGCAGGTTTAGGCTAGACATGAGAAGCTTCCTCACTGTATGAACTGTTAGCCAGTGAAACAAGATGTCACGTGTTGTGATGAATTTTCCTTCAGTAAAGGTCTTCAAACACAGGCTGAATGATCATCTTTCGGAGATGCTACATTGAATCTTGCACGGGGTAAAGGATTTGTATGGCGATTAAGTAAGCAGTAATCAATAAGCACACCTTCTCACAGAAAGAGGAAAGAGGCTTTTTGCTAGTATCCCAGATGGAACAATAGGAAACAGCCACAGAGTGCTGGGAATGGATCGGGATCCCCCTGCTTTAGTTGGTCCACCATAAAAGGTCATCTGTTTGGCCTAGATAGATTACAAGTTCGATAAACCTACATCCCACCAGAGAAGGGTTTATCCATGAGAAGGCATCCCCTTTTATTCAAATGATATGTAAAACAAATATTTTTTAAAAAGTGTGGGGAGTGGTGTAAGGAACCAGGTTATTTCAACTTCGGCATCAGAACTCTGGGATACAAGTTTTTCTCTTCCCACTGGTGTGCTACTACTAAGCTATTGGCTAAGCATTTCATACAATGGGGAGGATAACCCTTAGCCTGTGGGGTCCATACAGGTTCTCAAGTTCCTTGCTGAAGCAACCAGAGCCCCCCAAAATGGTAGTGCTAAATTACCTTTTGGTTGCAAATGTGCCCGTGTATGTGTGTGTTATTTTCACAAAGACCAAAAAGAAAGTGTAAGAAAACTTTGCATCCAATGCATCGTTGTTCTGGTAACATCCTCGTGTGACTATTGTGACACTTCACTAAGTATGAAGTGTTTACTCCTCACTACTCTGCACTAGTGAGATCACACTTAGAATCAGGAAAAATAGTCAGGAACTATTTTCCATTGCCACAGAACCAGAATTCATGGGCATAAGTTGCAGATGCCCGGCTTTTGTTTAACTATATAGAAAACTTTACAATTCCATAATTGCATGATTCTATGTCTCTTGTTCTCAGAGGCCAAACAAAGTTTAAAAGAAATAAATAGATGTGATGTGAAAAAAAGTGGTCCACTCTGAAGTCCTAGGCATTGACTGTGGTACACCCAAAACTTTCTCCCAGTGGTCCACTCACCTGCCCAACATGGATTTCTTATCCCTTTTTATGTATGTTTTATTCTTTCCTTTAAAAAAGGTTTGATTGAGTTTACATTTTGTATATCCACATATAAGTATAAAATATTAAGGCTGAACCAGTTGAAAACTGAGGACATGGAATATACGAGGAATGGGGAAAAATGATAGCCAGCTTCCCTACTAACAAGTAACAGTAAGAAGTTCTTGTTTCTCCACTGATCTGAGGAATGCAGCTAATGTTCTTCTATAGATAGAGAGATGGTAATGGAATTCAAATGATAGGAGGAAGAACATTTCTGAAATGCAGACTAATTTGCATGACATGGATTACATAAGAATTCACTGTCAAACCTTCCAGTTGTTGAACCACTAAGTCCCTGAATTCAAAGAAAAGATCCATCTGAAATTATGAAACACTTTGATTATATTAGCCTTGCTATTTGGTCTTCTTGGCTGGTAAGTAACAATTTTTATTTTTATTTTTTTGCAAGCTTACTTTGTCAGTTAATATATTTCCCAGTAAATATTATGATTCCTCTGTAATGAAGCAAACATTGAAACTAAAATTGAAATTACAATGAGGGTGTTATCTCTGATGTGTAGCTCTTCAGCACCTTACTATGAAATTTGAACATCCATTTTTCCTTCCCCAGCTCTAAGGCTTCCTACTATGACAAGTGCTTTTTCCTTTTCTATAACCTAAATATTTTTTCCCATATAGATCTGCTGCTAGGTAAATTTAACACAGAAAATTCTCAATGGTAGTTATCCAACCTTGGCAACTATATAGACCATCTCCCAGAATTCTCAGCAATGGCCACACTCACTGGGGACTTCTGAGACTTGAAATCCTTACATCTGGAAGGTGCTAAGGTTTGGACACAGTCATCCATGAGATTCTTCACATTGCCTTGAATCTTAGAGTAAGGATGTAACATGTGGACAGAATAGGAATTCAGAAAGAAAGCGATATGGGTGTTATATTTCTGCATTTTGTATTATTTTTCAATGCTCTCATGTTCCCCTTTTTTTCAGAAGGTGTTTCTGCCCTGATCACTTTGACCCAGCCTCCTGATGCATTTGCATTCCCAGGGACCCACATTACTCTGACTTGCAAGGTGTCAGGACATAATATCAACAGCTACCATATGAACTGGATTCATCAATCTAACAGGAAAAAAACCTGTCTTTATCACATCCTTTAGGACTGGATATGACCCATAACCTGCCAATGAATTTAAGGGCCATGTTACTCCTTCCACTCATGGTTCAACCGCACAGCTAAGGATAGATGCTCTGAAAATAGAAGATACTGCCACCAACTATTGTGCAAGTTACACAATGACCAAATTTGGGTCTGCTGCTGCACAATAACTTGGAGGAGACCCAACCTACCTTGTTCAATACCTCTGGTTGGTGGGTTTTTCCTTCTTCATTCCATGGCTTAGCTTCACTTCCTCATTTGAAGAGAGTTTGAGTGAGCCAAACGCTCTGTACATTTGCTTCTTTTGGCACATTTGCTCCATCAGTCATGCTGACATGAAAACTCAGTGGTTTCTTCCCTTATATCCTACCAGGTTAAAAATTGTTTTGGCATTTCCAGGAGACAGATCAGAAATATGTGGGAGTTCTTTTGAGTGTATGGCTGTGGCTGGCTAGGGGGACAAAGCTATTTGTCTCCTTCGCTTGGCTCATCTTTGATTTGAGCATTTGATCTCCCATTGAGTCCCAGGGCCTTCTGCAGGTTGCAGTGAGACGGAATTGGGAGAAAAGGATGCAGCCAGGGAAGGGAAACACAAGAGGAGGAAGATATGCTTTTCCTTCATTCAGTTTGCCCTATGAACAGAAACCCATCCTGATATCTCAGGACTTCAGCCATTGGATTCTCCATTAGGACAGTCTGAAGCTTTGATTGGATAATTCAGTTTGGAGATGACTGAATTGAATTAGATTGCCAAATTAAATTTCCAAAGAGATGCCCCAGACCCAACTAGATGCCTTTTAATTGTTTTGAGAAGCCAATGAACATTGCCCATATAGGCATACCTGTAAGAGAGACCCCAGTATAATCATTATTTAAGTCTTTGTTTATATTTTGCAGCTTATCAGCTGCTTGGAGTCCAAACAATTGAAGACTGGCTGGAGAGACAGAGCTATATTTAAAACTCAGACAGGAAGGTCGACCAGGTTCAAAGGAGAAAGGTAGCCCGGAGGAATCCAAAGGGGAGGTGGTGATGGTTGTGATCCAAGTAAGAGAACTTCTGAGCTTACATTATAATATCTTGATTCAGTCCCACACCAAGCCTAATAGTATCATCAGAGAATTCAGAACCAGGGGCATTTGCAGTGATGTCATTAGCTTCCAAACGGCAGACACACTTGGTTGATCAAAGCACCCTTTTTTAGCAGGTATCAACTGCCTGGCATGCACACGCGCACTTGCACACACACACACACACACACACAGACAAGGAGCAGGACTTTGCTTGTCTGGTTGTACCCACCGCGTTGAAACCAGTGGCTGTTGCTATGGATAATTCCATTCAAAAGTCTTAATCAGGGAACTACCTCACTGAGGTCTAGTTTGAAGAACTGGCTGCTTATGAGCCAAGATGTTTGAAGAACAGAAATGAAAGACAACTTGAGCAAACAATAGACATAACCATCTTGAAGACCGGTTCAAGACATTTGGAACTCTAAGGCAAAAGGGAGAAAAGTGTCCCTTTCTATGCCGCATGGAGAATCAGCCTGAGTGGAGGAGTAGAGTTTATTTCACTGATAGGTGTACACTTCTCCCCAAAAACTGATCACTACAAACTAGCAGAGTGTTCTTCAGCAAGAGAGAGGAGAGCTAGAAGGATCGTGGAAAATATACGCAGCTGAGGGTTGGAACATTGGGTTGTACGAATTCTTAGAGCTTGGGTTTTCATTGGCAGATGTTTCATCCCCACATCTTGAAGAACAAAGGTTTGTTGATGAGGTGTGGAATGTACAGTTGCCTGTTCTACATTACCTTAAAAAAAGAATAGCTCCTGGTTCCCCAGTTGTAGCTCTAGGATGGAGATCTGCAATGCATAAAAGGTAGATATATATAAGGTAGATATACATAAATGACCATGAACATCTGCGGGCATCCATATATGAAGCAATGCATTATCATATGCAAGATACTTGTGTTCGTTATCACACAGTTCATGGAGATTCAAATATCCATATACAACACCTGCCACTGAGTCATATTACAACAGACAGAAGAGAAAGCAATGCAATTCTGTTTAGGGGAAGAAGTGGTGGGAATGCAAGACTTTTAATGCACCATCTTAGAAACTCTTCTTTGTTTTTGTCACTATTTTCCATAGAGCTGCTTGGAAATCAGTGTTCCGGATGGTGTAGATGAAAGGGTTTAACATGGGGATGAAACTTGTGTGCACAAGAGACAACATTTTATTTAGTTGGATGTCCCCATGAGTTGAAGGCCTCAGGTACATAAACATAAGTACTATATAAAAAATGGTTACAACAGCGAGATGGGAGGCACAGGTGACAAAGGCTTTGGACTGCCTGGTGGCAGAAGGGATCCGAATTATAGTGAATATAATGCGCACATATGAAACCAGGGAAACCCCAAAGGAACCCCACATTATAGTGGCACCGTAAAGGAACCCTATTAGCTCAATCACCCTTGTATCAGCACAAGCCAACTGCAAAACTGGACCAACGTCACAAAAGAAGTGGTCAATGACTTTGCGACCACAGTACGGGTAAGACCACACTACTAATGATTGAGGCAGTATTAGTCCAAATGCACCCAACCAAGCCAGCAAAGACAGACTGAGACAGAGCCCACTAGTCATAATGGTCTGATAATGTAAAGGTTTGCAGATGGCTACGTAGCGGTCGAAAGACATGATCGTGAGGGTGATGAACTCCACAGCTCCCATGGTGAAGACCATGAAACCTTGGGCCATGCAGCATGCAAAGCAGATGGTGTTCTTTCCAGAGAAGCCATTGACCAGCATCTTTGGAATCTCTGTTGTTGTGATACAAATCTCAGTCATGGATAAGTTGAGGAGGAAGAAGTACATTGGAGTATGGAGCATGGGTTCCATGGAAACAACTATGATTATTAAGGAATTTCCCATAAGTGACAGAAGGTACATCAGTAGCAGAAAAATATAAAATCCCATATTCAATTGATGAAATTCAGAAAATCCCAGAAGAAAAAATTCAGTGAAACATGTAGCATTCGACATCTTGTTCTTTCCTAAAAAATGAGAGTAATTTATGGAAACATGATTGTTTGTTGGTTAAAGAAGGAACAAGGGAGAAATAATGAGGGATTGAAGCAAACATTAATTTGGACAATTTTCGAAAGAATGGTTGAACTGAACTACTGTGCATAGTATTCCCTGGTATTTCTGAATTGTTTAAATGTCCCCTTCCTGGTCCAACTCATACATGTTTCATTTGTTGGCTGACTTTTGGAAATGTCCTATTGCTGAGACAGCCTGTAGCCACTGAATTTGGGAACTGGAGTGAGGACGAAAACCACGTGGCTCATGTTTTGATAAGGACCTATGGGCATTCACTTTTCCTCTAAATCATATGGATATGGTTTCCTCTGGATCTTATGAATTATGATAACTGAAACCTGATAGGATATGGGAAATTGATAAGGGATCATTGGAGGAAACCATGTGCAGGATTCATAAGAAGTGAATTAATTTCTCCCCCATCCCTACTAAACAAATTCACAGACCACATTAGTAATTAGTTGTATCTCTATTTGAGTATGTAGTTTAAGGCGAACATTATTCAGTTTAATGTTAAAAGGTAAATAGTAGAGATAGGATAGCTAAGATCCCACAGTACAGATTAGCATTTTGAAGGAAGGGCTATACATAGAGGAAGAAGAGATGCGTCAGATCCCAAAGCTTTTGGATCTACCTCCTATAATCTCTAGTAAGGTCAGTAAGACTCTGTACTCAGAATCTGATAACTGCTACTTGTTGTTTCCGTCAAAACTGAGTTGGACATCGACTCTTCTTCCTGACGCAAGTGTAAGTAGCCCTCCACAAACCACTGGGACAGGGAGGTTCAGTCTCCTCCTTTTAGGAGCAGCCTGTCCACCCTCTAAGGTGAACATTTAAAGTATCCTCTGAACATGGAGATAACTACTGGAGGACCACATGATTACAGCCGCAAACCAGTTTGTTGAAAACACATTCGCTTTCTCAGACAAACTGAAGTTGATGAATGATTGTACTATTTAAAAGAAGGGAGAACATGAAGGCATGGATAAAGAACCTCTACTAAAACCCCATTTAATTGGAATTATTTCATTAAGATTCCAACAAATCCATACCACAATTTGGAACACTAGTTTGTTCAATGCTCCCTCATTACCACAAGTTATTCCATGCTCCCTCATTAAAAATAAACCATTTTCACATAGTATAAATAGAAATAGATCATTTGCAAGGAGACAAAATTACAGCATCCTTCCAGCATCAAATATGTAGAGGAAATGTTGTTTTTCCCAAAAAACCTAAACATACAGATGATCTCTTCCCCTAGCCCAGCTCTAAAAAAAATATCACTCGGGTTCAGTAGCATACAAAGTTGACAACAAAGCCAAAGAACACACCTTTTCAGCAGCATCCACATCTATTCTGAGATAGCATTCGGTAGGTTTAAGATAGATATGAGTTTTGTTCCTTAAGTTTGGATAAGGTTCTTTTTTCTTCTGACTTTCTTGCACGTACCTCAAGGACTTCTTAGCAGGCCTCTGAGGGTTACATGGATGTACCCATGCCAATTTAAGAAAACTAATTAATCTTGAGAAAATGTATGTCTATGTCTCAGGTTGCATCTTTTCTCTCTCTCTCTCTCTCTCTCTCACACACACACACACACACACACACACACTTCTTTCTTTTTCTCTGTAGTGTCTCTATAACATCTCTATCCCTTCTGTGTCTATCTCTGCCTCTACCTATACAGCTAGAGTATACTTTGTATAATACTCCTTGACGACCATATATTTTCCATCATGAACTTTGAAAGATGAGCCTTTGTGATTGAATAGATAAATAAATACTTGTTGTTGTTGCTGTCGTTATACGTATATTGTTGATGGCTCTGGAGTGACTCGGAAGAGTTACAGCAGATCAATAGTACTGAAAAATAGAACAGCTTCATATTCTTGGGTCTTGTTCATTCATTTGCTTCATGGTAATGTCTTGTATTAAAAGTACTGTTAACAATACAAGTTTACAAAAGCTTGGCGGTGGATTAAGGGCCCTGCAGGCTAGTTGATGTTCAGGTAGCCTCTAACCCTCTGTATCCATCATCTCCTTACAATTAAAAAAAAGAAAAAGACTGTGAGTTTCAGGAGGGGAGAGGCAATTGTAAAGTTCTTTCCCCCCAGCCAGTTATGGCTGAAGGTCCCTAGAAAAAGAAAGATCATGGAAAAACATTTCCTTACTGGATCTGGGACTCAGGTATTTGGCCTGAAAGTCCTGCAAGAACTGGAATCAGCTGAGTAAATTGGACAGGGAAAGTATATGCAAAAATGTCATGGGTATTTAATTTATTTCCAGGGAAGTATTGCACAGTTATGTTGTTTAACTTTGCTGAGGTGTTCTGTCCCTATATGTCTTTGTCTGTGTCCTGATTCCATCTCCTTATGTATAGATTTAGCCTCCTGTACCTTGGCTCCGCTGTCTTGTTCCCCAAGTTCTCATTGGGTTGGAGTTATGAATAACCACAAAAACAAACCAAAATCAGAAATTTATTGTTGCTCCAGCTGGTGTTACAGTTACAGCAGCTGTTACTCCATTGTTTAATTTATGATGAGCATCAACATTCCAAAACTGCTTGGACCTTGTCACTTTGGTTCAAGGAAGAAATTGACCATTTCGTGAAAAAGCTAATCCTGGAAACTTCTCCCTGACCAGGTTGCAGAGAAGCAGAGGAGATCTTCCACACTCAAGGACAAGGGTTAGCAGCACCTTGACTCTCAATCCGAGTGTCAACATTTAGTCTGGCAGGCAGGTGTGGTTGGCCTAGCTGAATGTGGAAAGATAAACCTGATGGGAGATAACCCTGAAGAATCCTGAGTTGGTGGAAGTTTGGCAATCCAAGAAAGGGAGTCTCTTATGTGTTTGTGTCTGATACCCTGCTTCAGGTTACAGACGAGGCAAATGCTGTCACTGGGGAATGTAAATGCAGGTAGTATCTCATGCAGCTGGTTTGGGGAACTGATTGTCACTGTATACGGAGTGGCATTAACAATCAAAAGGCCAACTGAAGGTGGATTGAGGTCTAGAAAAAGTGCAGCAAGGTCCCTCCTTCTATCCAATATGGAGCTGGTGATTTTAGTGAACTTGGTTTGTTCTGTTGTAATCAGCAATAGTCCATAGACGATGGATTCCTCTTTCTTAGAGCTGAGAGCCTCAGGCAAACAGGAAATTCAATTCCTTCATAGCAAATTGATTTATATTATATTCCTATATATGAAATCTTTTCCTACCCCTGAAAGAACCTGTCCTGATATATATTATTAATTATAGTCATAACATACCTTATTTATTTATACCTTATTAATTATATTCATAACATACCTCAGATTATTTATATCAGTCAGAAAGTGCACACTTTTGTAAACTGGGTGATAAAGAAAATACAGCTGTGCTTCATATTTAGATTATTATTATTATTTTAAATTTTTTAATTAAATAGTTTAATTACAATAATACAAATAGAAACTAAACTCAGGAAAAGAAGAAGAAATAGAAAGAAGAAAAGTGCACAGAAAAAAAAAGAAAATTAATAAAATAAAATAAAGAAATTTCTAGAAAAGAAGGGCAAAGAAAAAAGAAAAGAAAAAGTTACAAAGAAGTGGCTTCCAATTTTCTTAAAAGCAGTTATAAAGCCATTTCTATTTTACCTTCTGTCTCTAAGGTTACATCATAATTTCCTTCTTTCCATATTCTATCCTTTCTAATTATCAGTTCTAAAAATCACAAGTTCATGTTTTCTTTCTCCAGCAAAAAGCCCATAAGGGGTTTCGAGTCCCTAACAAATGTAAGAGTTGATCTTTCTTTGAGCCAACAAGTTAATTTTGCCACTAATACTTTTATTCTTTATTTTAAATTCAAGTCCATTTTTATCCTGAGGGTACATATCTACATTTCCTTATGAAAGCAGTAACACCTCTCCACCCTGCTAGAATTCTGAGATGGATGTCTACAAGGCATTAAAAAAGGACTTCCATAGAAGTGGGAACCTCTTCAGGCATGCGTGTATAAAGCAAGAATCACATGAAACATACTTGGGTTGGTCAAAACACAGTTCATAGAGTATTCATAAATCAATACACTAGTTTATTGATACCAAGTAGATGACCAACCACTGAGTTATATTACAGGAGACAGCAGAATAAAGAACTCAAAACTTATGGTCAGTTACGTTTAGAATAAGAAATTGTAATGGAGCATTTTTACAGAGCCACACACCATCTTAGAAAATCCTCTTCATTTTAGTTACTGCTTTCCATGGAGTTGTTTTGAAATCACTGTGTGTGTCAATAAAACGGGTTAATGTGGATATAGGACTTGGACGCAGGAGAGACAATTTTTTATTTAATTGGATGTCTCAGTAAGTTGAACGCTTCAAGTACCTAGAGATAGTTTATGTATAAGCATGGTTACACCTGTGAGATGGGAAGCTCAGGTGAAAAAGACTTTGGGTCTGAAGGCAGAAGAGATGATCTGAATTATGGTATCTATAAACCCAGAGGAACCCCACATAGTAGCTGCAATATATATTAGACATACAAATTCAGTATATTATTACATGCAAAATGTTGACGTTTGGCATAACCTAGTCATGGAGAATTCATAGATTCATACACAAGTTTGTTGAAGTCAAATGAGTAACCAGCCTCTGAGTTATAAGACAGCAAATGGAGAAGCAAGGAAATCTTACTCAATAACTCAAATCTTATCATCAGTTCTGTTTAGAAGTAGTGGGATGCAAGATTTTTAAAGAGTCCTACGCCATCTTAAAAATTCATCTTCTTTTTGGTTACTGTTTTCCGTAGAGCTGCTTTGAAGTCACTGTTCCGGATGGTGTAGATGAAAGGGTTTAACATGGGGATGAAACTTGTGTGCACAAGTGATACCACTTTGTTGAGTTGAGGATCGCCCTGAGTTGAAGGCCTCAGGTACATAAACATAAGTACTGTATAAAAAATGGTTACAACAGCGAGATGGGAGGCACAGGTGAAAAAGGCTTTGGACCGCCCGGTGGCAGAAGGGATCTGAATTATAGTGTATATAATACGCACATATGAAATCAGTGAAAACCCAAATGACCCCCACATGATAGTGACACCATATAGGGTACCTACTAATTCGATCAAAGTGGTATCAGCACAAGCCAGTTGCAAGACTGGACCAACGTCACAAAAAAAGTGATCAATAACATTATTTCCACAGTATGGGAAGGTCCACAGCACTACAGACTGAGGAAATATTAGCCCAAATGCACCCAGCCAGGCTAACAAAGCGAGATTGCGACACAGTCCGTGGGTCATAATGGTCTGATAATGTAAAGGCTTGCAAATGGCTATATAGCGGTCAAAAGACATGATAGTAAGGGTGATGAACTGGACCCCCACTGTTGTGAAGACCATGAATCCTTGAGCCAGACAACAGGCAAGGCAGATGGTGTTTTTGCCAGAGAAACTATTGGCTACCATCTTTGGTATCTCTGCTGTGGTGGAACAAATCTCAGCCATGGAGAAGTTGAGCAGGAAGAAGTACATTGGAGTATGGAGCATGGGTTCCACAGAAACAATTATGATTATTAAGGAGTGTCCCATAATTGATAGAAGATACATCAGTAGTAGGACAATATAAAATGCCATGTTCAATCCATAATCAGAAAATCCCAGAAGAATAAATTCATTTAAAACCGTAGCAGTTGACATCATCTTTTTTTTTTTCTAAAAGAACAGCAATAGCATAGGGAAATAAGTTTATTTGGCTGAACTAGGGTAGATTGGATAACACTGAGCTGGATTTCTGAACGGTTTAATTTGTTTCCCTCACAGTCTTTATTAATTACTGGAATTAATTACTAGAAGACAGGAAGCATCCTTCGCCGGAGACTGTCTGCATCTCCTAAATTTTGGGATGTGCAGAGAGGTGAGAAATTGCTTGGTTTCATTTTATTTTTACTTTACTTTATAGATTGTTTTAAAATTTACCTTTTCCTTCAGAGCACATTGAAACATTCTAAAACTGCATTTTGTTTGTTTTTAAATCTAATGCGGAAAAAATAAAACTGACAGACTTGCATCATTACATCAAACCTGCGTCAGCATTGAAGAGAAAGAGAAAGCTTGCATATTGTAGCTATTTTTTAAATGAAAGTTCTGGTAGAATTAAACAGCATGGGGTTTGAATAAATGATTAGAAAATATACAACTGAGAGATAGATAGATAGATAGATAGATAGATAGATAGATAGATAGATAGATAGATAGATAGATAGATAGATGACAGAGAGAACTCTATTAAGAAAGGAAAATTAGAGTGGCAAAAGCTAGAAGGATTTTGAAGAGTTACGGGGGATACATCTAGACAGGTATTTGCAATTTGATAAGAACTACATTAATTTCTTCCTTCTTCCCTATGGAAAAAAAATATATATTCCATGTTTTGCATTTTATAAGAAATGTACCTCTGCACATGAGATAAAAATAAATGTAAAATAATATAAATATAAAAGAAACATTATGCAACTTAATAATGGAAACTCAGGAGACTGCAGATGACCATGATGATCTAATGTCACGTAATCATGATCTGAAGGTAATACAATTTCTCTTATGAAAATATTTTTCCCCAAAACTCTGTAACACTTATGAAATCTGGAAATATTTTGAACAGAAGAATAAAGAAGAAATACCCTGGATGACAAAGGTGTTGGATCCATCTTCTGAAATCCATCAGAAGGGTTGGAAAGTTCCCCTACATGAAATCCAAGAAAACTGATGCTAGCTATCTTCCACAGCATTGAGGTGGATGTCACTAATTCTTCATGAAAGTGACCTACGCAAGTGTAGGTTGTCTTCTAACAGCAGCTGGAATGGGAAGGTTCAGTTTCCCTGTTTAAGGGACACCCCGCCCCCAGTATTTGCCCACTAAGATGAAAGTCTAAAGTATCCTGTGAATATGGGAATACCTGCCTGAGGACAAGGGGATTGCACCCCAAACCAGTCTGCTTGAAATGAGTTACAATTGTTTCTTCAGAGAAACTCAAAATGCTTAATGATTGCATTATGAAAAAGAAGGGCGAACATAGAGGAAAAATGTTTATGCAAAGCCAATTTCATCAGTCTTGTTTCATTAAAGTTCCAACAAATCCAGAACACAAACCTTGCATCAGCCACTTAAAAACATTTGAATGTGTCCTTATTAAAAATAAATCATCTGCACACAGAATTCTTCATTTGGATGAAGAGAAAGCATCAAATATGTTGACAAAATGGTTTTGGAGCAAAATGCATCAATATTCACATATGTCTTCTCCAAGCCCCTCAGATTCAGTGCCATACAAGATTTCCAGTGTATTGAAAACTAAGCCAAAGAACATACCTTTTTATCACTTCCACACCAATTCTGAGATAACGTTTAGGACAATTAATGGGGATATGAATTTTGTTCATTCAATTTGACAAGATGCTTCCCTCCCCCGCTTAGGTCTTTCTTGCTGATAGCTCAAAGATTTCTTAGGAGGCCCCTGAGCACCATATAAATCTCCCTGGGCCAATCTAAGAACACTAATTAATCTCGGAAAGTTTTGTGCACAAAGTTATTAAGATATGTGTCCATTTGTGTGTGTGCCTGTAAGTACCCTTCTGTGTATACACACACACATAGTCAGGATGTAAATATATATTGATATATTTCTCTATTAAAATAACAATTCTTTGGAAAAGTATGACAGTTCATCTAAAAATATAAACATTTAATTATCCAGTTTTTTTCGGGGGGGAGATAAATTTGCTGGCAGATCACTTTTATAGATGTTTTCTTCTTTGTATTACTTTGCCCTAACAGCCTTCCTATAATATTATTCATTGGATTCCCATGATGGCCTCTTATGAAATCCTTGACTTTTATCAACTGGCAATATTCTAAATTTTTTGTAACAATTCAGACATGGTTTAAAATATTTGATTTCCAGGTGACTGGCAATGAGGACTTTTGATGAAGCCATTGCAGAAAATGGTGAATTTCTTCAGTTGTGATGGCATCTCTTAAGGGATATTTCTCTCTCTCTCTCTCTCTCTCTCTCTCTCTCTCTCTCTCTCTCTCTCTCTCAGGTTCCATGGAAACAGCTATGATTATTAAGGAATTTCCCGTCAGTGACAGAAGGTACATCAGTAGCGGAAAAGTTTAAAATCCGATATTCAACTGATGAAATTCAGAAAATCCCAGAAGAAAAATTCAGTGAAACATGTAGCATTCGACGTCTTGTTATTTCCTAAAAAATGATAGTAATTGATGGAAACATGATTGTTTGTTGGTTAAGGAAGGAACAAGCGATAAATAATGAGGGATTGAAGCAAACGTTAATTTGCACAGTTTTCGAAAGAATGGTTGAACTGAACTACTGTGCATAGTATTCCCCAGTATTTCTGAATTGTTTCACTGTCCCCTCCCTGGTCCAACTCATCCATGTTTCATTTATTGGCTGACTTTTGGAAATGTCATAAGACTGAGACAGCCTGTAGCCACTGAATTTGGGAACTGGAGAGAGGACGAAAACCACGTGGCTCATGTTTTGATAAGGACCTCTGGGTATTCAGTTTTCCTCTAAATTGTATGGATATGATTTCCTCATATAGTATAATGATTATTTAAGTCTTTGTTTGTTTATATTTTGCAACTTATCAGCTGCTTGGAGTCCGAATGATTGAAGCTACATAAAAGACTGGCTGGAGGGACGGAGCTATGTTTAAAACTCAGAAAGGAAGGTTGACCAGGTTGAAAGGAGAAAGGCCACCCTGAGGAATCCTGAGGGGAGGAGGTGATGGTGGTGATCCAAGTAAGAGAACTTCTGAGCTTACATTATAATATCTTGATTCAGACCCAAACCAAGCCTAATGGTATCATCAGAGAATTCAGAACCAGGGGCATTTGCAGTGATGTCATTAGCTTCCAAACGGCAGACACACTTGGTTGATCAAAGGACCCTTTTTTAGCAGGTATCAACTGCCTGGCATGCATACGTGCACTTACACACACACACACACACACACACAGACAAGGAGCAGGACTTTGCTTGTCTGGTTGTACCCACCGCGTTGAAACCAGTGGCTGTTGCTATGGATAATTCCATTCAAAAGTCTTAATCAGGGAACTACCTCACTGAGGTCTAGTTTGGAGAACTGGCTGCTTATGAGCCAAGATGTTTGAAGAACAGAAATGAAAGACAACTTGAGCAAACAATAGACATAACCATCTTGAAGACCGGTTGAAGACACTTGGAACTCTAAGGCAAAAGGGAGAAAAGTGTCCCCTTCTATGGCACATGGAGAACAAGCCTGAATGGGGGAGTAGGGTTTATTTCACTGATAGGTGTACACTTCTCCCCAAAAACTGATCACTACAAACTAGCAGAGTGTTCTTCAGCAAGAGAGAGGAGAGCTGGAAGGATCGTGGAAAATATACGCAGCTGAGGGTTGGAACATTGGGTTGTACGAATTCTTAGAGCTTGGGTTTTCATTGGCAGATGTTTCATCCCCACATCTTAAGGGATAGGATCTTGAAGAACAAAGGTTTGTTGATGAGGTGTGGAATGTACAGTTGCCTGTTCTACATTACCTTAAAAAAAGAATAGCTCCTTCTTCCCCAGTTGTAGCTCTAGGATGGAGATCTGCAATGCATAAAAGGTAGATATATATAAGGTAGATATACATAAATGACCATGAACATCTGCGGGCATCCATATATGAAGCAATGCATTATCATATGCAAGATACTTGTGTTCGTTATCACACAGTTCATGGAGATTCAAATATCCATATAAAACACCTGCCACTGAATCATATTACAACAGACAGAAGAGAAAGCAATGCAATTCTGTTTAGGGGAAGAAGTGGTGGGAATGCAAGACTTTTAATGCACCATCTTAGAAACTCTTCTTTGTTTTTGTCACTACTTTCCATAGAGCTGCTTGGAAATCACTGTTCCGGATGGTATAGATGAAAGGGTTTAACATGGGGATGAAACTTGTGTGGACAAGAGACAACATTTTATTTAGTTGGATGTCCCCATGAGCTGAAGGCCTCAGGTACATAAACATAAGTACTGCGTAAAAAATGGACACAACAGCGAGATGGGAGGCACAGGTGACAAAGGCTTTGGACTGCCTGGTGGCAGAGGGGATCTGAATTATAGTGAATATAATGCACACATATGAAACCAGGGAAACCCCAAAGGAACCCCACATTATAGTGGCACCATAGAGGAACCCTATTAGCTCAATCACCCTTGTATCAGCACAAGCCAACTGCAAAACTGGACCAACGTCACAAAAGAAGTGATCAATGACTCGGCGCCCACAGTACGGGTAAAACCACACTACTAATGATTGAGGCAGTATTAGTCCAAATGCACCCAACCAAGCCAGCAAAGACAGACTGAGACAGAGTCCACTAGTCATAATGGTCTGATAATGTAAAGGTTTGCAGATGGCTACGTAGCGGTCAAAAGACATGATTGCGAGGGTGATGAACTCCACAGCTCCCATGGTGAAGACCATGAAACCTTGGGCCATGCAGCATGCAAAGCAGATGGTGTTTTTTCCAGAGAAGCCATTGACCAGCATCTTTGGTATCTCTGTTGTTGTGATACAAATCTCAGCCATGGAGAAGTTGAGGAGGAAGAAGTACATTGGAGTATGGAGCATGGGTTCCATGGAAACAACTATGATTATTAAGGAATTTCCCATAAGTGACAGAAGGTACATCAGTAGCAGAAAAATATAAAATCCCATATTCAATTGATGAAAGTCAGAAAATCCCAGAAGAATAAATTCAGTGAAACATGTAGCATTCGACATCTTGTTCTTTCCTAAAAATGAGAGTAATTTATGGAAACATGATTGTTTGTTGGTTAAAGAAGGAACAAGGGATAAATAATGAGGGATTGAAGCGAACATTAATTTGCACAGTTTTTGAAAGAATGGTTGAACTGAACTACTGTGCATAGTATTCCCCGGTATTTCTGAATTGTTTAAATGTCCCCTCCCTGGTCCAACTCATAAATGTTTCATTTATTGGCTGACTTTTGGAAATGTCCTATTGCTGAGACAGCCTGTAGCCACTGAATTAGGGAACTGGAGAGGGACAAAACCACCCGGCTCATGTTTTGATAAGGACCTATGGGCATTCAGTTTTCCTCTAAATCATATGGATATGGTTTCCTCTGGATCTTATGAATTATGATAACTGAAACCTGATAGGATATGGGAAATTGATAAGGGATCATTGGAGGAAACCATGTGCAGGATTCATAAGAACTGAATTAATTTCTCCCCCATCCCTACTAAACAAATTCACAGACCACATTAATAATTAGCTGTATCTCTATTTCAGTATGTAGTTTAAGGCGAACATTATTCAGTTTAATGTTAAAAGGTCAATAGCAGAGATAGGATAGCTAAGATCCCACAGTACAGAATAGCATTTTGAAGGAAGGGCTGTACATAGAGGAAGAAGAGATGCGTCAGATCCCAGAGCTTTTGGATCTACCACCAATAATCTCTAGTAAGGTCGGTAAGACTCTGTACTCAGAATCTGATAACTGCTACTTGTTGTTTCCGTCAAAACTGAGTTGGACATCGACTCTTCTTCCTGACGCAAGTATAAGTAGCCCTCCACAAACCACTGGGACAGGGAGGTTCAGTCTCCTCCTTTTAGGAGCAGCCTGTCCACCCTCTAAGGTGAACATTTAAAGTATCCTCTGAACATGGAGATAACTACTGGAGGACCACATGATTACAGTCCCAAACCAGTTTGTTGAAAACGCATTCGCTTTCTCAGACAAACTGAAGTTGATGAATGATTGTACTATTTAAAAGAAGGGAGAACATGAAGGCATGGATAAAGAACCTCTACTAAAACCCCATTTAATTGAAATTATTTCATTAAGATTCCAACAAATCCATACCACAACTTGGAACACTAGTTTGTTCAATGCTCCCTCATTACCACAAGTTATTCCATGCTCCCTCATTAAAAATAAACCATTTTAATATAGTATAAAGAGAAATAGATCATTTGCAAGGAGACAAAATTACAGCATCCTTCCATCATCAAATATGTAGAGGAAATGTTGTTTTTCCCAAAAACTTAAACATACAGATGATCTCTTCCCCTAGCCCAGCTCTAAAAAAAATATCACTCGGGTTCAGTAGCACACAAAGTTGACAACAAAGCCAAAGAACACACCTTTTAGCAGCATCCACATCTATTCTGAGATAGCATTCGGTAAGTTTAAGATAGATATGAGTTTTGTTCCTTAAGTTTGGATAAGGTTCTTTTTTCTTCTGACTTTCTTGCACGTACCTCAAGGACTTCTTAGAAGGCCTCTGAGGGTTACATGGATGTATCCATGCCAATTTAAGAAAACTAATTAATCTTGAGAAAATGTATGTCTATGTCTCAGGTTGCATCTTTTTCTCCCTCTCTCTCTCTCTCTCTCTCTCTCTCTCACACACACACACACACACACACTTCTTTCTTTTTCTCTGTAGTGTCTCTGTCTATAACATCTCTATCCCTTCTGTGTCTATCTCTGCCTCTACCTATACAGCTAGAGTATACTTTGTATAATACTCCTTGACGACCATATATTTTCCATCATGAACTTTGAAAGATGAGCCTTTTGTGATTGAATAGATAAATAAATACTTGTTGTTGTTGCTGTCGTTATACATATATTGTTGATGGCTCTGGAGTGACTCGGAAGAGTTACAGCAGATCAATAGTACTGAAAAATAGAACAGCTTCATATTCTTGGGTCTTGTTCATTCATTTGCTCCATGGTAATGTCTTGTATTAAAAGTACTGTTAACAATACAAGTTTACAAAAACTTGTAAATCCACTTGGCGGTGGATTAAGGGCCCTGCAGGCTAGTTGATGTTCATGTAGCCTCTAACCCTCTGTATCCATCATCTCGTACATTTAAAAAAAAAAAAAAGACTGTGAGTTTCAGGAGGGGAGAGGCAATTGTAAAGTTCTTTTCCCCCAGCCAGTTATGGCTGAAGGTCCCTAGAAAAAGAACGATCATGGAAACACATTTCCTTACTGGATCTGGGACTCAGGTATTTGGCCTGAAAGTCCTGCAAGGACTGGAATCAGCTGAGTAAATTGGACAGGGAAAGTATATGCAAAAATGTCATGGGTATTTAATTTATTTCAGGAAGCATTGCACAGTTATGTTGTTTAACTTTGCTGAGGTGTTCTGTCCCTATATGTCTTTGTCTGTGTCCTGATTCCATCTCCTTATGTATAGATTTAGCCTCCTGTACTTTGGCTCCGCTGTCTTGTTCCCCAAGTTCTCACTGGGTTGGAGTTATGAATAACCACAAAAACAAACCAAAATCAGAAATTTATTGTTGCTCCAGTTGGTGTTACAATTACAGCAGCTGTTACTCCAGTGTTTAATTTATGATGAGCATCAACATTCCAAAACTGCTTGGACCTTGTCACTTTGGTTCAAGGAAGAAATTGACCCATTTTGTGAAAAAGCTAATCCTGGAAACTTCTCCCTGACCAGGTTGCAGAGAAGCAGAGGAGATCTTCCACACTCAAGGACAAGGGTTAGCAGCACCTTGACTCTCAATCCGAGTGTCAACATTTAGTCTGGCAGGCAGGTGTGGTTGGCCTAGCTGAATGTGGAAAGATAAACCTGATGGAAGATAACCCTGAAGAATCCTGAGTTGGTGGAAGTTTGGCAATCCAAGAAAGGGAGTCTCTTATGTGTTTGTGTCTGATACCCTGCTTCAGGTTACAGACGAGGCAAATGCTGTCACTGGGGAATGTAAACGCAGGTAGTATCTCATGCAGCTGGTTTGGGGAACTGATTGTCACTGTATACGGAGTGGCATTAACAATCAAAAGGCCAACTGAAGGTGGATTGAGGTCTAGAAAAAGTGCAGCAAGGTCCCTCCTTCTATCCAATATGGAGAACCAAACTAAAATCAGGGTTATTCTGTTCCACTAATGACCCTGTGGAGCGTTCTCCATAAAAACAGATGATTAGAGCCTGGGCAGGTCCCTTGACCAAAAGTGAGAGGGAGAGCTGGAAAGCCCACCTTCATCCTCTACTGCCTTTCCCCATCTGCCTCAGGATAAGACCAGTTCTGATCGTTCATATGAGTGAAACAATCAGGAAACTCTGGGGAGCTATTGTCTCATTCCTCTTCTAGACATCAGGATAACCTTAAATTAGTTTCTCCTATTCCCTCCACAAATGCATTACTATTTTGATCTCAGGGGAATATGTGATGCTTCAGAAGAGCTGGTGATTTTAGTGAACTTGGTTTGTTCTGTTGTAATCAGCAATAGTCCATAGACGATGGATTCCTCTTTCTTAGAGCTGAGAGCCTCAGGCAAAGAGGAAATTCAATTCCTTCATAGCAAATTGATTTATATTATATTCCTATTTATGAAACCTTTTCCTACCCCTGAGAGAACCTGTCCTGATATATATTATAATTATATTCATAACATACCTTATCTCAGATTATTTATATCAGTCAGAAAGTGCACACTTTTGTAAACTCTGGGTGATAAAGAAAATACAGCTCTGCTTCATATTTAGATTATTATTATTATTTTAAATTTTTTAATTAAACAGTTTAATTACAATAATACAAATACAAACTAAACTCAGGAAAAGAAGAAGAAATAGAAAGAAGAAAAGTGCAAAGAAAAAAAAAGAAAATTAATAAAATAAAATAAAATAAAATAAAGAAATTTCTAGAAAAGAAGGGCAAAGAAAAAAGAAAAGAAAAAGTTAAAAAAGAAGTGGCTTCCAATTTTCTTAAAAGCAGTTATAAAGCCATTTCTATTTTACCTTCTGTCTCTAAGGTTACATCATAATTTCCTTCTTTCCATATTCTATCCTAATTATCAATTCTAAAAATCACAAGTTCATGTTTTCTTTCTCCAGCAAAAGCCCATAAGGGGTTTCCAGTCCCTAACAAATGTAAGAGTTGATCTTTCTTTGAGCCAACAAGTTAATTTTGCCACTAATACTTTTATTCTTTATTTTAAATTCAAGTCCATTTTTATCCTGAGGGTACATATCTACATTTCCTTATGAAAGCAGTAACACCTCTCCACCCTGCTAGAATTCTGAGATGGATGTCTACAAGGCATTAAAAGGACTTCCATAGAAGTGGGAACCTCTTCAGGCATGCGTGTATAAAGCAAGAATCACATGAAACATACTTGGGTTGGTCAAAACACAGTTCATAGAGTATTCATAAATCAATACACTAGTTTATTGATACCAAGTAGATGACCAACCACTGAGTTATATTACAGGAGACAGCAGAATAAAGAACTCAAAACTTATGGTCAGTTACGTTTAGAATAAGAAATTGTAATGGAGCATTTTTACAGAGCCACACACCATCTTAGAAAATCCTCTTCATTTTAGTTACTGCTTTCCATGGAGTTGTTTTGAAATCACTGTGTGTGTCAATAAAACGGGTTAATGTGGATATAGGACTTGGACGCAGGAGAGACAATTTTTATTTAATTGGATGTCTCAGTAAGTTGAACGCTTCAAGTACCTAGAGATAGTTTATGTATAAGCATGGTTACACCTGTGAGATGGGAAGCTCAGGTGAAAAAGGCTTTGGGTCTGAAGGCAGAAGAGATGATCTGAATTATGGTATCTATAAACCCAGAGGAACCCCACATAGTAGCTGCAATATATATTAGACATACAAATTCAGTATATTATTACATGCAAAATGTTGACGTTTGGCATAACCTAGTCATGGAGAATTCATAGATTCATACACAAGTTTGTTGAAGTCAAATGAGTAACCAGCCTCTGAGTTATAAGACAGCAAATGGAGAAGCAAGGAAATCTTACTCAATAACTCAAATCTTATCATCAGTTCTGTTTAGAAGTAGTGGGTTGCAAGATTTTTAAAGAGTCCTACGCCATCTTAAAAATTCATCTTCTTTTTGGTTACTGTTTTCCGTAGAGCTGCTTTGAAGTCACTGTTCCGGATGGTGTAGATGAAAGGGTTTAACATGGGGATGAAACTTGTGTGCACAAGTGATACCACTTTGTTGAGTTGAGGATCGCCCTGAGTTGAAGGCCTCAGGTACATAAACATAAGTACTGTATAAAAAATGGTTACAACAGCGAGATGGGAGGCACAGGTGAAAAAGGCTTTGGACCGCCCGGTGGCAGAAGGGATCTGAATTATAGTGTATATAATACGCACATATGAAATCAGTGAAAACCCAAATGACCCCCACATGATAGTGACACCATATAGGGTACCTACTAATTCGATCAAAGTGGTATCAGCACAAGCCAGTTGCAAGACTGGACCAACGTCACAAAAAAAGTGATCAATAACATTATTTCCACAGTATGGGAAGGTCCACAGCACTACAGACTGAGGAAATATTAGCCCAAATGCACCCAGCCAGGCTAACAAAGCGAGATTGCGACACAGTCCGTGGGTCATAATGGTCTGATAATGTAAAGGCTTGCAAATGGCTATATAGCGGTCAAAAGACATGATAGTAAGGGTGATGAACTGGACCCCCACTGTTGTGAAGACCATGAATCCTTGAGCCAGACAACAGGCAAGGCAGATGGTGTTTTTGCCAGAGAAACTATTGGCTACCATCTTTGGTATCTCTGCTGTGGTGGAACAAATCTCAGCCATGGAGAAGTTGAGCAGGAAGAAGTACATTGGAGTATGGAGCATGGGTTCCACAGAAACAATTATGATTATTAAGGAGTGTCCCATAATTGATAGAAGATACATCAGTAGTAGGACAATATAAAATGCCATGTTCAATCCATAATCAGAAAATCCCAGAAGAATAAATTCATTTAAAACCGTAGCATTTGACATCATCTTTTTTTTTTTTTCTAAAAGAACAGCAATAGCATAGGGAAATAAGTTTATTTGGCTGAACTAGGGTAGATTGGATAACACTGAGCTGGATTTCTGAACGGTTTAATTTGTTTCCCTCACAGTCTTTATTAATTACTGGAATTAATTACTAGAAGACAGGAAGCATCCTTCGCCGGAGACTGTCTGCATCTCCTAAATTTTGGGATGTGCAGAGAGGTGAGAAATTGCTTGGTTTCATTTTATTTTTACTTTACTTTATAGATTGTTTTAAAATTTACCTTTTCCTTCAGAGCACATTGAAACATTCTAAAACTGCATTTTGTTTGTTTTTAAATCTAATGCGGAAAAATAAAACTGACAGACTTGCATCATTACATCAAACCTGCGTCAGCATTGAAGAGAAAGAGAAAGCTTGCATATTGTAGCTATTTTTTAAATGAAAGTTCTGGTAGAATTAAACAGCATGGGGTTTGAATAAATGATTAGAAAATATACAACTGAGAGATAGATAGATAGATAGATAGATAGATAGATAGATAGATAGATAGATAGATAGATAGATAGATGACAGAGAGAACTCTATTAAGAAAGGAAAATTAGAGTGGCAAAAGCTAGAAGGATTTTGAAGAGTTACGGGGGATACATCTAGACAGGTATTTGCAATTTGATAAGAACTACATTAATTTCTTCCTTCTTCCCTATGGAAAAAAAATATATATTCCATGTTTTGCATTTTATAAGAAATGTACCTCTGCACATGAGATAAAAATAAATGTAAAATAATATAAATATAAAAGAAACATTATGCAACTTAATAATGGAAACTCAGGAGACTGCAGATGACCATGATGATCTAATGTCACGTAATCATGATCTGAAGGTAATACAATTTCTCTTATGAAAATATTTTTCCCCAAAACTCTGTAACACTTATGAAATCTGGAAATATTTTGAACAGAAGAATAAAGAAGAAATACCCTGGATGACAAAGGTGTTGGATCCATCTTCTGAAATCCATCAGAAGGGTTGGAAAGTTCCCCTACATGAAATCCAAGAAAACTGATGCTAGCTATCTTCCACAGCATTGAGGTGGATGTCACTAATTCTTCATGAAAGTGACCTACGCAAGTGTAGGTTGTCTTCTAACAGCAGCTGGAATGGGAAGGTTCAGTTTCCCTGTTTAAGGGACACCCCGCCCCCAGTATTTGCCCACTAAGATGAAAGTCTAAAGTATCCTGTGAATATGGGAATACCTGCCTGAGGACAAGGGGATTGCACCCCAAACCAGTCTGCTTGAAATGAGTTACAATTGTTTCTTCAGAGAAACTCAAAATGCTTAATGATTGCATTATGAAAAAGAAGGGCGAACATAGAGGAAAAATGTTTATGCAAAGCCAATTTCATCAGTCTTGTTTCATTAAAGTTCCAACAAATCCAGAACACAAACCTTGCATCAGCCACTTAAAAACATTTGAATGTGTCCTTATTAAAAATAAATCATCTGCACACAGAATTCTTCATTTGGATGAAGAGAAAGCATCAAATATGTTGACAAAATGGTTTTGGAGCAAAATGCATCAATATTCACATATGTCTTCTCCAAGCCCCTCAGATTCAGTGCCATACAAGATTTCCAGTGTATTGAAAACTAAGCCAAAGAACATACCTTTTTATCACTTCCACACCAATTCTGAGATAACGTTTAGGACAATTAATGGGGATATGAATTTTGTTCATTCAATTTGACAAGATGCTTCCCTCCCCCGCTTAGGTCTTTCTTGCTGATAGCTCAAAGATTTCTTAGGAGGCCCCTGAGCACCATATAAATCTCCCTGGGCCAATCTAAGAACACTAATTAATCTCGGAAAGTTTTGTGCACAAAGTTATTAAGATATGTGTCCATTTGTGTGTGTGCCTGTAAGTACCCTTCTGTGTATACACACACACATAGTCAGGATGTAAATATATATTGATATATTTCTCTATTAAAATAACAATTCTTTGGAAAAGTATGACAGTTCATCTACAAATATAAACATTTAATTATCCAGTTTTTTCGGGGGAGATAAATTTGCTGGCAGATCACTTTTATAGATGTTTTCTTCTTTGTATTACTTTGCCCTAACAGCCTTCCTATAATATTATTCATTGGATTCCCATGATGGCCTCTTATGAAATCCTTGACTTTTATCAACTGGCAATATTCTAAATTTTTTGTAACAATTCAGACATGGTTTAAAATATTTGATTTCCAGGTGACTGGCAATGAGGACTTTTGATGAAGCCATTGCAGAAAATGGTGAATTTCTTCAGTTGTGATGGCATCTCTTAAGGGATATTTCTCTCTCTCTCTCTCTCTCTCTCTCTCTCTCTCTCTCTCTCTCTCTCTCTCAGGTTCCATGGAAACAGCTATGATTATTAAGGAATTTCCCGTCAGTGACAGAAGGTACATCAGTAGCGGAAAAGTTTAAAATCCGATATTCAACTGATGAAATTCAGAAAATCCCAGAAGAAAAATTCAGTGAAACATGTAGCATTCGACGTCTTGTTATTTCCTAAAAAATGATAGTAATTGATGGAAACATGATTGTTTGTTGGTTAAGGAAGGAACAAGCGATAAATAATGAGGGATTGAAGCAAACGTTAATTTGCACAGTTTTCGAAAGAATGGTTGAACTGAACTACTGTGCATAGTATTCCCCAGTATTTCTGAATTGTTTCACTGTCCCCTCCCTGGTCCAACTCATCCATGTTTCATTTATTGGCTGACTTTTGGAAATGTCATAAGACTGAGACAGCCTGTAGCCACTGAATTTGGGAACTGGAGAGAGGACGAAAACCACGTGGCTCATGTTTTGATAAGGACCTCTGGGTATTCAGTTTTCCTCTAAATTGTATGGATATGATTTCCTCATATAGTATAATGATTATTTAAGTCTTTGTTTGTTTATATTTTGCAACTTATCAGCTGCTTGGAGTCCGAATGATTGAAGCTACATAAAAGACTGGCTGGAGGGACGGAGCTATGTTTAAAACTCAGAAAGGAAGGTTGACCAGGTTGAAAGGAGAAAGGCCACCCTGAGGAATCCTGAGGGGAGGAGGTGATGGTGGTGATCCAAGTAAGAGAACTTCTGAGCTTACATTATAATATCTTGATTCAGACCCAAACCAAGCCTAATGGTATCATCAGAGAATTCAGAACCAGGGGCATTTGCAGTGATGTCATTAGCTTCCAAACGGCAGACACACTTGGTTGATCAAAGGACCCTTTTTTAGCAGGTATCAACTGCCTGGCATGCATACGTGCACTTACACACACACACACACACACACAGACAAGGAGCAGGACTTTGCTTGTCTGGTTGTACCCACCGCGTTGAAACCAGTGGCTGTTGCTATGGATAATTCCATTCAAAAGTCTTAATCAGGGAACTACCTCACTGAGGTCTAGTTTGGAGAACTGGCTGCTTATGAGCCAAGATGTTTGAAGAACAGAAATGAAAGACAACTTGAGCAAACAATAGACATAACCATCTTGAAGACCGGTTGAAGACACTTGGAACTCTAAGGCAAAAGGGAGAAAAGTGTCCCCTTCTATGGCACATGGAGAACAAGCCTGAATGGGGGAGTAGGGTTTATTTCACTGATAGGTGTACACTTCTCCCCAAAAACTGATCACTACAAACTAGCAGAGTGTTCTTCAGCAAGAGAGAGGAGAGCTGGAAGGATCGTGGAAAATATACGCAGCTGAGGGTTGGAACATTGGGTTGTACGAATTCTTAGAGCTTGGGTTTTCATTGGCAGATGTTTCATCCCCACATCTTAAGGGATAGGATCTTGAAGAACAAAGGTTTGTTGATGAGGTGTGGAATGTACAGTTGCCTGTTCTACATTACCTTAAAAAAGAATAGCTCCTTCTTCCCCAGTTGTAGCTCTAGGATGGAGATCTGCAATGCATAAAAGGTAGATATATATAAGGTAGATATACATAAATGACCATGAACATCTGCGGGCATCCATATATGAAGCAATGCATTATCATATGCAAGATACTTGTGTTCGTTATCACACAGTTCATGGAGATTCAAATATCCATATAAAACACCTGCCACTGAATCATATTACAACAGACAGAAGAGAAAGCAATGCAATTCTGTTTAGGGGAAGAAGTGGTGGGAATGCAAGACTTTTAATGCACCATCTTAGAAACTCTTCTTTGTTTTTGTCACTACTTTCCATAGAGCTGCTTGGAAATCACTGTTCCGGATGGTATAGATGAAAGGGTTTAACATGGGGATGAAACTTGTGTGGACAAGAGACAACATTTTATTTAGTTGGATGTCCCCATGAGCTGAAGGCCTCAGGTACATAAACATAAGTACTGCGTAAAAAATGGACACAACAGCGAGATGGGAGGCACAGGTGACAAAGGCTTTGGACTGCCTGGTGGCAGAGGGGATCTGAATTATAGTGAATATAATGCACACATATGAAACCAGGGAAACCCCAAAGGAACCCCACATTATAGTGGCACCATAGAGGAACCCTATTAGCTCAATCACCCTTGTATCAGCACAAGCCAACTGCAAAACTGGACCAACGTCACAAAAGAAGTGATCAATGACTCGGCGCCCACAGTACGGGTAAAACCACACTACTAATGATTGAGGCAGTATTAGTCCAAATGCACCCAACCAAGCCAGCAAAGACAGACTGAGACAGAGTCCACTAGTCATAATGGTCTGATAATGTAAAGGTTTGCAGATGGCTACGTAGCGGTCAAAAGACATGATTGCGAGGGTGATGAACTCCACAGCTCCCATGGTGAAGACCATGAAACCTTGGGCCATGCAGCATGCAAAGCAGATGGTGTTTTTTCCAGAGAAGCCATTGACCAGCATCTTTGGTATCTCTGTTGTTGTGATACAAATCTCAGCCATGGAGAAGTTGAGGAGGAAGAAGTACATTGGAGTATGGAGCATGGGTTCCATGGAAACAACTATGATTATTAAGGAATTTCCCATAAGTGACAGAAGGTACATCAGTAGCAGAAAAATATAAAATCCCATATTCAATTGATGAAAGTCAGAAAATCCCAGAAGAATAAATTCAGTGAAACATGTAGCATTCGACATCTTGTTCTTTCCTAAAAATGAGAGTAATTTATGGAAACATGATTGTTTGTTGGTTAAAGAAGGAACAAGGGATAAATAATGAGGGATTGAAGCGAACATTAATTTGCACAGTTTTTGAAAGAATGGTTGAACTGAACTACTGTGCATAGTATTCCCCGGTATTTCTGAATTGTTTAAATGTCCCCTCCCTGGTCCAACTCATAAATGTTTCATTTATTGGCTGACTTTTGGAAATGTCCTATTGCTGAGACAGCCTGTAGCCACTGAATTAGGGAACTGGAGAGGGACAAAAACCACCCGGCTCATGTTTTGATAAGGACCTATGGGCATTCAGTTTTCCTCTAAATCATATGGATATGGTTTCCTCTGGATCTTATGAATTATGATAACTGAAACCTGATAGGATATGGGAAATTGATAAGGGATCATTGGAGGAAACCATGTGCAGGATTCATAAGAACTGAATTAATTTCTCCCCCATCCCTACTAAACAAATTCACAGACCACATTAATAATTAGCTGTATCTCTATTTCAGTATGTAGTTTAAGGCGAACATTATTCAGTTTAATGTTAAAAGGTCAATAGCAGAGATAGGATAGCTAAGATCCCACAGTACAGAATAGCATTTTGAAGGAAGGGCTGTACATAGAGGAAGAAGAGATGCGTCAGATCCCAGAGCTTTTGGATCTACCACCAATAATCTCTAGTAAGGTCGGTAAGACTCTGTACTCAGAATCTGATAACTGCTACTTGTTGTTTCCGTCAAAACTGAGTTGGACATCGACTCTTCTTCCTGACGCAAGTATAAGTAGCCCTCCACAAACCACTGGGACAGGGAGGTTCAGTCTCCTCCTTTTAGGAGCAGCCTGTCCACCCTCTAAGGTGAACATTTAAAGTATCCTCTGAACATGGAGATAACTACTGGAGGACCACATGATTACAGTCCCAAACCAGTTTGTTGAAAACGCATTCGCTTTCTCAGACAAACTGAAGTTGATGAATGATTGTACTATTTAAAAGAAGGGAGAACATGAAGGCATGGATAAAGAACCTCTACTAAAACCCCATTTAATTGAAATTATTTCATTAAGATTCCAACAAATCCATACCACAACTTGGAACACTAGTTTGTTCAATGCTCCCTCATTACCACAAGTTATTCCATGCTCCCTCATTAAAAATAAACCATTTTAATATAGTATAAAGAGAAATAGATCATTTGCAAGGAGACAAAATTACAGCATCCTTCCATCATCAAATATGTAGAGGAAATGTTGTTTTTCCCAAAAAACTTAAACATACAGATGATCTCTTCCCCTAGCCCAGCTCTAAAAAAAATATCACTCGGGTTCAGTAGCACACAAAGTTGACAACAAAGCCAAAGAACACACCTTTTTAGCAGCATCCACATCTATTCTGAGATAGCATTCGGTAAGTTTAAGATAGATATGAGTTTTGTTCCTTAAGTTTGGATAAGGTTCTTTTTTCTTCTGACTTTCTTGCACGTACCTCAAGGACTTCTTAGAAGGCCTCTGAGGGTTACATGGATGTATCCATGCCAATTTAAGAAAACTAATTAATCTTGAGAAAATGTATGTCTATGTCTCAGGTTGCATCTTTTCTCTCCCACTCTCTCTCTCTCTCTCTCTCTCTCTCACACACACACACACACACACACTTCTTTCTTTTTCTCTGTAGTGTCTCTGTCTATAACATCTCTATCCCTTCTGTGTCTATCTCTGCCTCTACCTATACAGCTAGAGTATACTTTGTATAATACTCCTTGACGACCATATATTTTCCATCATGAACTTTGAAAGATGAGCCTTTGTGATTGAATAGATAAATAAATACTTGTTGTTGTTGCTGTCGTTATACATATATTGTTGATGGCTCTGGAGTGACTCGGAAGAGTTACAGCAGATCAATAGTACTGAAAAATAGAACAGCTTCATATTCTTGGGTCTTGTTCATTCATTTGCTCCATGGTAATGTCTTGTATTAAAAGTACTGTTAACAATACAAGTTTACAAAAACTTGTAAATCCACTTGGCGGTGGATTAAGGGCCCTGCAGGCTAGTTGATGTTCATGTAGCCTCTAACCCTCTGTATCCATCATCTCGTACATTTAAAAAAAAAAAAAAGACTGTGAGTTTCAGGAGGGGAGAGGCAATTGTAAAGTTCTTTTCCCCCAGCCAGTTATGGCTGAAGGTCCCTAGAAAAAGAACGATCATGGAAACACATTTCCTTACTGGATCTGGGACTCAGGTATTTGGCCTGAAAGTCCTGCAAGGACTGGAATCAGCTGAGTAAATTGGACAGGGAAAGTATATGCAAAAATGTCATGGGTATTTAATTTATTTCCAGGGAAGCATTGCACAGTTATGTTGTTTAACTTTGCTGAGGTGTTCTGTCCCTATATGTCTTTGTCTGTGTCCTGATTCCATCTCCTTATGTATAGATTTAGCCTCCTGTACTTTGGCTCCGCTGTCTTGTTCCCCAAGTTCTCACTGGGTTGGAGTTATGAATAACCACAAAAACAAACCAAAATCAGAAATTTATTGTTGCTCCAGTTGGTGTTACAATTACAGCAGCTGTTACTCCAGTGTTTAATTTATGATGAGCATCAACATTCCAAAACTGCTTGGACCTTGTCACTTTGGTTCAAGGAAGAAATTGACCCATTTTGTGAAAAAGCTAATCCTGGAAACTTCTCCCTGACCAGGTTGCAGAGAAGCAGAGGAGATCTTCCACACTCAAGGACAAGGGTTAGCAGCACCTTGACTCTCAATCCGAGTGTCAACATTTAGTCTGGCAGGCAGGTGTGGTTGGCCTAGCTGAATGTGGAAAGATAAACCTGATGGAAGATAACCCTGAAGAATCCTGAGTTGGTGGAAGTTTGGCAATCCAAGAAAGGGAGTCTCTTATGTGTTTGTGTCTGATACCCTGCTTCAGGTTACAGACGAGGCAAATGCTGTCACTGGGGAATGTAAACGCAGGTAGTATCTCATGCAGCTGGTTTGGGGAACTGATTGTCACTGTATACGGAGTGGCATTAACAATCAAAAGGCCAACTGAAGGTGGATTGAGGTCTAGAAAAAGTGCAGCAAGGTCCCTCCTTCTATCCAATATGGAGAACCAAACTAAAATCAGGGTTATTCTGTTCCACTAATGACCCTGTGGAGCGTTCTCCATAAAAACAGATGATTAGAGCCTGGGCAGGTCCCTTGACCAAAAGTGAGAGGGAGAGCTGGAAAGCCCACCTTCATCCTCTACTGCCTTTCCCCATCTGCCTCAGGATAAGACCAGTTCTGATCGTTCATATGAGTGAAACAATCAGGAAACTCTGGGGAGCTATTGTCTCATTCCTCTTCTAGACATCAGGATAACCTTAAATTAGTTTCTCCTATTCCCTCCACAAATGCATTACTATTTTGATCTCAGGGGAATATGTGATGCTTCAGAAGAGCTGGTGATTTTAGTGAACTTGGTTTGTTCTGTTGTAATCAGCAATAGTCCATAGACGATGGATTCCTCTTTCTTAGAGCTGAGAGCCTCAGGCAAAGAGGAAATTCAATTCCTTCATAGCAAATTGATTTATATTATATTCCTATTTATGAAACCTTTTCCTACCCCTGAGAGAACCTGTCCTGATATATATTATAATTATATTCATAACATACCTTATCTCAGATTATTTATATCAGTCAGAAAGTGCACACTTTTGTAAACTCTGGGTGATAAAGAAAATACAGCTCTGCTTCATATTTAGATTATTATTATTATTTTAAATTTTTTAATTAAACAGTTTAATTACAATAATACAAATACAAACTAAACTCAGGAAAAGAAGAAGAAATAGAAAGAAGAAAAGTGCAAAGAAAAAAAAAGAAAATTAATAAAATAAAATAAAATAAAATAAAGAAATTTCTAGAAAAGAAGGGCAAAGAAAAAAGAAAAGAAAAAGTTAAAAAAGAAGTGGCTTCCAATTTTCTTAAAAGCAGTTATAAAGCCATTTCTATTTTACCTTCTGTCTCTAAGGTTACATCATAATTTCCTTCTTTCCATATTCTATCCTAATTATCAATTCTAAAAATCACAAGTTCATGTTTTCTTTCTCCAGCAAAAAGCCCATAAGGGGTTTCCAGTCCCTAACAAATGTAAGAGTTGATCTTTCTTTGAGCCAACAAGTTAATTTTGCCACTAATACTTTTATTCTTTATTTTAAATTCAAGTCCATTTTTATCCTGAGGGTACATATCTACATTTCCTTATGAAAGCAGTAACACCTCTCCACCCTGCTAGAATTCTGAGATGGATGTCTACAAGGCATTAAAAAAGGACTTCCATAGAAGTGGGAACCTCTTCAGGCATGCGTGTATAAAGCAAGAATCACATGAAACATACTTGGGTTGGTCAAAACACAGTTCATAGAGTATTCATAAATCAATACACTAGTTTATTGATACCAAGTAGATGACCAACCACTGAGTTATATTACAGGAGACAGCAGAATAAAGAACTCAAAACTTATGGTCAGTTACGTTTAGAATAAGAAATTGTAATGGAGCATTTTTACAGAGCCACACACCATCTTAGAAAATCCTCTTCATTTTAGTTACTGCTTTCCATGGAGTTGTTTTGAAATCACTGTGTGTGTCAATAAAACGGGTTAATGTGGATATAGGACTTGGACGCAGGAGAGACAATTTTTTATTTAATTGGATGTCTCAGTAAGTTGAACGCTTCAAGTACCTAGAGATAGTTTATGTATAAGCATGGTTACACCTGTGAGATGGGAAGCTCAGGTGAAAAAGGCTTTGGGTCTGAAGGCAGAAGAGATGATCTGAATTATGGTATCTATAAACCCAGAGGAACCCCACATAGTAGCTGCAATATATATTAGACATACAAATTCAGTATATTATTACATGCAAAATGTTGACGTTTGGCATAACCTAGTCATGGAGAATTCATAGATTCATACACAAGTTTGTTGAAGTCAAATGAGTAACCAGCCTCTGAGTTATAAGACAGCAAATGGAGAAGCAAGGAAATCTTACTCAATAACTCAAATCTTATCATCAGTTCTGTTTAGAAGTAGTGGGTTGCAAGATTTTTAAAGAGTCCTACGCCATCTTAAAAATTCATCTTCTTTTTGGTTACTGTTTTCCGTAGAGCTGCTTTGAAGTCACTGTTCCGGATGGTGTAGATGAAAGGGTTTAACATGGGGATGAAACTTGTGTGCACAAGTGATACCACTTTGTTGAGTTGAGGATCGCCCTGAGTTGAAGGCCTCAGGTACATAAACATAAGTACTGTATAAAAAATGGTTACAACAGCGAGATGGGAGGCACAGGTGAAAAAGGCTTTGGACCGCCCGGTGGCAGAAGGGATCTGAATTATAGTGTATATAATACGCACATATGAAATCAGTGAAAACCCAAATGACCCCCACATGATAGTGACACCATATAGGGTACCTACTAATTCGATCAAAGTGGTATCAGCACAAGCCAGTTGCAAGACTGGACCAACGTCACAAAAAAAGTGATCAATAACATTATTTCCACAGTATGGGAAGGTCCACAGCACTACAGACTGAGGAAATATTAGCCCAAATGCACCCAGCCAGGCTAACAAAGCGAGATTGCGACACAGTCCGTGGGTCATAATGGTCTGATAATGTAAAGGCTTGCAAATGGCTATATAGCGGTCAAAAGACATGATAGTAAGGGTGATGAACTGGACCCCCACTGTTGTGAAGACCATGAATCCTTGAGCCAGACAACAGGCAAGGCAGATGGTGTTTTTGCCAGAGAAACTATTGGCTACCATCTTTGGTATCTCTGCTGTGGTGGAACAAATCTCAGCCATGGAGAAGTTGAGCAGGAAGAAGTACATTGGAGTATGGAGCATGGGTTCCACAGAAACAATTATGATTATTAAGGAGTGTCCCATAATTGATAGAAGATACATCAGTAGTAGGACAATATAAAATGCCATGTTCAATCCATAATCAGAAAATCCCAGAAGAATAAATTCATTTAAAACCGTAGCATTTGACATCATCTTTTTTTTTTTTTCTAAAAGAACAGCAATAGCATAGGGAAATAAGTTTATTTGGCTGAACTAGGGTAGATTGGATAACACTGAGCTGGATTTCTGAACGGTTTAATT
The DNA here is from genome assembly GCF_059951505.1 of Python bivittatus. Lineage (NCBI taxonomy): Eukaryota > Metazoa > Chordata > Lepidosauria > Squamata > Pythonidae > Python > Python bivittatus. The sequence goes on along the minus strand of NW_028277071.1, from coordinate 193,580 downwards.
TGTTTCCCTCACAGTCTTTATTAATTACTGGAATTAATTACTAGAAGACAGGAAGCATCCTTCGCCGGAGACTGTCTGCATCTCCTAAATTTTGGGATGTGCAGAGAGGTGAGAAATTGCTTGGTTTCATTTTATTTTTACTTTACTTTATAGATTGTTTTAAAATTTACCTTTTCCTTCAGAGCACATTGAAACATTCTAAAACTGCATTTTGTTTGTTTTTAAATCTAATGCGGAAAAAATAAAACTGACAGACTTGCATCATTACATCAAACCTGCGTCAGCATTGAAGAGAAAGAGAAAGCTTGCATATTGTAGCTATTTTTTAAATGAAAGTTCTGGTAGAATTAAACAGCATGGGGTTTGAATAAATGATTAGAAAATATACAACTGAGAGATAGATAGATAGATAGATAGATAGATAGATAGATAGATAGATAGATAGATAGATAGATAGATAGATGACAGAGAGAACTCTATTAAGAAAGGAAAATTAGAGTGGCAAAAGCTAGAAGGATTTTGAAGAGTTACGGGGGATACATCTAGACAGGTATTTGCAATTTGTTAAGAACTACATTAATTTCTTCCTTCTTCCCTATGGAAAAAAAATATATATTCCATGTTTTGCATTTTATAAGAAATGTACCTCTGCACATGAGATAAAAATAAATGTAAAATAATATAAATATAAAAGAAACATTATGCAACTTAATAATGGAAACTCAGGAGACTGCAGATGACCATGATGATCTAATGTCACGTAATCATGATCTGAAGGTAATACAATTTCTCTTATGAAAATATTTTTCCCCAAAACTCTGTAACACTTATGAAATCTGGAAATATTTTGAACAGAAGAATAAAGAAGAAATACCCTGGATGACAAAGGTGTTGGATCCATCTTCTGAAATCCATCAGAAGGGTTGGAAAGTTCCCCTACATGAAATCCAAGAAAACTGATGCTAGCTATCTTCCACAGCATTGAGGTGGATGTCACTAATTCTTCATGAAAGTGACCTACGCAAGTGTAGGTTGTCTTCTAACAGCAGCTGGAATGGGAAGGTTCAGTTTCCCTGTTTAAGGGACACCCCGCCCCCAGTATTTGCCCACTAAGATGAAAGTCTAAAGTATCCTGTGAATATGGGAATACCTGCCTGAGGACAAGGGGATTGCACCCCAAACCAGTCTGCTTGAAATGAGTTACAATTGTTTCTTCAGAGAAACTCAAAATGCTTAATGATTGCATTATGAAAAAGAAGGGCGAACATAGAGGAAAAATGTTTATGCAAAGCCAATTTCATCAGTCTTGTTTCATTAAAGTTCCAACAAATCCAGAACACAAACCTTGCATCAGCCACTTAAAAACATTTGAATGTGTCCTTATTAAAAATAAATCATCTGCACACAGAATTCTTCATTTGGATGAAGAGAAAGCATCAAATATGTTGACAAAATGGTTTTGGAGCAAAATGCATCAATATTCACATATGTCTTCTCCAAGCCCCTCAGATTCAGTGCCATACAAGATTTCCAGTGTATTGAAAACTAAGCCAAAGAACATACCTTTTTATCACTTCCACACCAATTCTGAGATAACGTTTAGGACAATTAATGGGGATATGAATTTTGTTCATTCAATTTGACAAGATGCTTCCCTCCCCGCTTAGGTCTTTCTTGCTGATAGCTCAAAGATTTCTTAGGAGGCCCCTGAGCACCATATAAATCTCCCTGGGCCAATCTAAGAACACTAATTAATCTCGGAAAGTTTTGTGCACAAAGTTATTAAGATATGTGTCCATTTGTGTGTGTGCCTGTAAGTACCCTTCTGTGTATACACACACACATAGTCAGGATGTAAATATATATTGATATATTTCTCTATTAAAATAACAATTCTTTGGAAAAGTATGACAGTTCATCTAAAAATATAAACATTTAATTATCCAGTTTTTTTCGGGGGGGAGATAAATTTGCTGGCAGATCACTTTTATAGATGTTTTCTTCTTTGTATTACTTTGCCCTAACAGCCTTCCTATAATATTATTCATTGGATTCCCATGATGGCCTCTTATGAAATCCTTGACTTTTATCAACTGGCAATATTCTAAATTTTTTGTAACAATTCAGACATGGTTTAAAATATTTGATTTCCAGGTGACTGGCAATGAGGACTTTTGATGAAGCCATTGCAGAAAATGGTGAATTTCTTCAGTTGTGATGGCATCTCTTAAGGGATATTTCTCTCTCTCTCTCTCTCTCTCTCTCTCTCTCTCTCTCTCTCTCTCTCTCTCTCTCTCTCTCTCTCTCTCTCTCTCTCAGGTTCCATGGAAACAGCTATGATTATTAAGGAATTTCCCGTCAGTGACAGAAGGTACATCAGTAGCGGAAAAGTTTAAAATCCGATATTCAATTGATGAAATTCAGAAAATCCCAGAAGAAAAAATTCAGTGAAACATGTAGCATTCGACGTCTTGTTATTTCCTAAAAAATGATAGTAATTGATGGAAACATGATTGTTTGTTGGTTAAGGAAGGAACAAGCGATAAATAATGAGGGATTGAAGCAAACGTTAATTTGCACAGTTTTCGAAAGAATGGTTGAACTGAACTACTGTGCATAGTATTCCCCAGTATTTCTGAATTGTTTCACTGTCCCCTCCCTGGTCCAACTCATCCATGTTTCATTTATTGGCTGACTTTTGGAAATGTCATAAGACTGAGACAGCCTGTAGCCACTGAATTTGGGAACTGGAGAGAGGACGAAAACCACGTGGCTCATGTTTTGATAAGGACCTCTGGGTATTCAGTTTTCCTCTAAATTGTATGGATATGATTTCCTCATATAGTATAATGATTATTTAAGTCTTTGTTTGTTTATATTTTGCAACTTATCAGCTGCTTGGAGTCCGAATGATTGAAGCTACATAAAAGACTGGCTGGAGGGACGGAGCTATGTTTAAAACTCAGAAAGGAAGGTTGACCAGGTTGAAAGGAGAAAGGCCACCCTGAGGAATCCTGAGGGGAGGAGGTGATGGTGGTGATCCAAGTAAGAGAACTTCTGAGCTTACATTATAATATCTTGATTCAGACCCAAACCAAGCCTAATGGTATCATCAGAGAATTCAGAATCAGGGGCATTTGCAGTGATGTCATTAGCTTCCAAACGGCAGACACACTTGGTTGATCAAAGGACCCTTTTTTAGCAGGTATCAACTGCCTGGCATGCATACGCGCACTTGCACACACACACACACACACACACACACACACAGACAGACAAGGAGCAGGACTTTGCTTGTCTGGTTGTACCCACCGCGTTGAAACCAGTGGCTGTTGCTATGGATAATTCCATTCAAAAGTCTTAATCAGGGAACTACCTCACTGAGGTCTAGTTTGGAAAACTGGCTGCTTATGAGCCAAGATGTTTGAAGAACAGAAATGAAAGACAACTTGAGCAAACAATAGACATAACCATCTTGAAGACCGGTTCAAGACATTTGGAACTCTAAGGCAAAAGGGAGAAAAGTGTCCCCTTCTATGGCACATGGAGAACAAGCCTGAACGGGGGAGTAGGGTTTATTTCACTAATAGGTGTACACTTCTCCCCAAAAACTGATCACTACAAACTAGCAGAGTGCTCTTCAGCAAGAAAGAGGAGAGCTAGAAGGATCGTGGAAAATATACGCAGCTGAGGGTTGGAACATTGGGTTGTACGAATTCTTAGAGCTTGGGTTTTCATTGGCAGATGTTTCATCCCCACATCTTAAGGGATAGGATCTTGAAGAACAAAGGTTTGTTGATGAGGTGTGGAATGTACAGTTGCCTGTTCTACATTACCTTAAAAAAAGGTAAAAAAAAAGAATAGCTCCTGGTTCCCCAGTTGTAGCTCTAGGATGGAGATCTGCAATGCATAAAAGGTAGATATATATAAGGTATTCTGTTTAGGGGAAGAAGTGGTGGGAATGCAAGACTTTTAATGCACCATCTTAGAAACTCTTCTTTGTTTTTGTCACTATTTTCCATAGAGCTGCTTGGAAATCAGTGTTCCGGATGGTGTAGATGAAAGGGTTTAACATGGGGATGAAACTTGTGTGCACAAGAGACAACATTTTATTTAGTTGGATGTCCCCATGAGTTGAAGGCCTCAGGTACATAAACATAAGTACTGCGTAAAAAATGGTTACAACAGCGAGATGGGAGGCACAGGTGACAAAGGCTTTGGACTGCCTGGTGGCAGAAGGGATCCGAATTATAGTGAATATAATGTGCACATATGAAACCAGGGAAACCCCAAAGGAACCCCACATTATAGTGGCACCATAGAGGAACCCTATTAGCTCAATCACCCTTGTATCAGCACAAGCCAACTGCAAAACTGGACCAACGTCACAAAAGAAGTGGTCAATGACTCTGCGCCCACAGTACGGGTAAGACCACACTACTAATGATTGAGGCAGTATTAGTCCAAATGCACCCAACCAAGCCAGCAAAGACAGACTGAGACAGAGCCCACTAGTCATAATGGTCTGATAATGTAAAGGTTTGCAGATGGCTACGTAGCGGTCGAAAGACATGATTGTGAGGGTGATGAACTCCACAGCTCCCATGGTGAAGACCATGAAAATTTGGGCCATGCAGCATGCAAAGCAGATGGTGTTTTTTCCAGAGAAGCCATTGACCAGCATCTTTGGAATCTCTGTTGTTGTGATACAAATCTCAGCCATGGAGAAGTTGAGGAGGAAGATGTACATTGGAGTATGGAGCATGGGTTCCATGGAAACAACTATGATTATTAAGGAATTTCCCATAAGTGACAGAAGGTACATCAGTAGCAGAAAAATATAAAATCCCATATTCAATTGATGAAAGTCAGAAAATCCCAGAAGAATAAATTCAGTGAAACATGTAGCATTCGACATCTTGTTCTTTCCTAAAAAATGAGAGTAATTTATGAAAACATGATTGTTTGTTGGTTAAAGAAGGAACAAGGGATAAATAATGAGGGATTGAAGCAAACATTAATTTGGACAATTTTCGAAAGAATGGTTGAACTGAACTACTGTGCATAGTATTCCCTGGTATTTCTGAATTGTTTAAATGTCCCCTTCCTGGTCCAACTCATACATGTTTCATTTGTTGGCTGACTTTTGGAAATGTCATAAGACTGAGACAGCCTGTAGCCACTGAATTTGGTAACTGGAGTGAGGACGAAAACCACGTGGCTCATGTTTTGATAAGGACCTATGGGCATTCAGTTTTCCTCTAAATCATATGGATATGGTTTCCTCTGAATCTTATGAATTATGATAACTGAAACCTGATAGGATATGGGAAATTGATAAGGGATCATTGGAGGAAACCATGTGCAGGATTCATAAGAACTGAATTAATTTCTCCCCCATCCCTACTAAACAAATTCACAGACCACATTAGTAATTAGTTGTATCTCTATTTGAGTATGTAGTTTAAGGCGAACATTATTCAGTTTAATGCTAAAAGGGCAATAGCAGAGATAGGACAGCTAAGATCCCACAGTACAGATTAGCATTTTGAAGGAAGGGCTATACATAGAGGAAGAAGAGATGCGTCAGATCCCAAAGCTTTTGGATCTACCTCCTATAATCTCTAGTAAGGTCGGTAAGACTCTGTACTCAGAATCTGATAACTGCTACTTGTTGTTTCCGTCAAAACTGAGTTCCGTCAAAACCCTAACCCTAACCCACCCTCTAAGGTGAACATTTAAAGTATCCTCTGAACATGGAGATAACTACTGGAGGACCACATGATTACAGCCCCAAACCAGTTTGTTGAAAACACATTCGCTTTCTCAGACAAACTGAAGTTGATGAATGATTGTACTATTTAAAAGAAGGGAGAACATGAAGGCATGGATAAAGAACCTCTACTAAAACCCCATTTAATTGGAATTATTTCATTAAGATTCCAACAAATCCATACCACAACTTGGAACACTACTTTGTTCAATGCTCCCTCATTAAAAATAAACCATTTTCACATAGTATAAATAGAAATAGATCATTTGCAAGGAGACAAAATTACAGCATCCTTCCAGCATCAAATATGTAGAGGAAATGTTGTTTTTCCCAAAAAACTTAAACATACAGATGATCTCTTCCCCTAGCCCAGCTCTAAAAAAAATATCACTCGGGTTCAGTAGCACACAAAGTTGACAACAAAGCCAAAGAACACACCTTTTCAGCAGCATACACATCTATTCTGAGATAGCATTCGGTAGGTTTAAGATAGATATGAGTTTTGTTCCTTAAGTTTGGATAAGGTTCTTTTTTCTTCTGACTTTCTTGCACGTACCTCAAGGACTTCTTAGAAGGCCTCTGAGGGTTACATGGATGTACCCATGCCAATTTAAGAAAACTAATTAATCTTGAGAAAATGTATGTCTATGTCTCAGGTTGCATCTTTTCTCTCTCTCTCTCTCTCTCTCACACACACACACACAGACACACACACACAGAGACACATTTCTTTCTCTTTCTCTGTAGTGTCTCTATCTGTAACATCTCTATCACTTCTGTGTCTATCTCTGCCTCTACCTATACAGCTAGAGTATACTTTGTATAATACTCCTTGACGACCATATATTTTCCATCATGAACTTTGAAAGATGAGCCTATGTGATTGAATAGATAAATAAATATTTGTTGTTGTTGCTGTCGTTATACATATATTGTTGATGGCTCTGGAGTGACTCGGAAGAGTTACAGCAGATCAATAGTACTGAAAAATAGAACAGCTTCATATTCTTGGGTCTTGTTCATTCATTTGCTTCATGGTAATGTCTTGTATTAAAAGTACTGTTAACAATACAAGTTTACAAAAGCTTGGCGTTTCATCTAAAGTTCATCTAAAAAAAATAAACATTTAATTATCCAGTTTTTTTCGGGGGGGAGATAATTTTGCTGGCAGATCATTGTATCACTTTTGTAGATGTTGTATTCTGTGTATTACTTTGCACTAACAGCCTTCCTATAATATTATTCATTGGATTCCCATGATGGCCTCTTATGAAATCCTTGACTTTTATCGTCTGGCAATATCCTAAATTTTGTGCAACAATTCAGACATTATTTAAAATATTTGATTTTCATGTCACTGGCAATGGGGACTTTTGTTGAATCCGTTGGAGAAAATGGTGAATTTCTTCAGTTGTGATGGCATCTCTTAAGGGATATCGCTATCTATCTATCTATCTATCTATCTATCTATCTATCTATCTATCTATCTATCTATCTATCTATCTATCTATCTATCTATCTATCTATCTATCTATCATCTCCTTCTAATCCCTATGAAACCCAACATGTGTTCTGGAGGAACTGATGGTGTATGGAGATCTAAAGGAAGCTGCCCCCTTTATACAAATAAAAATCCACTCACTCTTCATGATATGTAAAGAAAGTTAGATACTAATGGAAGCTGCATGTTCTTGGCTTTTCATAAAGCAGAATAGGGGAATCAGAATTTATATCTCTTCTATAATGTACCTGAAATGCCCCTTTTCCTACTTTTATTTTCAACATGTCTCCAACACCTAAACTCAAAAAGCTTTCTATAGATAAAGCATTGACTTTTTGAGGTGTGTGAGGGTTTGGGGAGGGTGAGGTAGGGTACCAACTATGATCTCCTGTGTATTGTTGAAGGCTTTCACAGCTGGAATACAATGGCTGATGTGGGTCTTCTGGGCTTTGTGGCCGTGTTCTGGAAGTTTTGGTTCCTAACGTTTCGCCAGCATCTGTGACCGGCATCTTCAGAGGACAGGAGCGCAGATAGGAGCAGTTCCCTCTGTGCCCGTCTGTACTCCTGTCCTCTGAAGATGCAGGTCACAGATGCTGGCGAAACGTTAGGAACCAAAACTTCCAGAACATGGCCACATAGCCCGGAAGACCCACATCAGCCATATGATCTCCTGTCTTCAGAGTTCCTGTTCATCAACAGATCAGCACTTATGTGGATCCCCAAGTCCAATGTCAATTTTCAGTCTGAATTCTCTAACATTCTCTAATTTTAGGTCACTATTGGAACACTTCTGGTGCATTAGATTTAGATCTCATTAGCTGCCACCAACCTGTCCAATGTTCAGAAATGATCTATGCTTTGCCCTGAACAATCTTTTTGGCCTAATAGACTCATCTGGAATGCTGAGATTGTTATGGAATTTTGTTAAATATGTGGTCACATGAAGAGGGGTGGCACCTGTCTATTGCAACATTGCCACCATGGGCATCAAGCCAACCATTTACCTTAATCCTCTATAATTCTTCAGGATGGGCCCTCTTCTGAATTATGAAAGACTTTCCATTATATATTCGTTGACATGTGACTGGTAAGTAAGAATAGCAGTCTTTATTGCAAACTTTGTTCAATTATTATCCAATTATTATCCAATCTTCCAATTATTACAGTATATTTAATATGACTCCCCAATCCAAGAGAATTTATTCAAGCTAAAACTGAACGTGGATCAACAATCTTATTATCAATAGAGGTGAATGTGTGTAGCTCAGGGTTGAACTACGGAGTCCTTGTGGTTCTCTGAGCTTGGTTCTTTACTTACAAATGTTTCATTACCCAGCTAGGTAACATCTTCAGTGCTAAAATGGGATGGGGTTTGCTCTCTATTTATGTGCTATGGTCTACCTTGCCAGTACTGGTGGAGCTGGGGGTTTTGTTTTGCTCCTCTGGTAGTTCCTTGATTGGCATATGTTTGCTGCTTGATTGTGTGCCTGGCGGTAACTTTTGCTTATCTGGGTGATGATTGCTGGTGATGATTGCTGGTGATTGATTGCTGGTGAGGCGATCTTCAGGCCTTTTGTCTCTTTTGAACAGTATTTAGATGCTGTTAATCTCTATGTGTCTGTTAATTTCTGCCTTGTCTGAATACCAGCCTTCCAAGAATTCTCTTGCATATTTCGATTTAGCTTGGTCTAAGATCCTGAGTTTCCCAGTTAAAACTATGGTTGAGTCTGTCCATGTGCTGTGAGATTAAGGAGTTTTCATCATGTCTTCTGACTGCTAGTTGGTGCTCATGGATGTGCTGTGCTAGTCTTCTGCCTGTCTGAAGACATGATGAAAACTCCTTCATCTCACAAGACATGGACAGACTCAGCCATAGTTTCAACTGGGAAACTGAACATCCTAGACCAAGCTAAATCCAAAAATGCCAGGGAATTCCTGGAAGCTTGGCATTCAAACAAATCAACCATCAAGAGACACAGAGAGATAAACAACATTGGCACACCATTCAAAAGAGACAATAAAAACCGTAAAAAGGAAACAAAAAGACCAGAACACATCCCCTCCAGCAGCCAACACCCAGAGAAGCAGGGATTAACACCAGATGAACAGTCAGGCAGAAAACAATACCCTAATCAAGGAACTACCAAGGAGAAAATCACACCTCCACCAACACTGGCAGGACAAGCTACTGTATACAAACAGGGAGAAAACCCCACACTTATTCACACTGATGATGTTACTTAATTGGGTAATGAAATGTTTGCAAGCAAATAACCAAGCTAAGAGAGCACCAAAGACTACAAAGTGAATAATCTCTCTGCTGTGATGTTTATCCACATTCTTCAGGATAATCTCTACCTCCTCAACTTAACTGCAGCAAAACAAAGCTTAACCATATATTTAGCCCTAGAATTAACTAGCTTCACAGTAACCCAAGACATGAAAAAAAAGGGGACTGGGATATATATTGGTATCAAAATCTACATAATCCTGAATTAGGTGCATGTTCACTCACTTTGAGGGCAAGAACATCAATTCGTTTCAGTGTATCTTTGAAGACTTCCTTTACTTTCTCATTCCGAAGTGTATATATGAATGGATTCAGCAAAGGTGTTACCACAGTGTGAAGCAGGGCCACACCTTTGTAGAAACCAGAGGAATGGATTTTCTCTGGCAGAAGGTACATGAAAATGGAACATCCATAAAAAACCGAAGCCAAAGTAATGTGAGCAACACAGGTGGAAAATGCCTTTTGTCGGCCAGTTGAAGATGGAATGCGTAGGATGGTGGCAATGATGTACAAGTAAGACACTGAGGTTAGGAGAAGTGAACACAGGACAATAAGGGCTGTTGATGCATAGCTCAACCATTTCAGTATGGTTGTGTCCTTACAGGCCAGCCTGAGCACAGGAATGATATCACAGTAGAAGTGGTTAATAATACTGGGACCACAGAATGGGGTAACATAAAGGATGATTGCTGAGGCAAGGACTGAGAAGAATGCCCCTGTCCAAGTGCCAGCAGCAAGCTGGAATGTGAACCAACCACTCATGATGACAGAATATCTCAAGGGGTTACAGATGGCTACGTAGCGATCAAAGGCCATGATAGCTACCAGAAAGTAATCTGAAGTTCCCAGGAAAAATAGAAATATATCTGGATCATGCAACCCATGAAGGAAATAACTTTCCTCTCTGTGATTATATTGAACATCATTTGGGGAATAATGGTAGAGGTGAAGCAAAGTCCTGAGAAGGAGAGGTTACCCAGAAGCCAATACATGGGAGTGTGGAGTCGATAATCTTTCCACACAAAGAAGATAATCAGAAAATTCCCAGTTAATATTAACATATAGGTCACTGCTATGATCAGGAACACAAGAACCTTGAATTTCTGGATGCCAGGAAAACCTATTAAAATGAATTCTTTCACTATGCTGTGATTTTCAGACCTCATGCTTTCTTTTTATTTGAAGTCCACTGGAATAAAAGAAGACAAATTAATTTGGTGTCGTGTTATTCAAAATCAAGAATAGCAAAGTCATAATTTTTAAGCTAGGGAAATTTGCCTTCCCTGGATTCAGCTTTATGCTGAGTCAAAACATTGAGAAATTACATTTCCTCATTAAAACAGCATCTTTGAGTACGGCTACTATACATTGACAAGCACATCTGAGCTAACATTAATGATGAGTCTAAACATGCGTTATTTAATATTTCCAATAAAATAATACAATATTTTAATTCTTTCAGGAATCAGAATATAAGTACTTACACTGCCCTTTGAGAGTTGGGATGCGGTTTTTGTCACAAATCAGACTTAATCAATTCAGAGAAAGGATAAGATAGTGGAGAACAAGGGTGGAGGTATATCCCTAATACATTTTTGGAGTGGTGAGATTTACTTTACTAATTTATGATTTGATTGATAGCTCATTCCACTTTTCTTCTCCCCTTTTTTCTTGTTTAATCATATATATATCATGTATACACACACACACACACACACACACACAAACATACACATACTTACAAAAAGAATATTGAAATGTTCTTTCAGGTGTCTAACACCATCCAATGGTAAACTTTAGTGAGTTCTGTTTTCCAGAAATTTGGTTTCCCCAGAAGGTACAGATATGCTGGTGTATAGACTGAACTAGTTAGTCTGAACTGGGCGAACTAAAGATGAAGCAGACATATAAGTGGAGAGGACAAAAAACCAGGAATCTCGTCTAAAAGATTCATTCAGGGTGGTAGATAAGAAGGAAACAAGTTGTTAAGGAAACAAAGGAAAAAATGTCACCTGAACCAGACAAAGGAAGTTGGGCCTCAACACATGGGACTCCCCCACCCCCCACCGCCCAAATCCCATCAACAGCTACCAGACATGTAAATTAAAAAGTACTGCTAGTGTTGTGAATCAACAAAGCAAGGACTTTTGGAGATAAAAGGGGTCCTGAAGCCCACCCCCTCTTTGAGTTGTCTTTGGATCCAGCCTCAACAGGCTGTGAATGTATGAGTGACCATAAGCCAAACCTGGGAGCATCTATAGTGCTGGAAAACATGGGAAATAAAAACATGTCACTACTGAGACAAGTCTTCAAATGATTATCAAGCAACATGTTTGTGACTATTTAGACAGGCATTCTACAATTCTCAGGAGCCAGCATAATTCTATTCTATAATTCTATTCTCAGGAGTGGAATTTTGTCCCAGCGTTCATAATTTTATTTGTTCTACCAGAGATTTACGAGGTTCAAACCCTCTACTGGGAATTGAACTCACAGCTTTAGATGACCATATACATTGCATTAGTTTTAGGAGTTATGGAGGACTTGGCAATCAGTGGTTACTGAAAGGAATATCTAGAAGAATATACTGTCCACTTTCTCTTAAGTTCTCAGAAAAAGAGATAGAGATGTTATATTACGTCATGCCCCCATGTATGGTTTTTAAATAGTTTCCACCATACTTCTTGGAGGGGGGGGGGAATTTCTCTAATTTTACACAATGTAAACCACATACATGATGTATAAGGTAATATTATCTCTGTATCTCTCTCCTTTCAGAGCTTAAGGGAAAGTGAACTGTATGTACCATTCTGAGAATCTGTAAAAAGCGTGAGGTGGTTTACAGTCAAATTTACAAACAACAATAAAACATGGATATTAAAAGAAAGCCTGTGAGAGAAAATATCATTGAGGCATCAGTGATGTAGTTAGTAGGGACCCCTCAAATAATAGTAGTAAGAGGAATACTCCTACTAATAATCGTAGTTCTTACAGCCATGGTCATAGCATTGATTAGATTTATACTCTGACTTTCCTACAGGAATTTAGGCAGTTCATTTTCTCCTGAAATTGTTTTCCACAACTACAAGCCTTTCAAGTTGGACCTTTTGAAGAGGGCAGATGGCTCCAAATCCATTAGTGAGCTTCCATTGTTGTGGAAGGTCTTAGTCTAAGTCTAATTTCCTTGGTCTCACTCCAATCTCTTAAGTATGTTTATCTACAACTGTTAAAGAGTACAACAGGGGGTGGGAAAGAGCTATCCTTCCCTCAGAAGAAATCTAATTGATTTTGGAGTTTTTCATACTTTGAGCAGAAAGATCTAAAAAGGCTGATTAGCGTGTTTGGCTGAAGAGCTTAGAAATACACCCACAGTCTTCCTTAACAGGGCTGGGTTTCCCAATCTAGGGAGCATGGGTGTATATTCACTTTTACAATCTTACCTTCTACTTTTGGATCTTCATCCTAAATTTCTGAAGATTTCAAAGACCAATTGGGCAATATCTCCCCATAAAGTCAATTTATTTTCCAAGCTGTTGACAATATTGGGAAGATTGGGCTTGTATATATTAAATATAAATATAATTGGAAGGATCATGGTGTGAAGTAGATAGGCGTTGAATTTCACCATCCCAAAATAAATGCCAAGATCTTTGGATGCAGATATATTCAAATGAGAGACAATCTAAAACTCAGCTGACTTGTACAGCTTTAATATGAGGTATACTCATGTAAACAGTATATGTACAATAAAACTTGGCAATATTGTTAGAAAAATGGACAAGCTACTCATCTCTTTTCCATTTTATAACGCTTTCAAATGACCTGGTATATCATTTAGCCATAACATACCTATGAAACCTGAAAGATGAAATCTTCTATAGAAGAATTTCCTCCATGAGGGAGATTAGTTGCTGATGGTGATGGAGAAACCAAGCAGAGTTACAGCAGATTAGTAAGACTGAAAAACAGAGGAGCATAACCTCTGTTCAGAGCATGGTTCATTAGTGAACCTATGTGACAATGACTTTTTCATAAAAAAAAAAAAATACTGCAGCAACAAATTATTATAAAATCCCAAACTGGGCCAAGTGTTAACATCTGGGAATGGAGGTAAACTAATCAGTTAGGGACTTCTTGGGAGATGGTCTGGGGAACTGGGTTGGTGCTGAGCCAAGGCTAAGGAAGAACACAAAATATAACTTGAAGAAATATAGACGTCACCACCAGTAAGACTACCTGAAGCCATTTTAGAGCAAGATTGTACCCCTTACTATTCCACACGGAAAAGCAAACTTCCAGTGTTTGGACTTTATTTTGCTACTTACAGTGTGATCAACCCCTTCACAAAATCAATGCCTTAAGCTACTTAAATACTGTCATTTGAAATCTGGTTGCTCTCATCCGAGTTATGCCAGGAGATGGGAAAGAGAAAAATCCCTTCAAATCCTTTCAACCACAAAGTTCATGTTGTTCTTCGGACACTAAAGTAATTTGCATGGAAGGCAGTGATCTGTGAAAAATGATGGGAACTTTTCAGTCTTTCCTGACACATCCTAATCAAAAGTGGATAAAACAGAAGAACTTTCTCAGAGTTCCTCATTCTTGCAGAAATGTATTCTCTTGAAGTCAGACTGAGATTGTGATCTTTCACCTTCTTCTACTTACAGTTCTGAGACACTCCAATAAACTGATTAACTTTAGAAAGGTACCATGAATCTCAATATACTCTTGATAATACCTGAACAAAATCTCCATTTATGTTAACTGGTCATGGAACCAGTCACTCTCCCAGACTTTCTAAACCCTACAGCTAGAAATTGTGAGGGCTACTTCACACATAGTCAAAAGCAAACCGATCTGACTGCTGCAAGAAAAATGGAAGAAAGTTCGAGTATGGATATGAAGAATGCTTCGAAAGGCATGAAACATGCATAAAATATTTTGAGTCTTCTTCATGCATGCATATTCCAAGGTAGACATTATCAAATGGCGGCGGCGGGGGGGGACCTTATCAAGAGTCCTGAACAGTCCATAAAGAATTCATAGTCTCATGTACAATTTCATAGTTGTCGAGATAGATGTGCAACCATTGAATTATATTCCACCAGACAGAGGTGGTAAGGAGCATAAACTATTTTTGCAGTTCTCTTTTGGAATGAGAAGTCACAGAGAGCTCTAGATATTTAGAGTAATGCACCATGTTAGAAACTCATCTTTTTTGTTACTGCTTTCCACACAGCTGTCTTGAAATCACTGTTCCGGATAGTGTAGATGAAAGGGTTTAACATGGGTATAAAGCTTGTGCGCACAAGTGATACAGCTTTATTGAGTCGGGTGTCACCATGGGTTGAAGGCTTCAAGTACATAAGCATATCTGCTGTATAGAAGATGGTTACAACAGTGAGGTGGGAGGCACAGGTGACAAAGGCTTTGGACCGCCCAGAGGCAGAAGGGATCTGAACTATGGTGCTTATAATGCGCATATATGAAATCAATGAAAACCCAAAGGAACCCCACATTATAGTGGCACCATAAAGGAACCCTATTAGCTCGATCACCCTTGTATCAGCACAAGCCAACTGCAAAAGTGGCCCAACGTCACAAAAGTAATGATCAATGATATTGTGCCCACAATATGGGTATGTCGACACCACTACTGACTGAGGAAATATTATTCCAATCCCACCCAACCAAGCCAGCAAAGACAGATTGAGACAGAGTCCACTAGTCATAATGGTCTGATAATGTAAAGGTTTGCAGATGGCCATGTAGCGGTCAAAAGACATGATTGTGAGAGTGATGAACTCCACAGCTCCCATGGTGAAGACCACGAAACCTTGGGCCATGCAGCATGCAAAGCAGATGGTTTTTTTTCCAGAGAAGCTATTGACCAGCATCTTTGGTATCTCTGCTGCTGTGGAACAAATCTCAGCCATGGAGAAGTTGAGGAGGAAGAAGTACATAGGAGTATGGAGCCTGGGTTCCATGGAAACAACTGTGATTATTAAGGAATGTCCCATAAGTGACAGAAGATACATTAGAAACAGGAGAATATAAAATCCCACATCCAATTCATGATATTCAGAAAATCCCAGAAGAATAAATTCATTGAAAAGTGTAGCATTTGACATCGTCTTCTTCTTTTCTAAAATGGTACAATAATTTATGGAAACATTATTATTTGTGGTGTAAAGAAGAACCAAGATATACAGTGGGATTTGAGCAAACTTTAATTTGCATAAGTTTCCAAGGAATAGTGAATTACTGTTCAGGGTTTCTGAACTGCTTAATCTTTTTTCCTCACACAACTGTTCATTAATCAGTGGATTTGGAAATGCCACCACCACTCTGAATGAATCTGGGGTTATTAATTTGGAACGTGAAGGGGTACAAGACATTGATTTTTTTCCCATAAAATGTGACTGCTATTTTTTCCCCCCACTGAAATATTGCAAACTACTTTGAGGGCTCTTAGGGTTTGTTTGTTCTTTCTGAAATCTAATGTGGGGAAAAAACAAAACTGGCAGAATCTTTCTTTTTTAGTTTGGTATTTTTGAAGGACAGCCTATAATGTTGACTTTTTTTTTTTAACTGAAAGAGAGGATTAAAATGTGTGAAGAAAAACTTTTATAACTTCATTGTGGTGTGTAATAGAATCGGGTGACTTCATAAAGCAAGTAGAAAATGTACTAACTATCCATCCATCTACTCACCTATCCATCAATCCATACACTTTCACATGCACACACTCATGAACTATGGATTAATTTACATTAATTCAGGGAAAACTAAAAAGATAGGGGGAAGCGGTGAGTGATATTTGTAGGCAGGAGGCATTTGTAATTTGCAAGAACTTTTCTTTTATTCTACTACAAAGGAATTGTATTCTATATTTTGTAACTCTAGAAAGTTCATACTTTAGCCCTATTTGATCATTTAGTTCAAGGTAAGAATTGTGCTCTTTAGGGTTAAAATATCAGTAGAGGAGGAATGCAACCAAATAGTAATTTGAAGGCAATGAAATCTTTTTTATAGATACAACATCTTTACTAACTCTTGAATCCTCATTCTTTTAGAAAGGTTGTCCATGGAGAAAAAACAGATGCTTTTGGATGGCAACAACCTTGGATTCATTTTCTGAAATCTCATGTTAGGGAAACAAGATCCCTCACTTGAAATGTGAGAAAAGTAATGTTAGTTATTGTCAACAACACTGAGTTTGATCTCACTGATTCTTGATAAACTGTCTAAAAGACATTTAGATAGTATTCTACCAGCAGCTATGGCAAGAACTCCAATCTTCCCTTCTAAGGCCAGAATCTTCCCTCTGGTCCATAATGTAGAGATCATAACATTCATATATAAACCTGGAAAATGTTTCTGAGGCCACAAGATTGGACAGACTAACTATTTTCCTTAGCCATGCTCTAGGTGGTTAATGATATTATTAAAAGAAGGAAGAACAAGAACCTATGGAAGAATTTCTGCCCAAATCCAGTTACATCAGATCCACTTTCTTCCTTTTCAAACACATCCATAACAAACCCTAGAAACGTTTATAGCTCCATTATCTTAAAAACATCACATCTTTCTTTCATTAAATATAAATTATTTGTGCCTACAACACTTGATCGGAATAAAGGCAAAATGAGCATTTCCTCCTAGCATTAAATACACTGATAAACTGTTTATTGACCAGCCTGTACAGACAGTCATATATGATGTTGCAGGCAAAAGCTGGCTCACTTAAATAAACCAAATCACTTTGACGATGCAACATACATTGATTAAGCACGCAGACAACTACGGTGTACACCGACATCCCAGCAAAGCATCGGCAGCTTGCCGAGGAGTCCTGAACAAAAGCAGAACCACAGCTCATATCCCTTTGGCCTACTACATTTCAAAGCCAAGACAAAGAAAAAGGCTGATACAGTATGAATTATAGCATGACCTTGGACTGTCTTTGATAAACCCGTCTGGGTGATTATTTTATTATTGATCACTTTCTACTTGTAGCTTCTAGATAAAGGTCATGCAATAATATCATTCTCAGTGAAATCTTGGTGCAAACTCAAAGGATTGAATTTGATGGGCATGTGACTTGCAAACTTATAGCCTCAGGAAATTATAAAGAACCATCTGTCAAAGTCTTGCAAAAGTCTTGGGGGACACTCAGCTCCTATCGTTTTTTTCCGGAAACACTTCATCCTCCATGTGCAATCCATCCTCCTCCCCTTCTTGTCCTGGTCTTCCTCTATGCGAGGGGCAGGCATGGTGCAGGCAAACCTTGCAGAATCTGAGGAACGAGTGGCTGAAGTAGCTGCAGCAGATGGGGTGAGGCTGAGGCATGACGAGAGTAGGCAAATAGGAGCAACAACAGAAAAGGCTGAAGTGGAGACCTTGGCTTGGAGTTAAGGCAAGGAAAAATGAAGCATGAAGTCAGATGCTAGCAACAGATGGCCATCCTTGTTGGGTATCCTCTCTTTC
This sequence comes from Python bivittatus, assembly GCF_059951505.1. Taxonomy (NCBI): domain Eukaryota; kingdom Metazoa; phylum Chordata; class Lepidosauria; order Squamata; family Pythonidae; genus Python; species Python bivittatus. The sequence continues at coordinate 175,526 of NW_028277071.1, read as the reverse complement.
TGAACGCTCGCAGCTGAAGCTTTTCTGGAGAGACAGCAGCTGGCCAGCCACTTATTCAAGAGGCACACACTTTGGCAGCACGCAGGACCTCCCCCGCTTTTCAGCTTGGCGCCCAAGTTAGTAGAAAGGCATCAAAGCTGGGTGAGAAAGCTTGCAACTGATTAAGTCATGGGCGCAGACTTCTGGACCATTTTCCTATCACCTTAACCTTTCTATCTCTTTACTCTTTCAACACCAACCCTTACAGGGCATTCCCCCATGTTAGGCAACACACCTCCTTAGGCACCAAACACCACATACCCATATCCTTTTTAGGAGCCAATGACTGAGGCTTCCTTTTCTTTAGGGCAACTGTTTTCCATCCCTCCCCCCACTTTACCTCCTACCTTTCCTCTAATCTACACTCAACAATCTCATTAACTCAAATAATAAAAAGAGGAAAACACACCTGAAAGGTTGGAAGTATAGTGTGGACGTAATCATGCATTCCAAGCCTTCCCTTTTTACTGCAAACAGATTCAGCTTTCACAGGGACAGACCCACATTGCTTTCCACTTTCTCTCTCTGGCTCAGAACAGATTTCCCACTTGGTTTTTTATACACACACAAGCTCCATGTAGCTGAGAGTAAGGTGAAGCAACAGCACATCACCCACCTCCTTTGACAAATGCACACACAAATAGGCAGAGACAAGTGCTTACAATCAGAAGGGCCTGGTGCCTTAATCCTACTGACATCAACGTTGACAATATCCCATAGCAGCGGTGAGAAAGTTTATAAGGTGGTCAGTCTTTCCCTACTTGTACATCTTGCACAGGAATCAAGATTCCTCCCTCTTGCTTTTCAACACACTGAGGTCACTGGAACCAAAGTGCCTGGCTCGGCTTATGAGGGAGGCTGGGAGGACGAGATACCTTGCCCTGGTCTCCAGGCAGGAAAGTTCACTTGAAGTTCAATCAAATCATTCAACAGGGAGAGAGACTAGCACAGACAAACACATACATTTCTCAACTGGCTATGTATAGTCATATAGATCTGAAGCTGCCCATTATTCGTGTCCTTGCGGAGTCAGCTGGCAACAATCCGGACCTTATCTCAACTTGCCCACGCAGAAGAGCCTGCCATGGTGCTTTCAGCTGGAACCCACACCTCACAGGGTCCTTCCCAGAACCATTCCTTGACCTGTCTGTGCAGTGTCCCACTAGCCCACAACTAGCAGGGCCAAATCCAAACCAAAAATTCCCTGGCCAAATTAAAATTCCCCCAAGCGTATCTTCAAACAAAATGGGTTCAGGGCCTCAGAGGAAAAAGCAAGGGGAAGAAACCAAAAGGCTTCGTAAGTGGTAGGAGCTGCAAGGGATTGACTGCCTCCCCTCTTATCCTTCTGATTCACAACATGGCACCAAAATGTTGTGCCCAAAACCTGGTTCAGCAGTGTTGGTTGGCTGGGGAATTCTGGGAGTTGAAGTCCACTCATCTTAAAGTGGCCAAGTTTGGACAACACTGACCAAATCACTTAGAAGATACAACATACATTTATTAAGCATGCATACAACTACAGTCTACACCGAGGTCTCAGCAAAGCATTGGCAACTTGCTGAGCAGCCCTGAACCAAAGCAGAACAACAGCTAATCTTCCTTTGGCCAATATGGAAAAGGGCAGACACAGTGTAAATCACAGCATTACATTACAATGTTTTTCATAAACCCATCTAGGTGACATTCTTATTATTTAACACTTCTTACCAGGTCAGCATGCTAGCTATACTATCTTTGAGATCCGGGATTATTGGATCACTACTTCCTGACTGGTTCTACCCCCTGTCAGTCAATTCAGCTGGCTGTTAATGTCTTATTACAAGGGCAGTTTAAGCAGCTCACATATAAGGCGGCATCTTATAGGGTTGGGTAGTAAATGTAGCTGACATGTGTCCTTATACCTCCACAATGATGTTTTCCCCTAGCCCAGCTCTAAAAATTATCTCCCACATTCAGGTGTATCCTTGCTTTCTGGCTGGCCAATTGCCAGTAAGAACCACTCACCATTGTTGATATCCTTCCACTCCCAGCCCATTGCAAATGCCCCTTGTTCTCCGAGTTCAATGCGATTCTGCTATTTTCCAACTTGAGTTGTCTTAAGCCCTTCAAAGCTTTCTTCCATTCTAGTAGATTGGCTTAATTGCTGGCACCACCACCCCTCCCTTCAGTAGCTAGTCACTGTCCCAGCAGACATTTTTTCCTAGGCTGTCAGGCTGCTATGTTCTCTACTGGCTGGTAATTGCTAGGTTTATTTATTTGTTTTAACAATCCTGTGATGGATCCTTGCATCAATGGATTATCCTCAACCCTAAAAGCTTCATTCGACCCTTGCATCTCCTAGTGGGCTTCTTTTCAATTTCCGCCTAGGCTGGCTCAAGCATGAAGCTGAAAAAAAAAAGGAAAACTAGAAAGGGGTATGTTGGTATCAAAGGAGATAATGAGAGAAAGAATGTGAAGCTATCCAGGTATGCAAGCTTCTAGGAAAGCAGAGGAAAGGCACAGGGATGAGTAAGGAAGGAACAATCCTTAAAAAGGGAAGTCAGGCACAGAAGCCAGCCACCCAGCCAGAGAGGCTTTGTCTTCTCTGTATGGATGGGAGGACAAGAGAGAGACAACCAATGAGGTCTTATGGTGGCCTTAGTCTAGATTTAGCACCAGCCCAGCCCCAATGCCAGCCTGTCCAAACCCAAACTGGAATTTCAGCAGTTGTCTTAAGGAATATCCAGGACTAGCATGGTAGACCACTCAGTGCCACATGGATTTCTCATTGGGTTCAAAGCAAAGTCAAGGAACATACCTTTTTAGTGGAATTCACACCTTTCCTGAGATATCACTCAGGTGGATTAATGTGGATGTGAATTCTGTTCATTAAGACTAAGTACTTCTTTTTTTTTCCTTGTGACTTTCTTGTTCAAAATCTCAGGGGTATCTTCAGAGGCCTCTGAAGACTTGACAGATCTTCCCATGTTACATTAAGAAAACCAATTAACCTCCTAGAAGTACTTTTAGGATTAATATTTCCCTCTATATACTATGGCCAAATTTTGTTTAGTTGCTTCAAACTGTTTCAAGGAAAAATAATATAACTTCTCATAGAAAAATTCATCTTTAAATTATTAAAATATAAATAATGAATGTTCATGGCAGCAGACTTTCTTTACATGTACTGTTCTCCAAATAATTTCTCACTGAATTTGATTTGTAGATGGCCCCTTATGAAATGCTTTAATTTGGTTGATAAGCTATCTCCAAGTTTAATTTAACCATTTGAATCTCCAGGAAATCTGTCAGCATGGATCCTGAAAAAAATAAATTCTGCCTATCAGCCTTCTGAAGTTTCCTGAGATTATCAGTAGACCTAGGGATGAAGAGTATCAACTAGGAAATCAATGCAGGGAACCCAATTCTTGAACTTTCAAAAAATCTTTGACACGGTTTTTCTTCAATGGTTCTTTAGTAAGCTTAGTGGTCATGAGATAAGAGGACCCATCCTTTTTTGGACTGTTAGCAGAAAGCAGAAGACAAAGAGGTGGAATAAATTGGCTATTTTCTCTGTGGAAGGAAGTAAGAAATGGGATCTTTCAAAAATCTATTTGGGTATCAGTGCTTTTTAACTTGTGCATAAATTGTGGGGTTACTCACATCCTAGAGCTCTTGTGCTTATGCCTTTAACAGGAACAAAGACAAAAGTTTTCTTGGCAAGGTTTTTCTCCGCCAATTGCCTCTTTCCTAGGGCTGAGAGAAAGTGATTGGCCCAAGGTCACCCAGCTGGCTTTGTGCCTAAGGTTGGACTAGAACTGCAGTCTCCTGGTTTCTAGCCTGGTGCCCTCACCACTACACCCAACTGGCTCCTAGAGTAGCGTAGTGCAAATCAGTGAAGACCACCTTCCTTTGAGTATGGGATATAAGAAGAGATCTAGGGTGCAGCCATAGGTTTTATTTGCATGTTTGCCTTAACTGGGTGTCAGGTTCAGGGATGGTAACAAACTGTCAGGCCTAGCCCAAGGAACTCCAAGAGACCATGTAAATTCAGTCCAGCTATGTTTATTAGCTACAACCTCTAGCCAGAATCTTCCCAGACTGAAACCCCAGCTCCCAAGTAATGCCAGCCACAACATTGTGATTTTCTCAGGGAGGTGCCATCTCATCCTCTTGTATCTCCCATGCTCTTCAGGAGATGTAAGGAAATGTTTTTTGCCCTGAGCCTGGCCTTCATAATTCCATTACATCACACAAACCCAGCCAATAATAAAGGTAGACTTTGGTTGGAAAACCACTTTTATTATCAAAGCAATTGTTTACAGACTAAACTGAGTTGCTTAAATCTTGAAGTAGCATGTGAATTATTATTTGCAATGGCTATGTTTTTCCTCCATTTATTCCCCTTCATCTCCTAAGCAGTGGTCATCTGGCAACTTGACTGATTATTTGCCATCAAACCAGTATGGAATGGCTATGAAGGACAGTGAGAAGATCCATTACAAAGGCAGTGATCAGACAAACCACAACTTAAGCCCATTCCAAGAAACTTTGCAGACATTTCTCATACACAATGTAATATGTATACACATCATAACACAACAAAATCCATAGAGAGCAGCATGGTTCCTAAATCTCTTTTAGGATCTTAACGAAGTTGATCGTGTATAATTTGATAACATTTTATATATTTACCCAAACCAGATGCCTCTCCTTAAAAAAAAAAAATAGAATAGAATAGAATAGAATAGAATAGAATAGAATAGAATAGAATAGAATAGAATAGAATAGAATAGAATAGAATAGAATAGAAGTAGAGAATCAGGATATACTATTCCACTGCAACTGCAAATGACAAGATGAAGTTAAAGATTTAATTTTTTTTAAAACCAGCTGTCAGGGGCATCTGTAGAGGAGGATCCAAAAAGATGGAAGCTTTGATTTTGTGATTGAAACTTTAAAAAACTCAAAGAAGCCTACAATTTGTTGAATAACTTAATATCAACAGAATTCAGATGCCTTGTTGTTGAAAGACAAAGAAAATAAGTAGAGTCAGGGTACACTTTAACTGCAAGTAAAAAAATAATAATAATAAGATGAAGTTAGAAAGCTTCTTCTAAAAGCTCTCAGGGGCATCTGGGGTGGGAGGGCAAGAAAGATGGAAGCTGTGCTGTGTCATTGGAGCCCCACCCCTTCTTACCTGTCTCAGGTATGCTACACCCTTAAAAAGAGGGCAGGGCTTTGACTGCATGAACACACCTGCTTTCCAGCCATTTTGACCCTTTCTGCAGTTAACCCTAACTGACCCCAAGATTTTTTTTTTTTAAAATTTAGAATGAGGTTCAACTTCTCAGGAAACTAAATGCACATTATATTTGTATCGAGGTCTTGTACATTAATACTAAGGGTTGTATAAAACCACATTAAACAACACTTTCTTTTTAACAATGTCCAAATCCTAGACAGCAAGCTTCCGTCTTGTGGTTTTCCCTAGAGCTGTTTTGAATTCACTATTCCGGATTGTGTAGATAAAAGGATTTAACATGGGTAGTAAACTTGTCCGCACAAGAGATATGACCTTATTGAGTCGGGTATCACCATGGGTTGAAGGCCTCAAATACATAAACATGCCTGTTGAGTAGAAAATACTTACTACAGTGAGGTGGGAGGCACAAGTGAAAAAGGCTTTGGACCGTCCGGTGGCAGACGAGATTCGAATGATAGCAGCTACAATATACATGTATGATATCAAGGAAAGAGAAAAGGACCCCCACATGAAAGTGGCACCATAGATAAGACCAATTAGTTCCATCACGCTTGTATCAGCACAAGCCAATTTCAGAAGAGGTCCTATATCACAAAAGAAGTGGTCAATGACATTGTCTCCACAATAAGGGTACATCCACACTACTACTGCCTGAGAAAAGACAATGATGAACCCACTAGTCCAAGCCACCAAAGCTAAGTGAAGGCTGAATTGATTGGTCATAACCATTTTGTAGATTAAAGGTTTGCAAATGGCCATGTAGCGATCAAAAGACATGATTGTGAGCATAAGGAATTCAACCCCTCCCATTATAAAGATAGTGGTAACCTGTGCCATGCAACAGCGAAAACAGATAGTATTTTTGCCCAAGATGATATTCATCAGCATTTTGGGGACTTCTGCTGATGTAGAGCAGATCTCAGCAATGGAGAAGTTGAGGAGGAAGAAGTACATTGGCGTATGGAGCTTGGGTTCTATGATAACAACAAAGATGATTAAACTGTGCCCCAGAAGTGATAGAAGATACATCAGTAGAACTATGGAATAAAACACCATTGTCAGTTCACGGAATTGTGGAAATCCCACAAGGATAAATTCTCTGAGCAAAGTTGCATTGTCCATCTTCTTCTTTCCTGTAATAAAAAGAAGACAATATGTAAGGAGAAAAATATCTTGCTAAATCAAGAAGGGTGGGCTAGATTTGAGTGTTGCAGAACTATTGGGTACACAGGATTAATATCTGAAATTTCAGATGAGGATAGTTTTTATAAACTCAGATTATTATCCTTCAATTACCTAAATAATCAGGCAACTTTTACGAGCACCATGCCTGTCATTGAATCTGGCAGATGCTATTGCAAATCTCAGCAACTGTCTCCATCTTCTGTGTGTATCAATCAGATCCAAGAAAATGGAAATAAAATTCTCCAGTCTCCATGCTCTTGGGATTTGCTACATGTGAAAAATGGTAGATATTTGTAATATTTGGAGGGGGGGGGGAGTCAAAACATCTTCAACCCACCCCTTAAGAAAACATGCATTCTTTAATAGGTCCAAAGACTTGGGGGGTTCTACTGTCACAAGAGATTAGGATGTTTAATGTCCAGTTCTACCATCAAACAGCTTCTCTACTGGGACTAGATATCAGGAACATATCATCTGTATCATCATCTATATTTATCTCTCTGTCTCTCTTTCTATCACTATCTATCATCTGTATATGGATACTCTATTAGCATTTAGCTTTCTACACATAAAGATTTTCCCCTTTCTGCAGAGAAAATGTTAATCTTTTCTCACAAACATCAGTGTTGCAGATATTGGTAAGCATCACAGACCTTAACCATGATAGTGAAAAATAGTTACAGTCCATATTAAGTATATATCGATGCTCCTACCTTCTTAGCCACCTTCAGAAATGTTCCCTTTGTTCATATTAACAAAGAAAGGCTCTCTATATAACTCTGCTTATTAAGAGTGTATCACTGGAAGATTTTTTTTTCCCCCTCATGCAACCTCTTCACAGTTCCTCAGGGATACTGCAACTGATGTAAAAGTTTTCTTCATGCCAATTAGTAATTCAGGTATAGATATTTTTAAAAAACAACTTTCAAATAATGGAAATGGGTCATCTGAAAAAATGCTGGGTCCAGTGGAGAAATATGGATTGGTGTTTGGGATGGACAGACTACTTAGAAGGTTTTGCTTTCAGATGTTACTCTGGGACAATTTCAAATGTGACTTGGTGAGGAAGGAAGGAAGGAAGGAAGGAAGGAAGGAAGGAAGGAAGGAAGGAAGGAAGGAAGGAAGGAAGGAAGGAAGGAAGGATGGAAGGAAGGGAGGGAGGGAGGGAGGGAGGGAGGGAGGGAGGGAGGAAGGGAGGGAGGGAGGCAAATTCTATAAAGAACTTGGAATACCCTGGTGCAAATCACAGGAATGAGGTGAATCTATTTTCTTAGGATCAAGAATGATTGAGCACTAAGTATATATGGTCATCTATTGTGGATGAAGACCTCTGTACTGACTGAAGACAAAGTGAAAAAGTCCTTGAGGAAGGCAGTCAGAGAAACAAATTGTGGTCTGAGTTTGTAGAAGTATCTGCAGCAATTTGGGTGCAACAGTTGTGGTAGAGCAGATCTCCAAGAAAGCAAGGTTGCTCAGGACAATATACACTGGGGCTTTATGTTTTGGCTCCATAGCTATGAGATGAGCATGAATCCATTCCCAAAGATGGTTACAAGGTTCATCATCATCATCATCATCATCATCATCATCATCATCATCATCATCATCATCATCATCTATTTAAATATGTTGGCCACCCAACTTCAATGCACTTTAAACCCACAACAAGGAAGAGTTCATGGAGCTTGTAGAGAAGGGGCATACCCACCAAAATAAATTCAGTCACAGCTGATGTATTCATCACTTCAGATGCTCTCTGGATATTGTTTATCTGTGCTTAGTGCAACTCTTTTCCCCCAAAGTCCTTCATGAAAGGTCGTAAAAAAACAACAACAATCCAACTTTGGAAGAGTGAAATAAATTGAAACCTTTCTTAGTGAATTTCTTTAGTATTAACCTTCCTTCTATCAGTACTGCAAGTGAAAATATGGAATTTACATATGATGTGCCTGACTGACACTTGCCAGAAAAGGGAAGATGACAAAACCAAGGCAAAAATTGAATCTTATTTATTTAATCCAATAAGTTAAGATGACATGATTGCTTCCACTATACTTTATAATTCCTCCCGTCATCAAGTTCAAAATTACACTTCAGCAACAACCTTTTGGAATCTCTGGTTCTAGTATAACCCTTGATGCCGCAAAGCATGGCATTGATAAAACTGTTGTATTGCCTCAGTTTGCCCCTTTAGGGTCCCCCTCTTTTTAAGGACTGCTGTCAAGAAAAAAGACAAGCGTGTCAAAGTCATAATACAGTTTGATCTGAGCTTTGCTGATTGGTCTTGATATTTTTGTTGTCTTATAAATGTGTTTGGATTGAATGATTTTTTTCCCTTTTAATTTATTTCATTTAGCTTTTGAGTGCCACTCAAAAGAGAGGTTGGCTATCAATTCCAGTAAATGCAGAAACACACCCACTTGCCTTTAATTTTTTTCTAAAAAATCAACTTCCCACTCTAGATTATGAGTGTAAGCAAAAGAATCCCAACAAATGCTGTTAACGTGCACAGGGATTGGAAACCTTGTACATCTGTGTTGTAAAGTATATAGCCAAACGGTCTTTTTAAATCTGAAACTGCCAATTGAATTCTGATTTCATCTACCCACTCAAAATATCCTCCATGCCTTAATGCTCTAAATTTCACCTCATTGATAATACATAGGAGACATTTGGAAATATGTTTCCCCTCACTCTCTCAGTTTAGGATCCCTTTCCTTTTATGGATTATATTCTGGACAGCCTTTTTGACCTCAGCATTCCGGATTGTGTATATGAAAGGATTCAGCATTGGGGTAAGGGTGGTGTTCAAGACTGCCACGGTCCTTGTCAAGCGGGATGAGGACTGGACGTTGGGCCTCACGTACATGAAGACAAGAGCCCCATATAATATGGACACCACAAGCAGGTGAGATGTGCAGGTGGAGAAGGCCTTCTTCCGCCCTACAGCAGAGGGAATGCGCAGGATGGTGGCAACGATGAAAATGTAGGACACAATCATGGGGAACAAGGTCATAATAATAATTGAAAAGGCAGTCAACAGTGTAAAATGTTCAAAAAGTTGGGTATCAGCACAGACAAGGCTCAGAAGAGGACCAATATCACAGAAGAAATGGTCACTAATATTGGACCTACAGAATGGAAAAGTCCAAACAATAAAATAATAAAAAAAGATAAGCAGAAATGCAGCATACCAGGTGGCCATAGACATTTGAATGCACACATGCTTGGACATGATGATTGGATACTGAAGGGGCCTGCAGATGGCCAGATAGCGATCAAAGGCCATGGCTGTGAGGATGAAGAGTTCCGTACTGCCAAAGATGAAATGGAGAAATCCTTGGGCCAGGCAGCAGTGGAAACAAATGGTGGTTTTGGTTTCTACAAGTGTCTGTAGAAATTTGGGTACAACAGTTGAGGTATAGCAGATCTCCAGGAAAGCAAGGTTGCTCAGGAAGATGTACATTGGGGTCTGAAGTCTTGGCTCAATGGCTACAATGATGAGGATGAATCCATTCCCAAAGATGGTTACAAGGTACATGAATAGACCCAGCACAAAGAAGACTCTGTGAAGATCATAGAGAAAAGGAATTCCCAGGAGGATAAATTCAGTCACTCCTGACATATTCCTAGCCTCCATCATTGCAAAATTGTCAATGATTTGTCTTGCATATGTCTTGAAAGTGACTGTTAAACAAAGTCATAACATCTACACATTTAAACTAAATAGGTACTGCATTTTATTATTAATTTTTTAAACTCATACATCTTTTAATATCAGTCAAATATCTTAGAAGCAAAATCAAAGAGAGACCAAGGTATTATGCAAAAAGTCACTATGATAAGGCCAAAATTCAGTTGCCTCACATATGATATTTCCCTCTTTGGATTGTTATTTCAGACGTTACACTGGCCATCTTCTTCCTTCCTGAAATAAAAAGAAGAGCATATGTAAGGAAGAAAAATTCGTACTGAATGAAGGAGGGTGGGATATTTTCTGAGTGTTGCAATACTTCTTGGGATACGGCATTAATATCTAAAATCTCAGACAGGAATAGTGTTTACATGCTCAGATTATGATGATTAAAGCAGCAAAAAGAGTCAAAGAGGATACTCATGGAAATTGTAATATACTTCTTATATTAATTTTATCTAAATAATCAGGGAATTTTTTACCAACACCAGTATCATTCTTTGAATCTGGAAAGGACTACTAACCCTAACCGTTGCAAATTCTCGGTTCTTTATGGGTGCCAATCAGATCAAAGATATTCAGATAAAATTGTCCAGTCTCCATGCTCATGAATTTATTTATTTATTTATTTATTTATTTATTTATTTATTTATTGCATTAACAATTGTAGATGCTTTTACTATTTGGGGGTTGCAGAAAATTCATAACCTCCTAAGCCCCCCCCCCCAAAAAAAAGATGAATTCCTTTAAAGGATCTAAAGACTTGGGAGTTTCTATGGTCACAAGAGAACAGGATGTTGAATGGTCAGGTCTACCATCAGGCAGATTCTCTACTGGGATGGCATGTCAGCGAAAGGACAACCAATTTTAGTGATTTCAATTGTCATTGCTGTTTTTTGACTGCCAGTAATGGTGACTGGAATTGCCTGGAAACAGTGCTTGGGCATTCTGAAACCTGACTTATGTAGGGGGAATTAATTTTAGCTCCAAGTAGATTAGTTTCTAAGCATAGCCTCTACAAGCAAATATCCTGGTCTCACATTGCTCTTAGCAGAAAAGGAAAAAAAAAAAAAAAAAATAAGGAGAAGGGGAGGAAGGAGGGAGGAGAGGAGAGGAGAAAATGATTTGAACAGCAGAGGAGAAGAAGAGTTCATAGGGCTGTGCAGGGCTAAAAGTCAAAAATGAAAAGGTAGTTTGGAGCATCTTTTGGGGCTCTGAGTGTTGCACTTGCTTCCCTGGCTTTAAAGCAGCTGTTTCCTTCTCTGGAATCATGGTGTTGCCCTCCATGACTCTCATGAGATCCAAGGAAAAACCTACTTGATTGAAAGAGTGGCAGTCAGGTGTCTTTTGCTCCAAATCCAAAGCATTCCTAAAAAAAGTGATCTGCTCAAATCTTTCAGACGCTGCAGATAGTAGCCCATGTTAAGTTACAAAGAGTAACTATGTTCTCTCCCTTTAGAGGGGTATTCTTAAAAAGGACAAACATGGGTTTCGTTATTGGTCATGCTACATCTATCAAATAAGCCAGCCAATTCCAAATTGTAGGCTCCTCCAGTGCTGGAGCAGCCGGGATTCTTCTCTCTTTCTGTCTCTCAGACCGTCACTCCCACAACTGCTGCAATGAACATGCCTATGGAATTCCTGTCCTTCCCTGGCTAGATTTGGGGTCTGACCAGGTTCTTGTTGTGGGAGAAAGGGAAGGAGGGAGGGCTATGAATGTTGCTGGGAGTTTCTGAACAAAAGTAGTGGGATGCAAATCATATAAATGAATGAATGAATGAATGAATGAATGAATGAATGAATGAATGAATGAATGAATGAATATCCTTACCTGAAACCTCTCAGATCTATTCACCCTCAACTGCCATAACACATGCTATACTTCAAAAGAGATGTGGAGAAGATGCCTTTTAAGATGCACAACCCCATTTACAACTTTTTGGTGACAACACGTTTGTGCATGAGGTCATTTGAATTATCATCATGAGAAAAGCTTCCATCATGTCACTGCTTGAACAGAAGGCAACTTCTCCTCTTCTCATGAATACAAACAGCTTCCATCTACAGCTATGAAAGAAGGTGCCAACCTCTTACTTCTTATGGCTCTTCTTCTGAAAAGCACATGTATTATGGGCAGCTTCTCTAGCATGAAGAACTAACCTAGGGAGACTAGCTACCTGTTTAAAGAGCTTGGGATGCACAAATCAAGGCTGATGGCCACCACTGGTCCTGGAAATTCTTCTGTACCCTGGCATGTTTTTCAAGCCCAGTGTAATCTGGAACCCTAAAACTCGTTATAACTTATGGCTTATCACATGCATCCTACATTATCGACCTGTCTATCCCTACCTACCTACCTACCTACCTACCTACCTACCTACCATCTATCTATCTATCTATCTATCTATCTATCTATCTATCTATCTATCTATCTATCTATCAGCATATGGATACTTTGTGAGCATTTAACTTTCTACCTTTAAAGATTTTCCTCTCCAAGTAAAGAAAAAATGATCTTTTCTCCCAGACATTGCAGGTATTGGTAAGGGTCCATTTGAAGTCTAAAAATGATTTTGCCCAAACCCAAAATTACCATGTGTGTAAAGAGCTTACAATCCATGTCAGACAAAGAATCTCCTTTCTTACCCTTCTTGCATGCATCAAACATGTTCTGGAGATAATTTTAACAAAGAAAGGTTCTACATGTAACTCCCTTTAGTAAGAGAGAAGAGCTTGAAGATTTTTTTTTTTTTTTACTCGTGATTTCTTTACAGTTCCTCAGGGATACTGTAACTTACGTAATAGTTTTCCTCATGCCAACTAGAAGTTTGTGTGTAGATTTCTTCAGAGAACAACTTTCAAATAATGGAAATGGCTCATCTGAAAAAATCCATGGTCAGGCTGAGAAATATGGAATGATCATTAGGATGGGCAGATTAATTAGAAGCTCTTCCTTTTGGAGGTGACTCTTCTAGCTCACCAAACCTCTCAAGTGAGAGTTTCAATAAGGCTCAGTGATTTTTTTGGATGTAAAGATGATGCTGGAGACTGGTGGTTGGGGGATCATGACAGCATTGTATTATCTATGTTTCGAGTTAAAAGGACCTTTTAACAAGTGAGATGGGTAGGGAGACTTGTGGAGATCAGTGCAATTGTTCATCCATGCTATGGTGTCATAATAGTCAAATGGAAATAAATTGTGCTACTTAAGGCAAGTAAGTCACTCCTTCCCCCAAATCTGAATTGTTAAGGAAAACACACTGCCCACTTCCCCAAAGAAACTTTTAGACACAAGAATATTGGTTAAGACAGGAAGGAGAGGAAGCCAAGCCACTAGAAGATAACATCTTGAGAAAATAGCCATGGATAGCAAGTTTTATTCAAAGAACACAGCTTTTGTCTAACTAAATCAACCACTGTATCTTTTTATTGTAATTTTATTAAAAATCAAAATTAAAAAGAGAAAAACTAATGCAAATTAAAAAATAAAAGAATAAAAAGAAAAAGTAGAAAGTGCAAAAAAGAAAAAATAGAAAGAAAAATAGAAAAGAAAGAAAAAGTAAGAATACAGTAAAGAAAAAGAAATATATAAAAAAATTACTTCTCCCTTCATCACAAGTATAAACAATTTTATCACCTTCTCTTAAAATACAATGAATGATCGTTTCTCCCATAGCCCATGTCTTATCTATAAACAAATCCATTGAAAAAAATTCAGTCCTGATCAGCAAAATCCATTAAGGGTTACCAGAGATGACGACATATCTATTTTAACCTTGATCAAATAGACCAACTTTATATTCCTTCCTTTTAACAATCTTGATCTTTAGTCCCTTCAAATGATGTCCTAGATTTTGATTTCTTTCCATTTTTCTTCATCCCTTCTCACAAAATACTTCAAAGCTTTAACAAATCTATTTTGTAAATCCCGTATACGAAAGTTATCCAGGTCACTCTTTTCATTTGTTATTGGTATATCCCTTTTAATTATTAAGACATCAGCTAGTTTCTTTTGTATATCCAGTGTAGCATCTTCTTCCATATCATTCTTGCAGCCTGTCATTTTTATATCTACTTTCAGAACACTTTCAGAGTGGTTTGGAGAAGAATTATAAAGAGCCGCTCTACTCAACTTTAATTTATTATAATTTATAATTATATTATTAATTAATAACTTTAATAAACTTTAATTTATTGAAACACAGATGCTGCCACACCAAGCCAATACATTGCAGTTGTATCCAATTACCTGGATGTTATTATTTGCATAATTTTATATAGATGGGTTGCATCCTTGCCCCTTTCTACATTAGCTGCTGCTGCCTCCGGTACTGTAATAAAAGGTTTGTGCTCCAGTGAAAGCGTCTGTGTGATTCTTATTATTCAAGAACTGTTTGGAGATTGTTCTCGTACACAATGTATTACCTATCCATGTTGTGATCGAACAAAACCCAGAGAAAAGGACACAGTTCCTACATTTCTTTTATGACATCAAGGATGTTTTAGCTAATAGTCTGGTAAATAATTTATATATTAACCTAACCCAAAGGCCTGGCTATTGAAACACAAAGAGAATTAGCAGAGAATCAGGGTGTGCTCTTGAACTGCAAGTGTAAATGTTAAGATGAAATGAAAGATTTCATTCCTTTAAAAGCTGCTCTCAGGGACATAAGTGGAGGGGGATCAGAGAAGATGGAAGCCATGACTGTGCGATTGAAGTCCCACCCCTTTTAACCTCTTTCACACATGTAACACACAAAAAGGGGCAGGGGTTTGATCATATGGTTCCAGCTGCTACCTGGCTTTTTGACCCTTTCTTCAGATACCCTTAGCTGACCCCAAGTTTTTATTTGTTTTGTTTTTGAATGATAGAATGAAATTTATTATCTCAGGAAACTAATTGTACACATCTATCTTGTTGTCTTATGGGATTAGTATGAATTAGTACCATTAATACTAATGGTTGTATAAAACCACAATAAATTGCCATTTCAGTTCCTTTTTAAAAAGAATTTCTTAGAGAACCAGCATCCATCTGATTGTTTTCCCTAGAGCTGCCTTGAATTCACTGTTCCGGATTGTGTAAATGAAAGGATTTAACATGGGTATGAAACTTGTCCTCACAAGAGATATGACTTTATTGAGTTGGGGATCGCCACGTGTTGAAGGCCTCAAGTACATAAACATGTCTGCTGTGTAGAAGATGATTAGAACAGTGAGGTGGGAGGCACAGGTGAAAAAGGCTTTGGACCGTCCAGTGGAAGACGAGATTCGAATGATAGCAGTTACAATATACATGTATGATATCAGGGAAAGACCAAAGGACCCCCACATGAAAGTGACACCATAGATGAGACCAATTAGCTCTATCAGATTTGTATTAGCACAGGCCAATTTCAGAAGAGGTCCGACATCACAAAAGAAGTGGTCAATGATGTTGTCTTTGCAATAAGGAAATGTCCATATCACTACAGCCTGAGAAAAGACAATGATGAACCCACAGGTCCAAGCCACCAAAGCTAAATGAAGACTGAATTGATTGGTCATAACCATTTTATAGATTAGAGGTTTGCAAATGGCCATGTAGCGATCAAAAGACATGATTGTGAGCATAAGGAATTCAACCGCTCCCATTGTAAACATAGTGGTAACCTGTGCCATGCAACAGCGAAAACAGATGGTATTTTTGCCCAAGATGATATTCATCAGCATTTTGGGGACTTCTGCTGATGTAGAGCAGATCTCAGCAATGGAGAAGTTGAGGAGGAAGAAGTACATTGGTGTATGGAGCTTGGGTTCTATGGTAACAACAAAGATGATTAAACTGTGCCCCAGAAGTGATAGAAGATACATCAGTAGAACTATGGAATAAAACAGCATTGTCAGTCCATGGAATTGTGGAAATCCCACCAGAATAAACTCTCTGATCAAAGTTGCATTGTCCATCTTCTTCTTTCCTGTAATAAAAAGATGACAATATGTAAGGAGAAAAATATCTGTCTGAATCAAGGAGGATGGGCAATTTTCCAGTGTTGCATAACTATTTGGTACACAGGACTAGTATCTGAAATTTCAGATGGGAATACTTTTTAGAAACTCAAAATATTATCTTTCAACTTCCAAAATATGTTGTAAAAAGTATACTTGTACAACTGGTAATTTACCTCTTATATTAATTTTATCTAAATAATCAGGCAACCTTTACCAATGCCGTGCCTTTCATAGAATCTGGCAGGTGCTATTGCAAATCTCGGCAATTGTCTCCATCGTCTATGGGTATCAATCAGATCAAAGAAAATGGATTTAAAATTCTCCAGTCTCCATGCACTTGGGATTTGCTTTATGTGCAAAAGGATAAATGTTTGTAATATTTTTGGGGGAAAGGAAGTCAAAATATCTTCAGCCTGCTCATTAAGATATCATGCATATATTTATAGGGTCTAAAGATTTGGGAGCTTCTACTGTCACGAGAAAATAGGATGTTTAATGTCCAACTCTACCACTGAACAGCTTCTCTGTTGGAACTAGAGGTCAGGGGCATTGAAATTGACTTCCTAGTAGCTTAGCTGCTCAACTTAGTTCTAGTAGCAAATTTCTTGGTCTCATCCTGCTGTTACAAGAAACAGAGAAGGAGTGGAGGCAGAGAGGACAGGAGAATGGGATCCGAGCAGCAGAGGAGAAGGTGAATTGATAGGGCTGTGCAAGGCTTCAGACGCAAAAATGACAAAGTGGTTTGGAGCATCCTTTGGGGCTCTGAATGTTGTTCCTGCTTCCCTGGACTCAAAGCTACTGCTTCCTTTTCTGGGATCATGGCCTTTCCTTTCACAACTCTCATGTGATCCCAGGAAATGACCTACTTGATTGAAAGAGTGGCAGAGAGACGTTTCCTTTGTTTTGTGCTCCAAATCTAAAGCAGTGATAAAAGATTAGAGTCTGCTCAAATCTTTAACAGGTGGCAGATGGTAACCCATGTTATGTTTTCAAAGAGTAACTACTTCTTCTAGCTTTACAGGGATGTTCTTAAAGGAGGACAAGTGTGGAAACATGCTCTCCACTCCCTTTATTGATCTGTGGTGCTACATGCATGAAATATATCTAAGTAAAACATTTGCCAGCCAATTCAAATCTTAGGCTCCTCAGAAGATGGAGGATGTGGGATTCTAGTGCACATATTCACATAAGCTCAACAGGAGAAAGAACACTCCGAATTCAGCATTTAGGATTTTCAAAATAATATTTAGCAGCTGCAACAATGAATGCTAATCGACTGACCCTTCAATTTTGGTTCATTCTAAAGTTATGAATTGAAGATGGCTTATGTAAAGGTGTTACTTTTAACACATTAGAGAGGAGGGAGATTTGAATAGCTCTATGTTAATGATCGTGTCATTTTGGAATAGCTGATGAGAGATCTATTTAAACTCTCTCCAGGTCCTAGTCCATTTTTAGATACAAAAGCTAAGTTGATGATTTGGGGCCTGTCAAGGTTATTGTTGTGGGAAAAAGTGGAAGGAAGGAGATATGGAAAAATGTATGTTGCTTTGAGTTTCCGAACAAAAGTAGAATATAAAGCAGATCAATAATTAGATGATTTTATCTGATGTCTCTTGGATCTAGTGACCAAATTCATGCTGGACTTCAAAAAAAAAGGTGTAAAAGATTTTTCCTGCCTTTTCTGATGTTCACCCAGTTTACAAATTCTTCATGACAACAAGGTTGTGAATGAAGTCATATTAATTACCATCTTGAGAACAGGTCCCATAATCTCATTGCATGAGCAGGAGGCAACCTCTCCTCCACTGCATGAGCACAGACAGTTTCTATATACAATATGGGAGAAGGTGGCAACCTTTTGCTTCTTACGTTTCTCACTCTGAATGCCCCAGGCCAGTGACAGATGGCTTATCTAGCAAGAAGAATTAATCTTGGGAGATAAGCTGCTTTTCTTAGAAACTAGGGATGCAAAATGCAAGGCTGCTGGACCATCAATGGTCCTGGATCAATCTTGTATGTACCCTATAAACCTTCGGAAACCTCCCATTCTCAACATTTTAAGACAAGAGAAAAGAAACTTTTCATTACCTTCACAGGAATTTTACTTCACTGTGCTTAACTTAACTCAAATAAATCAGAGTTAGTTTTGGCTCTGTCCCATCCATAACTTTGTATCAACATATCCATGATGGGAGTTTGGCTCCTGGCATGCCTTTCAAGACCATATGTAATCTGGAGTCCCAAAACTTGGTATGCCTTCTG
This sequence comes from Python bivittatus, assembly GCF_059951505.1. Lineage (NCBI taxonomy): Eukaryota > Metazoa > Chordata > Lepidosauria > Squamata > Pythonidae > Python > Python bivittatus. Next base: position 157,107 of record NW_028277071.1, on the reverse strand, counting down.
GCTATCATTTTAAGAGTATTACCTACATTCTACAATATCAATATATCGTATCATATCATATCATATCATATCATATCATATCATATCATATCATATCATATCATATCATATCTCACATCATGTAATATCCTATCTATCTATCTATCTATCTATCTATCTATCTATCTATCTATCTATCTATCTATCCCCAAAAATAATTTTCTCACATACATCACATTGCACATATTGATAAGGGTTACAGACATTAGTCATGGTTATGAAAAACAGTTCCAGTCCATATCAAATAGGGAATCTCTGCTCCTACCTTCTTAGCCACCTCTAGACATGATCTGGAGACTATATTAACACAGAAAGCCTCTACATATAACTCTGTTTAGTAACAGAAAATACCTGGAAGATTTTTTTTCCCTCATGTGATCTCCTTACAGTTCCTCAGGGATACGGCAACTGATGTAAAAATTTCCTTCATGCCAATTAATAATTCATGAACAGGTGTTTTAAAAGAACAAATTTCAAATAATGGAAATGGGTCATCTGAAGAAAATTGATGGTCAAGTGGAGAAATATGGATTGGTGATTGGGATGGAAAGACTAATTAGTAGCTTTTGCTCTCAGAGGTAACTGTGGGACAATCAACCTTTCAGGTATGACTTAGTGAGGAAGGAAGGAAGGAAGGAAGGAAGGAAGGAAGGAAGGAAGGAAGGAAGGAAGGAAGGAAGGAAGGAAGGAAGGAAGGAAGGAAGTTATAGAAGTTATAGAGAACTTGGAATAGAGAGGTGCATAGCAGAAGAATGAGATTAATATATTTTCTTAGAGAAATAACCCTAACCCTAACCCTAACCTCAGTTGATCTCAGAAAATGTTTACCTATGTTTGCTGTAAAAATCTCTTTTTGTTCCCAAAAATAAATACGAAGTTCTTCACGAAAGTTCTTAAAACAAAAAAACAAAAGAAAACAAAAAAAGAAAGAATCAAACTTTGGAAAATGAAATAAATTGAAACCTTTCTTAGTGAATTTCTATAGTATTAACCTTCCTTCTATCAGTACTGGAAGTGAAAATATGGAATTTATATATGATGTCCCTAAGTGACACTTTCCAGAAAAGGGAAGATGACAGACCCAGGACAAAAAGTGAATCTTATTTATTTCATCCAATCAGCTAACATGACATGATTGTTTCCACTATACTTTATAATTCCTCCCTTCATCAAGTTCAGCTATACCTTTTTGGGTCCGTTGGTTCTAGTATAACCCTTGATGCCGCAAAGCATGGCATTGATAAAACTGTTGTATTGCCTCAGTTTCCCCCTTTAGGGTCCCCCTCTTTTTAAGGACTGCTGTCAAGAAGAAAGACAAGCATGTCAAAGTCATAATAGAGTTTGATCTGAGCTTTGCTGCTTGGACTTGATATTTTTGTTGCCTTATAAATATACTTGGATTGATTTTTTTTTCTTTTATTTGATTTGATTTAGCTTTTGAGTGCCATTCAAAAAGAGAGGTGGGGTATTAATTCCAGTAAATGCAGAAACACACCCACTTGCCTTTAATTTTTTTCTAAAAAATCAATTTCCTACTCTAGATTATGAGTATAAGCAAAAGAATCAGAACAAAAGCTGTTAACATACACAGCGTTTGTAAACCTTGTGCATCTGTACTGCAAAGTATATAGTCAAATGGTCTTTTAAAATCTGAAACTGCCAATTACATTCTGATTGCATCTACCCACTCAAAATATCATCCATGCCTCAGCGCTCTAAATTTCACCTCATTGATAATACATAGAAGTTTGGAAGTATTTTTCCCCTCACTCTCTCAGTTTAGGATCCCTTTCCTTTTATGCATTATATTCTGGACAGCCTTTTTGACCTCAGTGTTCCGGATTGTGTATATGAAAGGATTCAGCATTGGGGTTAGGGTGGTGTTCAAGACTGCCACGGTCCTTGTCAAGCGGGATGAGGACTGGACGTTGGGCCTCACGTACATGAAGACAAGAGCCCCATATAATATGGACACCACAAGCAGGTGAGATGTGCAGGTGGAGAAGGCCTTCTTCCGCCCTACAGCAGAGGGAAAGCACAGGATGGTGGCAACAATGAAAATGTCGGACACAATCATGGGGAACAACATCATAATAATAATTGAAAAGGCAGTCAACAGTGTAAAATGTTCAAAAAGTTGGGTATCAGCACAGACAAGACTCAAAAGAGGACCAGTATCACAGAAGAAATGGTCAATAATATTGGACCTGGATGGAAAAGTCCAAACAATAAAATAATAAAAAAAGATAAGCAGAAATGCAGCATACCAGGTGGCCATAGACATTTGAATGCACACATGCTTGGACATGATGATTGGATACTGAAGGGGCCTGCAGATGGCCAGATAGCAGTCAAAGGCCATGGCTGTGAGGATGAAGAGTTCCGTACTGCCAAAGATGAAATGGAGAAATCCTTGGGCCAGGCAGCAGTGGAAACAAATGGTGGTTTTGGTTTCTACAAGTGTCTGTAGCAATTTGGGTACAACAGTTGAGGTATAGCAGATCTCCAGGAAAGCAAGGTTGCTCAGGAAGATATACATCGGGGTCTGAAGTCTTGGCTCAATGGCTACAATGAGGAGGATGAATCCATTCCCAAAGATGGTTACAAGGTACATGAATAGACCCAGCACAAAGAAGACTCTGTGAAGATCATAGAGAAAAGGAATTCCCAGGAGGATAAATTCAGTCACTCTGGACATATTCCTAGCCCCCATCATTGCAAAATTGTCAATGATTTGTCTTGTGTATGTCTTGAAAGTGACTGTTTTACAATGTCATAACATCTACAAATTTAAATTAAATTGGTAATGCATTTTTTTTAAGGTCACACATCTTTTAATATCAGTCAAATGCCTTAGAAGAAAAATCAAAGAAAGCCCCAGGTATTATGCAAAAAGTCACTATGATTAAGCCAGAATTGAAAAGCAAAGAAAATCAGCAGAGAATCAGGGTGTCCTCTTGAATTGCAAGTGTATACGTTAAGATGAAATGAAGGATTTCATTCTTTTAAAATCTGCTCTCAGGGACATTAGAGGAAAGGGATCAGAGAAGATGGAACCCATTACTGTGTGATTGAAATCCCACCCCTTTTGAACTTTTTTACACATGTAATACACAAAAAGGGGTAGGGAGTTGATCATGTGGTTCCAACTGCTACTTGGTTTTTTTACCCTTCCTGCGGATACCCTTAGCTGACCCCAAGTTTTTATTTCGTTTTGTTTCGTTTCGTTTCGCTTCGCTTCGCTTCGCTTCGCTTCGCTTCGCTTCGTTTCGTTTCGTTTCGTTCTGTTTTGTTTTGTTTTGTTTTTTGTTTGAATGTTAGAATGAGATTTATTATCTCAGGAAACTCATTGTACATCACATGTGTCTTGTAGTCTTACGGGTTAATACTAATGGTTTTATAAAACCACAATAAATCACCATTTCAGTTCCTTTTTAAAAAAGAATTTCAAAGTCTTAGAGAACCAGCATCGATCTGGTTATTTTTCTTAGAGCTGTCTTGAATTCACTGTTCCGGATTGTGTAAATGAAAGGATTTAACATGGGAATGAAACTTGTGCGCACAAGAGATATGACTTTATTGAGTCGGGGATCGCCATGTGTTGAAGGCCTCAAGTACATAAACATGTCTGCTGTGTAGAAGATGATTAGAACGGTGAGGTGGGAGGCACAGGTGAAAAAGGCTTTGGACCGTCCAGTGGCAGAAGAAATTCGAATGATAGCAGCTATAATGTACATGTATGATATCAGGGAAAGACCAAAGGACCCCCACATGAAAGTGGCTCCATAGATGAGACCAATTAGCTCTATCAGATTTGTATTAGCACAGGCCAATTTCAGAAGAGGTCCGACATCACAAAAAAAGTGGTTGATGATGTTGTCTTTGCAATAAGGAAATGTCCATATCACTACAGCCTGAGAAAAGACAATGATGAACCCACAGGTCCAAGCCACCAAAGCTAAGTGAAGGCTGCGTTGATTGGTCATGATAATTTTATAAAGTAAAGGTTTGCAAATGGCCACATAGCGATCAAAAGACATGATTGTGAGTATAAGGAATTCAATTGCTCCCATTGTGAAGACAGTGAAAAATTGTGCCATGCAACATGCAAAGCAGATGGTATTTTTGCCCAAGATGATATTCATCAGCATTTTGGGGACTTCTGCTGATGTAGAGCAGATCTCAGCAATGGAGAAGTTGAGGAGGAAGTAGTACATTGGCATATGGAGCTTGGGTTCTATGATAACAACAAAGATGATTAAACTGTGCCCCAGAAGTGATAGAAGATACATCAGTAGAACTATGGAATAAAACAGCATTGTCAGTCCATGGAATTGTGGAAATCCCACCAGAATAAACTCTCTGATCAAAGTTGCATTGTCCATCTTCTTCTTTCCTGTAATAAAAAGAAGACAATATGTAAGGAGAAAAATATCTGTCTGAATCAAGGAGGGTGGGCAATTTTCCAGTGTTGCATAACTATTTGGTACACAGGATTAATATCTGAAATTTCAGATGGGACTACTTTTTACAAGCTCAAAATATTATCTTTCAATTTCCAAAATATGTTGTAAAAACTGTACTCGTACAATTGGTAATTTGCTTGTTATATTAATTTTAACTAAATAATGAGACCACCTTTACCAACACCATGCCTTTAATAGAATCTGGCAGGTGCTATTGCAAATCTTGGCAACTGTCTCCATCTTCTGTGGGCATCCATCAGATCAAAGAAAATGGAAATAAAATTCTCCAGTCTCCATGTTCTTGGGATTTGCTGTATGTGCAAAATGATAGATGTCTGTAATAACTTTTGGTGGAAAAAAGTCAAAACATCTTCAGCCTGCCCATTAAGAAATCATGCATACCTTCCAAGGGTCTAAAGACTTGGGAGGTTTTAGTGTTACAAGAGAAAAGGATGTTTATTGACCACCTCAACCATCAAACCACTTCTCTATTGGGACTAGATATCAGGGGCATTGAAATTGAGTTCCAAGTAGCTTAGCTGTTCAACTTAGCTTCTAATATCAAATTTCTTGGTCTCATCCTGCTGTTGTAAGTATCAGAGAAAGAATGGAGAGAGAGAAGAGAGGAGAGGAGAAGAGAGGAGAATGTGATTGGAGGAGCAGAGGAGAAGATCAAATCATAAGGCTGTGCAGTGCTGCAGTCCCAAAAATGACAAGGTGGTTTGGAGCATCTTTTGGGGCTCTGAATGTTGTACTTGCTTCCCTGGATTCAAAACAGCTGTTTCCTTTTCTGGGATCATGGCATTGCCCTTTCCAACTCCCATGTGATCCCAGGAAAAGATCTACTTGATTGAATGAGTGACAGAGAGAGGTTTCCTTTGTTTTGAGCTCCAAATTTAAGCAGTGCTGAAAGATTAGTCTGCTCAAATCTTTAACAGGTTGAAGATAGAAACCCATGCTGATGAACAAGAATGAGGCACCCCCCAAATTTATTTATTTTATTTATTTATATTTTAAGTTTAGATACTGCCCATCTCCCGAAAAAGTGATTGATTAATTCATCTCACGAAAAATTGCTAACGTTCATAAGGATGCTTATAGAAATAAGAAAATGATAGAAATTGGAAACTTGAGGGCAAGTTAGAAAAGCGGTGCAAAAGTTAAGCTTGTTGAAGGTAACCCCAAATATATCATAGGATAAGACAAAAGGCTAGTAGACAGGGAACATGAAATGGGAAGCTTTGCTTGGAATCAATGCTAGTAGACAGCAGCTACTGTCGCAATATGGTAAATATAGATTAGTAGAGGCATTAGAAATGTTTATATAATCTTAAATATGTCAAATATTGCTGATCATTGTAAAATATTATATAAGAAATAGCAGAAACAGCAGTTAGAGATCATCATCTAAGGGAAAGGTCAAACCATGACCACAGTGAGTTAGGTTTGTGGTCAAAGAACTATAAAGGACCACTGAAAAACAGGGTGGTTACACCAGCTTTGAGAGAGATCTTGTGCCCTTTCTCTGCATAGAATAAAGTTTCACTTCAATCTCCACCTCAGTGTATTTCTTTGGGTGTTTAGCACACCATGACCAAACCCAGATTTGGGCTGGGACAACAATGTTAAGTTTTCAAAGAGTAACTACTTCCCCTAGCTTTACAAGGATGTTCTTAAAGGAGGACAAGTGTGGAAACATGCTCTCCACTCCCTTTCCTTTATTGATCTGTAGTGCTACATGCATGAAATATACCTAGCTCAAACATTTGCCAGCCAATTCAATTCTTAGGCTCCTCAGAAGATGGAGGATGTGGGATTCTAGTGCACATATACACATAAGCTCAACAGAAGAAAGATCACTCCGAATTCAGCACATCAGATTTTCAAAATAATATTTAGCAGCTGCAAACAATGCATGCTAATTGACTGACCCTTCAATTTTGGTTCATTCTAAAGTTATGAATTGAAGGTGGCTTATGTAAAGGTGTTACTTTTTACACACTACAGAGCAGGGAGATTTGAATAGCTCTATGTTAATGATAGTGAATTTTTGGAATAGATGAAGAGAGATCTATTTAAACTCTCTCCAGATCCTAGTCCAAGTTTAGCTACAAATGCTTAGTTGATGATTTCGGGCCTGTCAAGGTGGTTGTTGAGGGAAAAAGTGGAAGGAAGGAGATATGGAAAAATGTATATTGCGTTGGGTTTCTGAACAAAAAAGTAGAATACAAACTAGATAAATAACTAGATGGATTTACCTGATGTCTATCAGATCTATGAGTTTTCATGCTAAACTTCAAAAAAAGTGTAAAATATTTTTCCTGCTTTTTCTGATCTTCACCCAGTTTACAAATTCTTCATGACAACAAGGTTGTGAATGAGGTCATATTAATTACCATCATGAGGACAGATCCAATAAGCTCATTGCTTGAGCAGGAGGCAACCTCTCCTCCACTGCTTGAGCACAAAGAGCTTCTAGATACAATATGGGAGAAGGTGGCAACCTTTTGCTTCCTACAGTTCTCACTCTGAAATGCCCCAGGCCAGTGACAGATGGCGTCTCTAGGAAGAAGAATTAATTAGTTGCTTTTCTTAGAAGCTAGGGATGCAAAATTCAAGGCTGCTGGGCCCTCAGTGGTCCTCGATAAATCTTGTATGTACCCTTTAAACCTTCTGAAAACTCCCATTCTCAACATTATAATCCAAGAGAAAAGAAACTTTTCATTACCTTCACAGGAATTTTACTTCACTGTGCTGAACTTACCTCAAATAAATCAGAGTTAGTTTTGGCTCTACCCAATCCATATCTTTGTATCAACATATCCATGACTGGAGCTTGGCTCCTGGCATGCCTTTCAAGACCATATGGAGTCCCAAAACTTGGTTTGCCTTCTGGCTATCATTTTAAGAGTATTACCTACATTCTACAATATCTATATATCATATCATATCATATCATATCATATCATATCATATCATATCATATCATATCATATCATATCTCACATCATGAAATATCCTATCTATCTATCTATCTATCTATCTATCTATCTATCTATCTATCTATCCCCAAAAATAATTTTCTCACATAAATCACATTGCACATATTGATAAGGGTCACAGACATTAGTCATGGTTATGAAAAACAGTTCCAGTCCATATCAAATAGGGAATCTCTGCTCCTACCTTCTTAGCCACCTCTAGACATGATCTGGAGACTATATTAACACAGAAAGCCTCTACATATAACTCTGTTTAGTAACAGAAACTGCCTTGAAGATTTTTTTTCCCTCATGTCATCTCCTTACAGTTCCTCAGGGATACGGCAACTGATGTAAAAATTTCCTTCATGCCAATTAATAATTCATGAACAGGTGTTTTAAAAGAACAAATTTCAAATAATGGAAATGGGTCATCTGAAGAAAATTGATGGTCAAGTGGAGAAATATGGATTGGTGATTGGGATGGAAAGACTAATTAGTAGCTTTTGCTCTCAGAGGTAACTGTGGGACAATCAACCTTTCAGGTATGACTTAGTGAGGAAGGAAGGAAGGAAGGAAGGAAGGAAGGAAGGAAGGAAGGAAGGAAGGAAGGAAGGAAGGAAGGAAGGAAGGAAGGAAGGAAGGAAGGAAGGACAATTCTATAGAGAACTTGGAATAGACAGGTGCATAGCAGAGGAATGAGATTAATATATTTTCTTAGAGAAATAACCCTAACCCTAACCCTAACCTCAGTTGATCTCAGAAAATGTTTACCTATGTTTGCTGTAAAAATCTCTTTTTTTCCCAAAAGTCTTCACAAAAGTTCTTAAAATAAAATAAAATAAAATAAAACAAAACAAAACAAAACAAAACAAAACAAAACAAAGAAAGAAAGAAAGAAAGAAAGAAAGAAAGAAAGAAAGAAAGAAAGAAAGAAAGAAAGAAAGAAAGAAAGAAAGAAAGAAAGAAAGAAAGAAAGAAAGAAAGAAAGAAAGAAAGAAAGAAAGAATCAAGCTTTGGAAAATGAAATAAATTGAAGTCTTTCTTAGCAAATTTCTTTAGTATTAACCTTCCTTCTATCAGTACTGGAAGTGAAAATATGGAATTTATATATGATGTCCCTAAGTGACACTTTCCAGAAAAGGGAAGATGACAGTAAACCAGGACAAAAAGTGAATCTTATTTATTTCATCCAATCAGTTAACATGACATGATTGTTTCCACTATACTTTATAATTCCTCCCTTCATCAAGTTCAGCTATAACTTTTTGGATCCGTTGGTTCTAGTATAACCCTTGATGCCGCAAAGCATGGCATTGATAAAACTGTTGTATTGCCTCAGTTTCCCCCTTTAGGGTCCCCCTCTTTTTAAGGACTGCTGTCAAGAAGAAAGACAAGCATGTCAAAGTCATAATAGAGTTTGATCTGAGCTTTGCTGCTTGGTCTTGATATACTTGGATTGAATTTTTTTTCTTTTAATTGATTTGATTTAGCTTTTGAGTGCCATTCAAAAAGAGAGGTGGGGTATTACTTCCAATAAATGCAGGAAAAAAAACCCATTTTCCTTTTAAAAAATGTTAACTACCTACTCTAGATTATGAGTATCAGCAAAAGAATTACAATAAATGCATCTGTGGGATTGGAAACCTTGTGCATCTGTGTTGTAAAGTATATAGCCAAACGGTCTTTTTAAATCTGAAACTGCCAATTGAATTCTGATTTCATCTACCCACTCAAAATATCATCCATGCCTTGATGCTCTAAATTTCACCTCATTGATAATACATAGGAGAAGTTTGGAAGTATTTTTCCCCTCACTCTCTCAGTTTAGGATCCCCTTTCTTTTATGGATTATATTCTGGACAGCCTTTTTGACCTCAGTGTTCCGGATTGTGTATATGAAAGGATTCAGCATTGGGGTAAGGGTGGTGTTCAAGACTGCCACAGTCCTTGTCAAGCGGGATGAGGACTGGACGTTGGGCCTCACGTACATGAAGACAAGAGCCCCATATAATATGGACACCACAAGCAGGTGAGATGTGCAGGTGGAGAAGGCCTTCTTCTGCCCTACAGTAGAGGGAATGCGCAGGATGGTGGCAATGATGAATATGTAGGACACAATCATAAGGAGCAAGGTCATAATAACAATTAAAAAGGCAGTCAACAGTCTGAGAGATTCAATGAGATAGGTATCACCACAGACAAGACTCAAAAGAGGACCAATATCACAGAAGAAATGGTCAATTATATTGGGTCCACAGAATGGCAACGTCCAAACAATACAATAATGAAAAAAGATAACCACAAATGCAGCATACCAGGTGGCCAGAGACATTTGAATGCACACATGCTTGGACATGATGATTGGATACTGAAGGGGCCTGCAGATGGCCAGATAGCGGTCAAGGGCCATGGCTGTGAGGATAAAGAGTTCCGTACTGCCAAAGATGAAATGGAGAAATCCTTGGGCCAGGCAGCAGTGGAAACAAATGGTGGTTTTGGTTTCTACAAGTGTCTGTAGCAATTTGGGTACAACAGTTGAGGTATAGCAGATCTCCAGGAAAGCAAGGTTGCTCAGGAAGATGTACATCGGGGTCTGAAGTCTTGGCTCAATGGCTACAATGAGGAGGATGAATCCATTCCCAAAGATGGTTACAAGGTACATGAATAGACCTACCACAAAGAAGACTTTGTGAAGATCATAGAGAAAAGGAATTCCCAGGAGGATAAATTCAGTCACTCTGGACATATTCCTAGCCTCCATCATTGCAAAATTGTCAATGATTTGTCTTGTGTATGTCTTGAAAGTGACTGTTAAACAAAGTCATAAAATCTACACATTTAAACTAAATAGGTACTGCGTTTTATTTTATTTTTTAAACTCACACATCTTTTAATATCAGTCAAATGTCTTAGAAGCAAAATCAAAGAAAGCCTCAGGTATTATGCAAAAAGTCACTATGATAAGGCCAAAATTCAGTTGCCTCACATATGATATTTCCCTGTTTGGATTGTTATTTCAGACGTTACACTGGCCATCTTCTTCCTTCCTGAAATAAAAAGAAAAGCATATGTAAGGAGAAAAATTTCATACTGAAGGAAGGAGGATGGGCTATTTTTTGAGTGTTGCAATACTTCCTGGGATATAGGATTGATATCTAAAATCTCAGACAGGAATAGTGTTTACATGCTCAGATTATGATGATTAAAGCAGCAAAACGAGTCAAAGAGGATACTCATGGAAATTGTAATATACATCTTATATTAATTTTATCTAAATAATCAGGCAACATTTTACTAACACCAGTACAATTTTTTGAATCTGGAAAGGATTACTATGAACCATTGCAAATTCTCAGTTCTTTGTGGGTGGGAATCAGATCAAATATATTCAGATACAATTGTCCAGTCTCCATGCTTATGAATGAATGAATGATTGGATTTATTTATTTATTTATTTATTGCATAAAAAGTGTAGATGCTTTTACTATTTTGAGGTTGGGGAAAATTCAAAACCTCCTAAGCCCCCCCCCTTAAAAAAAAAGATGGATTCCTTTATAGGATCTAAAGATTGGGAGTTTCTGCAGTCATAAGAAACAGGATTTTGAATGGCCAGGTCTACCATCAGGCAGATTCTCTACTGGGATGGCATGTCAGCGAAAGGACAACCAATTTTAGTGATTTAAAAACAGCAGTCATTGCTGTTTTTTGACTGCCAGGGATAGTGACTGGAATTGCCTGGAAACAGGGCTTGGGCATTCTGAAACCTGACTTATGTAGGGGGAATTAATTTTAGCTCCTAGTAGATTAGCTTCTAAGCTTAGCCTCTACAAGCAAATATCTTGGTCTCATCTTGCTGTTGGGGGTGGGGGGAAGGAGAAGGGGAGGAAGGAGAGAGTGGAGGAGAAAGTGATTTGAGCAGCAGAGGAGAAGAAGAGTTCATAGGGCTGTGCATGGCTAAGAGTAAAAATTGAAAAGGTGGTTTGGAGCATCTTTTGGGGCTCTGAGTGTTGCATTTGCTTCCCTGGCCTTAATGCAGCTGTTTCCTTCTCTGGGATCGTGGTGTTGCCCTCCATGACACTCATGAGATCCAAGGAGAAACCTATTTGATTTAAGGAGTGGCAATCAGGGGTTTCCTTTGTTTTTTGCTCCAACTCCAAAGCATTCTTAAAAAATGATCTGCTCAAATCTTTAAGAGCTTACAGACAGTACCCATGTTAAGTTTTCAGAGGGTAACTCAGTTCTCTTACTTTACAGGGATATTCTTAAAAATGAACAAGCATGGATTTATTTCTAAGTCATGCTACATCTATCAAAGAAGGCAGCTAATTCCAAATCATAGGCTCCTCCAATGATGCAGCAGGCGGGACTCTCCTCTCTGACTCTCACTCCCCGAACTACTGAAATGAGTGTGCCTATGGAATTCCTTTTCCTCCCTGGCTAGACCCCGGAAAGGGATCTCTGTGGTAGGATTTAGGGCAGTATTGTCCAAACATGGCCACTTTAAGATGAGTGGACTTCAACTCCCAGAATTCCCCAGCCACCCATGCTGGCTGGGAAATTCTGGGCGTTGAAGTCCACTCATCTTAAAGTGGCCAAATTTGGACAACACTGATTTAGGGAAACAATGCAATGTCTTTTTTGCCCTTGTCAATTCTACGCCCTAAATCCCAAGCAAATTCCAGGTTTCGTCAGAAGTGACACCATTTTCCTGTCCTGCACTTGAGATGTTAAATTACATTCCACCGTGTCAATTTCCATAGACCAAGGTTTTATGTATTAGCGTGATAGACATAAGTTCGACAGGAGGAAGAACACTTGTAATCCTGCACTAATTTGATACAGAGATTGGCTTATGTTGAAATTACAACGGCATTTATGCATATTAAACAGGCATATCTATGAAATGGATGTCACTTTGTCTAATGTATAAAATCCCTTCCAACTGAATTCAGCATTTGGGATTTGCAAAACAGTTTTTAGCAGCTGCAAACAATTCATGCTAATAAACTGAGCGCTTCTGGGGGGCATAGATAAGTTATGAATGGTTTCTGTAAAGATGTGACTTTTTACACACTGCATAGCAGGGATACTTTAATAGTTCTCTCTTCATCTAATTTTTTTTTGGATTAGATTTTGAGAAGTCTCTTTAAATATCTCTTGAAAAATTCAGTGGTGTTGCTCACTTTATTCTTCTAATAATGCTGGAGAGGCAGTCTGGAGCGGTGATTAAGGTGTTAGACTGACACAAGAAAGGTCAAGGTCCTAGTCCACATTTAGCCGAGAAGCTCTGGGACAAGGTTCTTGTGGTGGGAGAAGGGGAGGAGGGAGGGTTATGAATGGTGCTGGGAGTTTCTGAATGAAAAAGTAGGACACAAATCATATAAATCAATAAATGACCTTACCTGAAGCGTCTCAGATTTATTAGCCTTCAATTGCCATAACTCATGCTGAACTTCAAAAGAGATGGGTGAAAAATGCCTTTTAAGATGTATACCTCAGTTTACAATTTTCTTTGTGAGAACGAGGTTGTGAATGAGGTGATTTTAACTATCATGAGAAAAGCTCCCGTTGTTTCCCTATCTATCTATAATCTCTCTCTCTCTCTCTCTAACTCTATCTCTCTATCTCTCTATCTCTCATCTATTGTCAGCATATGAATACTTTTTGAGCATTTAAATTTCTACATTTAAAGATTTTGCTTTCCAAACTCCAAAAAAAAAAAGTGATCTTTTCTGACAGTTATTACAGAGATTGATAAGGGTCCATCTGAAGTCAAAAAATGATTTCACCCAACCCAGAATTACCGTGTCTGGGAAAGACCTTCCAATCCATATCAGATAGAGAATCTCCTTTCCTACCCTTCCAGCAAGCATCAAGCATTTTAACAGAGAAAGGCCCTACATATAACTCTGTTCAGTGAGAAAGAGTAACTGGTATATTTTTTTTCCCTTACAGTTCCTCAGGGAACTGTTTCCCTTACAGTTTCCCTCATGCCAATTAGTAGTGCAGTAGTTCCATTATCTTCCAACAATGGAAATGGGCCATCTGAAAAAATCCATGGTCCACCTGAGAAATATGGATTGATCTTGGGATGGACAGATTAATTAGAAACTCTTCCTTTTGGAGGTGACTCTGTCTAGCTCTCCAAACCTCTCAAGTGGGAATTTTGATAAGGCTGAGATTGGATAAGGCCTTTGGGCTAATCAATAAACTTTTATTTGATTTGATTTGATGTGATTTGATAAGGCTATTTCTGTATATAAAGATAATGCTGGAGACTGGTGGTTGGGGGATCATGACAGCAATCCATTTTCTTTCTTGGAATTAAAAGGACCTTTTGAAAAATGAGATGGGCAGGGAATCTAGTAGAGGTCAGTGCAATTGTCCATCCATCCTATGGTGTCATAGTATTCAATAAACTGCTAAGTCAGTAAGTCCCCCAAAAGCTGAATTTGTAAGGAAAACACACTGCCCACTTCCCCAAAGAAACTGTTAGGCACAGGAATATTGGTTAGGATAAGAAGGAGAGGAAGCCAAGCAACTAGATGATAAGTTCTTGAGAATATAACACATGAACAGCAAGTTTTATTCAAAGAACACAGCTTTTGTCTAACTAAACGAACCATTGAATCTGAAGTGCGACCTTCAATACAGCATTATCCTTATTTATTAAAGCACAGATGCTGCTACAGCAGACCAATACTTTACTACTGTACCCAAATACATGTCAGTTTTATATGCATAATTTTATAGAGATGGGTTGCATCCTTGCCCCTTTCTACGTTAGCTGCTGCTGCCTCCGGTACTGTAATAAAAGGTTTGTGCTCCAGTGAAAGTGTCTGTGTGATTCTTATTGTTCAAGAACTGTTTGGAGGTAGTTCTCGTACACAATGTATTACCTATCCATGTTGTGATCGAGCAAAACCCAGAGAAAAGGACACAGTTCCTACATTTCTTTTAGGACATCAAGGATGTTTTAGCTAATAGTCTGGTAAATAATTAATATAGTAACCTAACCCAGAGGCCTGGCTGTTGAAAAACAGAGAGAATCAGCAGAGAATCAGGGTGTGCCCCTGAATTCCAAGTGTAAATGTTAAGATGAAATGAAAGATTTCATTCTTTTAAAAGCTGCTCTCAGGGACATAAGTGGAGGGGGATCAGAGAAGATGGAGCCCATCATGGTGCGATTGAAGTCCCACCCCTTTTAACCTCTTTCACACATGTAACACACAAAAAGGGGCAGGGGCTTGATCATATGGTACCAACTGCTAGCTGGGTTTTTTTACCCTTTCTGCAGAAACCCTTAGCTGACCCCAAGTTTTTATTTGTTTTGTTTTTGAATGATAGAATGAGATTTATTATCTCAGGAAACTAATTGTACATCACACCTGTCTTGTTTGCATACAGATTAATACTAAGGATTGTATAAAACCACAATAATTCCCCATTTCAGTTCCTAGAGAACCAGTGTCCATCTCATTGTTTTCCCTAGAGCTGTCTTGAATTCCCTGTTCCGGATTGTGTAGATGAAAGGAGTTAACATGGGAACGAAACTTATGTTTATCAGAGATACCACTTTATTGAGTTGTGTGTCGCCCTGGGTTGAAGGCCTCATGTACATAAACATAACTGCTGTGTAGAAGATGATTAGAACGGTAAGGTGGGAGGCACAGGTGAAAAAGGCTTTGGACCGTCCAGTGGCAGACGAGATTCGAATGATAGCAACTACAATATACATGTATGATATCAGGGAGAAACCCAAGGACCCCCACATGATAGTGACACCATAAATGAGAACAATTAGCTCTATCAGTTGCGTATCAGCACAGGCCAATTTCAGAAGAGGTCCGACATCACAAAAGAAGTGGTCAATGATGTTGTCTTTGCAATAAGGAAATGTCCATATCACTACAGCCTGAGAAAAGACGATGATGAACCCACAGCTCCAAGCCACCAAAGCTAAGTGAAGGCTGAGCTGATTAGTCATGACCATTTTATAGACTAAAGGTTTGCAAATGGCCACGTAGCGATCAAAAGACATGATTGTGAGTATAAGGAATTCAACTGCTCCCATTGCAAAGACAGTGAAAACCTGTGCCATGCAACATGGAAAACAGATGGTGTTTTTGCCCAAGACGATATTCATCAGCATTTTGGGGACTTGTGTTGATGTGAAACAGATCTCAGCAATGGAGAAATTGAGGAGGAAGAAGTACATTGGCGTATGGAGCTTGGGTTCCATGATAACAACAAAGATGATTAAACTGTGCCCCAGAAGTGATAGCAGATACATCAGCAGAACCATGGTAAAAAACAGCATTGTCAGTTCATGGAATTGTGGAAGTCCCACCAGAATAAACTCTCTGACCAAAGTCACATTGGCCATCTTCTTTTTTCCTGTAATAAAAAAAAGACAGTATGTAAGGAGAAAAATACCTTGCTGAATCAAGGAGGGTGGGCTAATTTTGAGGGTCACATAGCTTTTTGATACACAGGATTAATACCTGAAATTTCATCTGGGAATAGTTTTTACAAGCTACATGTCAAGAATACAAGAATTGAATCTGGCAGGTGCTATTGCAAATCTTGGGAATTGTCTCCATCATCTGCAGGTATGAATCAGATCAAAGAAAATGGAAATAAAATTCTCCAGTCTCCATGCTCCTTCGATTTGAGTCTGGGCTTCAGACTCAAAAATGCCAAAGTGGTTTGGAGCATCCTTTGGGGCTCTGAATGTTGTTCTTGCTTCCCTGGACTCAAAGCAGCTGCTTCCTTTTCTGGGATCATGGCCTTTCCTTTCACAACTCTCATGTGATCCCAGGAAATGACCTACTTGATTGAAAGAGTGGCAGAGAGACGTTTCCTTTGTTTTGTGCTCCAAATCTAAAGCAGTGATAAAAGATTAGTCTGCTCAAATCTTTAACAGGTGGCAGAGGGTAACCCATGTTATGTTTTCAAAGAGTAACTACTTCCTCTAGCTTTTCAGGGATGTTCTTAAAGGAGGACAAGTATGGAAACACTTCCCTTCAATATCTATAGTGCTACATGCATGAAATACACCTAGGTAGGGGAGGGCGGAGCTGGCGTCGCGGCGATACGGCGGGCGATCCTGGGCTCCCAGGATGGCAGCCGATATCTCCTCGCCCGGATGGTCCCGATGGACCTAAGCCGTCCCGTAGAGATGGCGAACGCAAAGGGCGCGTCCCGCGGATCTCAGGGACGCCGCAAGTCCCAGATCGATCCGGGGAGAAGCTCTTGAAGCCGGTGGAGGAGAGGCAGCCAAAAATGGCTGCGAAAGCCGGGACAGCTCCAAAGGAAGATGGAAGAGAAGGGTGTCAACTGGGTGAGATGGACTTTTACTATTCAACTATTCTTAGAGAACACCTTAAGTAACTTAAAGAGATTTTTAAAAGTGAAGAAAAGTGGATTAAGCGGCGAGATTGAACCCTATTAAAAAAAGAAGGGGAGAAAATTTTTCTTTTCAACTTTCCCTTTTTAGTGGAATTGACAAGATGTTTTTCTTTTAAAAAAAATATATTTTTAACTGGATTGGCTTTCTCTTTTTAATACTCAATAACTTTATATTTTAAGCCTTTTTTTTTTACTAAGATTTTTTTATTGTTATAAGAAATTTATATCTTTTTGACTTTGAAAATGGGAAAGTGGAGTTAAGAGAAAGTAAATGAAAGAAAGTTGCACTGCCATTTAGAGGCGCGAATTAGTGCTTTTTTTTTTTCATTGTGACGCACGCTCAAAGACCCTGTGCTTTCTAAAAAGATAGTGGGATGTGCATGTTTATACAGGTGCCATCCGTAACTATAAACAAGAAAGTGGAGTTGAAAGCGACTTTGAAAACATTAAGATGGAAAGTTTGAGCCAGTCACAAGAGCCTTGATTAGTGGCAGTAGCTCTTTTTTCTGCTAGAAGCTCTGCTTTTGCTTTCTATTCCCCCCAGATGGATTTTTTTTTTTAAAGAGGCTTAGCCTTTTCCTTCTTTTCCTTTTCTTTTTATTTTTCCTTCTTTTTTTTTTTTCTCTCCTTTTGCTTCTTTTTTTCTCTTATTTTTGGCAAGAACAAAGATAAAGAATCCTTTGACTCAATGAAGGTTTATCAAGATAATAGACTATACGAGAAACACAATGCAGAAAAAGATCTTTAAACTATTGAGGATGACTATAAAAAATTGGAAGAAGAGCTGCAGAAACTCTCAAAAAAAAAAAAAAAGATATTAAAGCTAAAATGGACTTAATTAAACATAAAACGGGATCATTGTAAAAGGAAGAAATAGTACAAGAAATCAGAAACATTAAACGGAATTATTGTGAGGCCTATAAACTGAGAATTAAAAGGGTTAATCAACTGATAAATGAAGAGAGACAGATTTGTTCTTGGCACTGAGGGTGAGAAAAAGATTATACAAGATTATAATGGAAAATCGTACTAAGAGAATGTACAAAAAGAAGAAGTAAAACAATATTGAAAGAAACTATTGCAGATGTTTAAAGAGAAAATCAGGGGAATACAACAATGATGGAACTGACAGAAGCTTCAAAAGCAGAATGTTCAAAAGGACACTTATTATTGCTTTCTCTTATCCAATAATATAGAAAAAAGGAATGAACAGCCAGATATTTTGGGACATTGAATGAAAGGGTGAACTCAAAATTATGCAAGCGCTGGAATAAAGTATAAATCTGAGATATATAGTTAAAAATTGTATAACATGTAGTGAAATCTGGTTAGAACTGTAACTTGGTTAGAATTGTAATTGATACTGTAACTGATATTGGTTAGAATTGTAACTCTTAAGAATTGGAAAAATTAAAAAGTACTTATGCAGGAGGAAGTTATTCAAAATTATGGAATGTGCAGAGATGAGTTAAATTGAGATTTGAAATTAGAGTAAGAAGATAAGCAATTTTATATGACACGGGATTTGTTTTTATTAATGATTAGATGAGAAAATATAGTAATGTAATAGATTAGGAAATTTTATAATAGAAATTTGATATTAATTATTATATATATACACATATAATAGATAGATGGAGATGTATTACTAATCCTATTGAAAGTTAAAATTTTTTGTAATATATGATTTTATAGATTAGCTATGAATGATTAATAATTGTTAATTGATAAGTATACAAGTATATTTTTGAATAGATGATATGAGAATTTAAGATTATGAAAGGGGCACCAACGAGTTTAACTGGTTGACACACGGTATAAAATGGAAGATGCTTTTTTATGCCTTTTTATGTTTTTGTTTGTTCATGTTTGTTTTGTGTTTGTTGTAAAAATAAAAAAAACATTATAAAAAAAAAAAAAAGAAATACACCTAGGTAAAACATTTGCCAGCCAATTCCAAACCTTAGGCTTCTCAGAAGATGGAGGATGTGGGATTCTAGTGCACGTATCCACATAAGCTCAACAGAAGGAAGATCACTCCAATTTCAGCATTTTGGGTTTTCAAAATAATATTTAGCAGCTGCAAACAATGCATGCTAATCGACTGACCCTTCAATTTTGGTTCATTCTAAAGTTAGGAATTGAAGATGGCTTATGTAAAGGTGTTACTTTTAACACATTAGAGAGGAGGGAGATTTGAATAGCTCTATGTTAATGATAATGTCATTTTGGAATAGCTGATGAGAGATCTATTTAAACTCTCTCCAGGTCCTAGTCCATCTTTAGATACAAAAGCTCGGTTGATGATTTGGGGCCTGTCACGATTGTTGTTGTGGGAAAAAGTGGAAGGAAGGAGATATGGAAAAATGTATATTGCGTTGAGTTTCTGAACCAAAAAGTAGAATATAAAGCAGATCAATAATTAGATGATTTTATCTGATGTCTCTTGGATCTAGTGCCCAAATTCATGCTGAACTTCAAAAAAGGTGTAAAAGATTTTTCCTGCCTTTTCCGATGTTCACCCAGTTTACAAATTCTTCACGGCAACAAGGTTGTGAATGAGGCCATATTAATTACCATCTTGAGAACAGGTCCCATAAGCTCATTGCTTGAGCAGGAGGCAACCTCTCCTCCACTGCTTGAGCACAGACAGTTTCTATATACAATATGGGAGAAGGTGGCAACCTTTTGCTTCTTACAGTTCTCACTCTGAAATGCCCCAGGCCACTGACAGGCTGCTTCTCCAGCAAGAAGAATTAATCTTGGGAAATAAGCTACTCTTCTTAGAAGCTAGGGATGCAAAATGCAAGGCTGCTGGACCATCAATGGTCCTGGATCAATCTTGTATGTACCCTATAAACCTTCGGAAACCTCCCATTCTCAACATTTTAAGACAAGAGAAAAGAAACTTTTCATTACCTTCACAGGAATTTTACTTCACTGTGCTTAACTTATCTCAAATAAATCAGAGTTAGTTTTGGCTCTGCCCCATCCATATCTTTGTATCAACATATCCATGATGGGAGTTTGGCTCCTGGCATGCCTTTCAAGGCCATATGTAATCTGGAGTCCCAAAACCTGGTATGCCTTCTGGCTATCATTTTAAGAGTATTACCTACATTCTACAATATCTATATATCATATCATATCATATCATATCATATCATATCATATCATATCATATCATATCATATCATGTAATATCCTATCTATCTATCTATCTAACTATCTATCTATCTATCTATCTATCTATCTATCTATCTATCTATCCCCAAAAATAATTTTCTCACATACCTCACATTGCACATATTGATAAGGGTCACAGACATTAGTCATGGTTATGAAAAACAGTTCCAGTCCATATCAAATAGGGAATCTCTGCTCCTACCTTCTTAGCCACCTCTAGACATGATCTGGAGACTATATTAACACAGAAAGCCTCTACATATAACTGTCTTTAGTAACAGAAAATACCTGGAAGATTTTTGTTCCCTCATGTCATCACCTTACAGTTCCTCAGGGATATGGCAACTGATGTAAAAATTTCCTTCATGCCAATTAATAATTCATGAACAGGTGTTTTAAAGGAACAAATTTCAAATAATGGAAATGAGTCATCTGAAGAAAATTGATGGTCAAGTGGAGAAATATGGATTGGTGATTGGGATGGACAGACTAATTAGTAGTTTTTGCTCTCAGAGGTAACTGTGGGATAATCAACCTTTCAAGTATGACTTAGTGTGGAAGGAAGGAAGGAAGGAAGGAAGGAAGGAAGGAAGGAAGGAAGGAAGGAAGGAAGGAAGGAAGGAAGGAAGGAAGGAAGGAGGGAGGGAGGGAGGGAGGGAGGGAGGGAGGGAGGGAGGAAGGATGGAGGGAGGGAGGGAGGGAGGGAGGGAGGAAGGAAGGAAGGAAGGAAGGAAGGAAGGAAGGAAGGAAGGAAGGAAGGAAGGAAGGAAGGAAGGAAGGAAGGAAGGAAGGATAATTCTATAGAGAACTTGGAATAGACAGGTGCGTCGGATAGGAATGAGATTAATGTATTTCCTTAGAGAAATAATGCTAACCCTAACCCTAACCTCAGTTGATCTCAGAAAATATTTACATATGTTTGCTGTAAAAATCTCTTTTTGTCCCCAAAGGTCTTCACAAAAGTTCTTAAAACAAAACAAGAAAGAAAGAAAGAAAGAAAGAAAGAAAGAAAGAAAGAAAGAAAGAAAGAAAGAAAGAAAGAAAAAGAAAGAATCAAACTTTGGAAAATGAAATAAATTGAAACCTTTCTTAGTGAATTTCTGTAGTATTAACCTTCCTTCTATCAGTACTGGAAGTGAAAATATGGAATTTATATATGATGTCCCTAAGTGACACTTTCCAGAAAAGGGAAGATGACAGAACCAGGACAAAAAGTGAATCTTATTTATTTCATCCAATCAGCTAACATGACATGATTGTTTCCACTATAATTCCTCCCTTCATCAAGTTCAGCTATAACTTTTTGGATCCGTTGGTTCTAGTATAACCCTTGATGCCGCAAAGCATGGCGTTGATAAAACTGTTGTATTGCCTCAGTTTCCCCCTTTAGGGTCCCCCTCTTTTTAAGGACTGCTGTCAAGAAGAAAGACAAGCATGTCAAAGTCATAATAGAGTTTGATCTGAGCTTTGCTGCTTGGTCTTGATATTTTTGTTGTCTTATAAATATACTTGGATTGATTTTTTTTTCTTTTAATTGATTTGATTTAGCTTTTGAGTGCCATTCAAAAAGAGAGGTGGGGTATTACTTCCAATAAATGCAGGAAAAAAAACCCATTTTCCTTTTAAAAAATGTTAACTACCTAGTCTAGATTATGAGTATCAGCAAAAGAATTACAATAAATGCTGTTAACGTGCACAGGGATTGGAAACCTTGTGCATCTGTGTTGTAAAGTATATAGCCAAACGGTCTTTTTAAATTTGAAACTGCCAATTGAATTCTGATTTCATCTACCCACTCAAAATATCCTCCATGCCTTAATGCTCTAAATTTCACCTCATTGATACTACATAGGAGAGATTTGGAAGTATGTTTCCCCTCACTCTCTCAGTTTAGGATCCCTTTCCTTTTATGGATTATATTCTGGACAGCCTTTTTGACCTCAGCATTCCGGATTGTGTATATGAAAGGATTCAGCATTGGGGTAAGGGTGGTGTTCAAGACTGCCACGGTCCTTGTCAAGCGGGATGAGGACTGGACATTGGGCCTCACGTACATGATGACAAGAGCCCCATATAATATGGACACCACAAGCAGGTGAGATGTGCAGGTGGAGAAGGCCTTCTTCCGCCCTACAGCAGAAGGAATGCGCAGGATGGTAACAATGATGAACATGTAGGACACAATCATAAGGAGCAAGGTCATAATAACAATTAAAAAGGCAGTCAACAGTCTGAGAGATTCAATGAGATAGGTTTCACCACAGACAAGGCTCAGAAGAGGACCAATATCACAGAAGAAATGGTCAATAATATTGGGCCCGCAGAATGGCAACGTCTGAACAATACAATAATGAAAAACGTTAACCACGAATGCAGCATACCAGGTGGCCAGAGACATTTGAATGCACACATGCTTGGCCATGATGATTGGATACTGAAGGGGCCTGCAGATGGCCAGATAGCGATCAAAGGCCATGGCTGTGAGGATGAAGAGTTCCGTACTGCCAAAGATGAAATGGAGAAATCCTTGGGCCAGGCAGCAGTGGAAACAAATGGTGGTTTTGGTTTCTACAAGTGTCTGTAGCAATTTGGGTACAACAGTTGAGGTATAGCAGATCTCCAGGAAAGCAAGGTTGCTCAGGAAGATGTACATCGGGGTCTGAAGTCTTGGCTCAATGGCTACAATGAGGAGGATGAATCCATTCCCAAAGATGGTTACAAGGTACATGAATAGACCTACCACAAAGAAGACTCTGTGAAGATCATAGAGAAAAGGAATTCCCAGGAGGATAAATTCAGTCACTCTGGACATATTCCTAGCCTCCATCATTGCAAAATTGTCAATGATTTGTCTTGCATATGTCTTGAAAGTGACTGTTAAACAAAGTCATAACATCTACACATTTAAACTAAATAGGTACTGCATTTTATTATTAAACTCACACATCTTTTAATATCAGTCAAATATCTTAGAAGCAAAATCAAAGAGAGACCAAGGTATTATGCAAAAAGTCACTATGATAAGGCCAAAATTCAGTTGCCTCACATATGATATTTCCCTGTTTGGATTGTTATTTCAGACGTTACACTGGCCATCTTCTTCCTTCCTGAAATAAAAAGAAAAGCATATGTAAGGAGAAAAATTTTGTACTGAATGAAGGAGGGTGGGCTATTTTTTGAGTGTTGCGATACTTCCTGGGATACAGGATTGATATCTAAAATCTCAGACAGGAATAGTGTTTACATGCTCAGATTATGATGGTTAAAACACCAAAAGAAAGAGTAAAAGAGGACACTCATGTACGAGGACATAAGTAGTAATATACTTCTTATATTAATTTTATCTAAATAATCAGGCAACATTTTACGAACACCAGTATCATTCTTTGAATCTGGAAAGGACTACTATGAACCGTTGCAAACTCTCAGTTCTTTGTGGGCACCAATCAGATCAATTATATTCAGATAAAATTGTCCAGTCTCCATGCTCATGAATTTATTGATTTATTTCAAAACCTCTTAAGCCTCCCCCCTTAAAAAAAAGATGATTTCCTTTAAAGGATCTAAAAACTTGGAAGTTTCTGTGGTCCAGGACAGGATGTTGAATGGCCAGCTCTACCATCAAGCAGATTCTCTACTGGGATGGGATGTCAGTGAAAGGACAACCAATTTTAGTGATTTCAATAGTCATTGCTGTCTTCTGACTGCCAGAGTCCCCTATTGTGGGGAGATGGCAGGGACAAGTTTACTAAATAAATGAATAAACAAAAAATGGTGATTGGAATTGCCTGGAAACAGGGCTTGGACATTCTGAAACCTGACATATGTAGGGGGAATTAATTTTAGCTCCAAATAGATAACCTTCTAAGCTTAGCCTCTACAAGCCAATATCTTGGTCTCATCTTGCTGTTGGGTGGGTGGGTGAGAAGGAGAAGGGGAGGAGGGAGGGAGGAGAGGAGAAAGTGATTTGAGCAGCAGAGGAGAAGAAGAGTTCATAGGGCTGTGCATGGCTAAGAGTAAAAATTGAAAAGGTGGTTTGGAGCATCTTTTGGGGCTCTGAGTGTTGCATTTGCTTCACTGGACTTAACGCAGCTGTTTCCTTCTCTGGGATCATGGTGTTGCCCTCCATGACTCTCATGAGATCCAAGGAGAAACCTATTTGATTTAAGGAGTGGCAATCAGGGGTTTCCTTTGTTTTTTGCTCCAACTCCAAAGCATTCTTAAAAAATGATCTGCTCGAATCTTTAAGAGCTTACAGACAGTACCCATGTTAAGTTTTCAGAGGGTAACTCAGTTCTCTCACTTTACAGGGATATTCTTAAAAATGAACAAGCATGGATTTATTTCTAAGTCATGCTACATCTATCAAAGAAGGCAGCTAATTCCAAATCGTAGGCTCCTCCAATGATGCAGCAGGCGGGACTCTCCTCTCTGTCTCTCACTCCCCGAACTACTGAAATGAGTGTGCCTATGGAATTCCTTTTCCTCCCTGGCTAGACCCCGGAAAGGGATCTCTGTGGTAGGATTTAGGGCAGTATTGTCCAAACATGGCCACTTTAAGATGAGTGGACTTCAACTCCCAGAATTCCCCAGCCACCCATGCTGGCTGGGGAATTCTGGGCGTTGAAGTCCACTCATCTTAGTGGCCAAATTTGGACAACACTGATTTAGGGAAACAATGCAATGTCTTTTTTGCCCTTGTCAATTCTACGCCCTAAATCCCAAGCAAATTCCATGTTTCGTCAGAAGTGACACCATTTTCCTGTCCTGCACTTGAGATGTTAAATTACATTCCACCGTGTCAATTTCCATAGACCAAGGTTTTATGTATTAGCGTGATAGACATAAGTTCGACAGGAGGAAGAACACTTGTAATCCTGCACTAATTTGATACAGAGATTGGCTTATGTTGAAATTACAACGGCATTTATGCATATTAAACAGGCATATCTATGAAATGGATGTCACTTTGTCTAATGTATAAAATCCCTTCCAACTGAATTCAGCATTTGGGATTTGCAAAACAGTTTTTAGCAGCTGCAAACAATTCATGCTAATAAACTGAGCGCTTCTGGGGGGGGCATAGATAAGTTATGAATGGTTTCTGTAAAGATGTGACTTTTTACACACTGCATAGCAGGGATACTTTAATAGTTCTCTCTTCATCTAATTTTTTTTTGGATTAGGTATTGAGAAGTCTCTTTAAATATCTCTTGAAAAATTCAGTGGTGTTGCTCACTTTATTCTTCTAATAATGCTGGAGAGGCAGTCTGGAGCGGTGATTAAGGTGTTAGACTGACACAAGAAAGGTCAAGGTCCTAGTCCACATTTAGCCGAGAAGCTCTGGGACAAGGTTCTTGTGGTGGGAGAAGGGGAGGAGGGAGGGTTATGAATGGTGCTGGGAGTTTCTGAATGAAAAAGTAGGACACAAATCATATAAATCAATAAATGACCTTACCTGAAGCGTCTCAGATTTATTAGCCTTCAATTGCCATAACTCATGCTGAACTTCAAAAGAGATGGGTGAAAAATGCCTTTTAAGATGTATACCTCAGTTTACAATTTTCTTTGTGAGAACGAGGTTGTGAATGAGGTGATTTTAACTATCATGAGAAAAGCTCCCGTTGTTTCCCTATCTATCTATAATCTCTCTCTCTCTCTCTCTAACTCTATCTCTCTATCTCTCTATCTCTCTATCTCTCATCTATTGTCAGCATATGAATACTTTTTGAGCATTTAAATTTCTACATTTAAAGATTTTGCTTTCCAAACTCCAAAAAAAAAAAGTGATCTTTTCTGACAGTTATTACAGAGATTGATAAGGGTCCATCTGAAGTCAAAAAATGATTTCGCCCAACCCAGAATTACCGTGTCTGGGAAAGACCTTCCAATCCATATCAGATAGAGAATCTCCTTTCCTACCCTTCCAGCAAGCATCAAGCATTTTAACAGAGAAAGGCCCTACATATAACTCTGTTCAGTGAGAAAGAGTAACTGGTATATTTTTTTTCCCTTACAGTTCCTCAGGGAACTGTTTCCCTTACAGTTTCCCTCATGCCAATTAGTAGTGCAGTAGTTCCATTATCTTCCAACAATGGAAATGGGCCATCTGAAAAAATCCATGGTCCACCTGAGAAATATGGATTGATCTTGGGATGGACAGATTAATTAGAAACTCTTCCTTTTGGAGGTGACTCTGTCTAGCTCTCCAAACCTCTCAAGTGGGAATTTTGATAAGGCTGAGATTGGATAAGGCCTTAGGGCTAATCAATAAACTTTTATTTGATTTGATTTGATGTGATTTGATTTGATAAGGCTATTTTTGTATATAAAGATAATGCTGGAGACTGGTGGTTGGGGGATCATGACAGCAATCCATTTTCTTTCTTGGAATTAAAAGGACCTTTTGAAAAATGAGATGGGCAGGGAATCTAGTAGAGGTCAGTGCAATTGTCCATCCATCCTATGGTGTCATAGTATTCAATAAACTGCTAAGTCAGTAAGTCCCCCAAAAGCTGAATTTGTAAGGAAAACACACTGCCCACTTCCCCAAAGAAACTGTTAGGCACAGGAATATTGGTTAGGATAAGAAGGAGAGGAAGCCAAGCAACTAGATGATAAGTTCTTGAGAATATAACACATGAACAGCAAGTTTTATTCAAAGAACACAGCTTTTGTCTAACTAAACGAACCATTGAATCTGAAGTGCGACCTTCAGTACAGCATTATACTTATTTATTAAAGCACAGATGCTGCTACAGCAGACCAATACTTTACTACTGTACCCAAATACATGTCAGTTTTATATGCATAATTTTATAGAGATGGGTTGCATCCTTGCCCCTTTCTACGTTAGCTGCTGCTGCCTCCGGTACTGTAATAAAAGGTTTGTGCTCCAGTGAAAGTGTCTGTGTGATTCTTATTGTTCAAGAACTGTTTGGAGGTAGTTCTCGTACACAATGTATTACCTATCCATGTTGTGATCGAGCAAAACCCAGAGAAAAGGACACAGTTCCTACATTTCTTTTAGGACATCAAGGATGGTTTAGCTAATAGTGTGGTAAATAATTAATATAGTAACCTAACCCAGAGGCCTGGCTGTTGAAAAACAGAGAGAATCAGCAGAGAATCAGGGTGTGCTCCTGAATTCCAAGTGTAAATGTTAAGATGAAATGAAAGATTTCATTCTTTTAAAAGCTGCTCTCAGGGACATAAGTGGAGGGGGATCAGAGAAGATGGAGCCCATCACGGTGCGATTGAAGTCCCACACCTTTTAACCTCTTTCACACATGTAACACACAAAAAGGGGCAGGGGCTTGATCATATGCTTCCAGCTGCTACCTGGCCTTTTGACCCTTTCTTCATATACCCTTAGCTGACCCCAAGTTTTTATTTGTTTTGTTTTTGAATGATAGAATGAGATTTATTATCTCAGGAAACTAATTGTACATCACATCTGTTTTGTTTGCGTACAGATTAATACTAAGGATTGTATAAAACCACAATAATTCCCCATTTCAGTTCCTAGAGAACCAGTGTCCATCTCATTGTTTTCCCTAGAGCTGTCTTGAATTCCCTGTTCCGGATTGTGTAGATGAAAGGAGTTAACATGGGAACGAAACTTATGTTTATCAGAGATACCATTTTATTGAGTTGTGTGTCGCCCTGGGTTGAAGGCCTCATGTACATAAACATAACTGCTGTGTAGAAGATGATTAGAACGGTAAGGTGGGAGGCACAGGTGAAAAAGGCTTTGGACCGTCCAGTGGCAGACGAGATTCGAATGATAGCAACTACAATATACATGTATGATATCAGGGAGAAACCCAAGGACCCCCACATGATAGTGACACCATAGATGAGAACAATTAGCTCTATCAGTTGCGTATCAGCACAGGCCAATTTCAGAAGAGGTCCGACATCACAAAAGAAGTGGTCAATGATGTTGTCTTTGCAATAAGGAAATGTCCATATCACTACAGCCTGAGAAAAGACGATGATGAACCCTCAGCTCCAAGCCACCAAAGCTAAGTGAAGGCTGAGCTGATTAGTCATGACCATTTTATAGAGTAAAGGTTTGCAAATGGCCACGTAGCGATCAAAAGACATGATTGTGAGTATAAGGAATTCAACCGCTCCCATTGCAAAGACAGTGAAAACCTGTGCCATGCAACATGGAAAACAGATGGTGTTTTTGCCCAAGACGATATTCATCAGCATTTTGGGGACTTGTGTTGATGTGAAACAGATCTCAGCAATGGAGAAATTGAGGAGGAAGAAGTACATTGGTGTATGGAGCTTGGGTTCCATGATAACAACAAAGATGATTAAACTATGCCCCAGAAGTGATAGCAGATACATCAGCAGAAACATGGTAAAAAACAGCATTGTCAGTTCATGGAATTGTGGAAGTCCCAACATAATAAACTCTCTGACCAAAGTAACATTGGCCTTCTTCTTTTTTCCTGTAATAAAAAAAAGACAATATGTAAGGAGAAAAATACCTTGCTGAATCAGAGAAGATGGAACCCATCACTGTGCGATTGAAGTCCCTCCCCTTTTAACCTGCTTCACACATGTAACACACAAAAAGGGTCAGGGGGTTGATCATATAGTACCAGGTGCTACCTGGTTTTTTGACCCTTTGTTCAGATATCCTTAGCTGACCCCAAGTTTTTATTTTGTTTTGTTTTTGAATGATAGAATGAGATTTATTATCTCAGGAAACTAATTGTACATCACATCTGTCTTGTTCTCTTACAGGATTAGTATGAATTAGTACCATTGATACTAATGGTTGTATAAAACCACAATAAATTGCCATTTCAGTTCCTTTTTAAAAAGAATTTCTTAGAGAACCAGCATCCATCTGATTGCTTTCCCTAGAGCTGTCTTGAATTCACTGTTCCGGATTGTGTAAATGAAAGGATTTAACATGGGGATGAAACTTGTCCGCACAAGAGATACGACTTTATTGAGTCGGGGATCACCACGTGTTGAAGGCCTCAAGTACATAAACATGTCTGCTGTGTAGAAGATGATTAGAACAGTGAGGTGGGAGGCACAGGTGAAAAAGGCTTTGGACCGTCCAGTGGCAGACGAGATTCGAATGATAGCAGTTACAATATACATGTATGATATCAGGGAAAGACAAAAAGACCCCCACATGAAAGTGACACCATAGATGAGACCAATTAGCTCTATCAGATGTGTATCAGCGCAGGCCAATTTCAGAAGAGGTCCGACATCACAAAAGAAGTGGTCAATGATGTTGTCTTTGCAATAAGGAAATGTCCATATCACTACAGCCTGAGAAAAGACAATGATGAACCCACAGGTCCAAGCCACCAAAACTAAGTGAAGGCTGAGTTGATTGGTCATGACCATTTTATAGAGTAAAGGTTTGCAAATGGCCACATAGCGATCAAAAGACATGATTGTGAGCATAAGGAATTCAACCGCTCCCATTGCAAAGACAGTGAAAACCTGTGCCATGCAACATGGAAAACAGATGGTGTTGTTGCCCAAGATGATATTCATCAGCATTTTGGGGACTTCTGCTGATGTAGAGCAGATCTCAGCAATGGAGAAGTTGAGGAGGAAGAAGTACATTAGTGTATGGAGCTTGGGTTCTATGGTAACAACAAAAATGATTAAACTGTGCCCCAGAAGTGATAGAAGATACATCAGTAGAACTATGGAATAAAACAGCATTGTCAGTCCATGGAATTGTGGAAATCCCACCAGAATAAACTCTCTGATCAAAGTTGCATTGTCCATCTTCTTCTTTCCTGTAACAAAAAGAAGACAATATGTAAACAGAAAAATACCTTGCTGAATCAACGAGGGTGGGCTATTTTTGAGGGTCGCATAGCTTTTTGATACACAGGATTAATACCTGAAATTTCATCTGGGAATAGTTTTTACAGGCTACATGTCAAGAATACAAGAATTGAATCTGGGAGGTGCTATTGCAAATCTCGGCAATTGTCTCCATCATCTGTGGGTAACAATCAGATCAAAGAAAATGGAAATAAAATTCTTCAGTCTCCATGCTCTTTGGATTTGAGTCTGGGCTTCAGACTCAAAAATGCCAAAGTGGTTTGGAGCATCCTTTGGGGCTCTGAATGTTGTTCTTGCTTCTCTGGACTCAAAGCAGCTGCTTCCTTTTCTGGGATCATGGCCTTTCCTTTCACAACTCTCATGTGATCCCAGGAAATGACCTACTTGATTGAAAGAGTGGCAGAGAGATGTTTCCTTTGTTTTGTGCTCCAAATCTAAATTTTAAAGAATCACCTACAATCTACAATGTCTACATACCATCTCTATCATCTATCTATCATCTATATGTATCTCTCTCTCTCTCTCTCTCTCTCTCTCTCTCTCTCTCTTTCTATCACTATCTATCATCTGTATGTGGATACTCTCTTAGCATTTATCTCTCTACACATAAAGATTTTCCCCTTTCTGCAGAGAAAATGTTAATCTTTTCTCACAAACATCAGTGTTGCAGATATTGGTAAGCATCACAGACCTTAACCATGATAGTGAAAAACAGTTACAGTCCATATTAAATATGTATCGATGCTCCTACCTTCTTAGCCACCTTCAAAAATGTTCCCTTTGTTCATATTAACAAAGAAAGGCTCTCTATATAACTCTGTTTATTAAGAGTGAATAGCTGGAAGATTTTTTTTTCCCCTCTTGCAGCTTCTTCACAGTTCCTCAGGGATACTGCAACTGATGTAAATGTTTCCTTCATGCCAATTAGGAATTCATGTATAGATATTAAAAAAGAACAAATTTCAAATAATGGAAATGGGTCATCTGAAAAAATGCTTGGTCAAATGGAGAAATATGGATTGGTGTATGGGCTGGACAGACTAATTAGAAAGTTTTGCTTTTAGAGGTAACTTTGGGTAGTGAACCTTTCAAGTGTGACTTGGTGTGGAAGGAAGGAAGGAAGGAAGGAAGGAAGGAAGGAAGGAAGGAAGGAAGGAAGGAAGGAAGGAAGGAAGGAAGGAAGGGAGGGAGGGAGGGAGGGAGGGAGGGAGGGAGGGAGATGGGCAGAAGGAAGATCTTCAATTGAGGATGAAGAGTTCTGTACTGATTGAAGACAAAGTGAAAAAGTCCTTGAGGAAGGCAATTGGAGAAACAAATTATTATTTGAGTTTGTACAAGTGTCTGCAGCAGTTTGGGTACAGCAATTGAGGTATAGGAGATCTCCAGGAAAGCAAGGTTGCTCAAGAAAATGTACATCAGTGTTTGAAGTTTTGATCCAGTAGCTACGATGTTGAGGATGAATCCATTCTGAAGGAGGGTTACAAGATAGATCATCATCATCACCATCATCCCCAACCTCACCATCATCATTTATTTAAATGTATTGGTCACCCAACTCCAGTGGACTTTAAACCCACAACCGGGAAGAGTTTATGGAGCTTGTGTGGAAAGGGCATGACCAGCAGGATAAATTTAGTCACAGTTGATGTATTCATCGCCTCAGATGATCTCAGAAAATGTTTACCTATGTTTAGTGTAAAAACCTCTTTTTTTCCCCCAAAGGTCTTCATGAAAGATCTTTTTAAAAAAAGAATAAATTTTTGGAAGAGTGAATTAAATTGAAACCTTTCTTAGTGAATTTCTATGGTATTAACCTTCCTTCTTCTATCAGTACTGTAAGTGAAAAGATAATCTTATATATGATGTGCCTGACTGATAGTTTCCAGAAAAGGGAAGATGATAGAATCAGGACTAAAACTGAATCTTATATATTTAATCCAATTAGTTAAGATGATATGATTGTTTCCACTATAATTTATAATTCCTTCCTTCATCAAGTTCAAAATTACATTTCAGCTACAACTTTTTGGAACTTTGGTTCCAGTATAACCATTGATGCCACAAAGCATTGCATAGAAAAACTGTTGTATTGTCTCACCTTCTCCCTTTAGGGTCCCTTTCTTTTTAAAGACTGTAATTACACTCATCAAAGTAATCCTCCTTCAGGTCTTGCATTCAATCTAGTTAGCACACAAACATTAAACATATGGTAGAGCCATAAGCAAACTACATCTGAATTATAACATTTCTACAGTCACACTACCAATAGCTTGAACCCCACCAACTGTAGCCAAGCAATATCTGAGTGGCCACAGTTGATTCAACCTTATGGAGAAGCAACAAGAAGGATTCCAGAAACATTCAAGTGACTATATAAAGAACAATGGTGTATAATCATTAATGTCTTTAGAAAACAAGAAGAAAATAATTGGGTATTTTTTTATATTATATTTATTTACAAGTATCCATACCAAATTGCCATTAATTAATTAATTATTAAATTTATCTCCGCCCATCTCCCCCTAATGAGGGACTCTGGGTGGCTCACATGATCCATTAAAATAATAAATACATATAAAATTACAAAAGACATAAAAACTGTACAAAACATTACCAAAAAAGAAATTGAGTTTTTCCAAGAGTGTTCAGTATAATCAATGTCATATAAGAACATAAAGCAGGTGGATATTAACAACCATGGCAGGTGCTCTATCACATTAAGCAGTTCATGCCAGCAACAACAAATTAGGACACCTAAAAGATCTGGGCATCTAAGTAAGATCTTCTCAAAATATTTCCCCAGAGTTATTGCTGAAAATAATATTTTAGTTTACTGCCAGGTTTGCACGGAAACTAATTTTTTGGAATATTATCTCAGGATCCAGAAGGGTTTATGTAGAAGCATGTTACAAAGTTGCTTTGATCAACTCATCCACTTACATGATGAAAGTAAATAGCCACATAGAAATAAGACTTTACAATGTGGATTTCTATAAAGGCAGAATAGGATGACATGAAGTTTCTCTACCTTTGTTCTTTCTTGGATGTTAGGTACTGAGCAGAAATAATGGGAGAGAAGTATTCTTCCAAAGATAGGCTCAATGCCATCAAGAAGGGCTTTATAGGTGGTAACTTTGAATGTCACCCAGAAGCTCACTGGTAACCCATGTAGCTCACATAGCCAAGATGTTACGTGGGCCTACTGAGGTGCACACATAACAGCTTGT
Organism: Python bivittatus; assembly: GCF_059951505.1. Lineage (NCBI taxonomy): Eukaryota > Metazoa > Chordata > Lepidosauria > Squamata > Pythonidae > Python > Python bivittatus. The sequence continues at coordinate 123,951 of NW_028277071.1, read as the reverse complement.
GCCACTGCATTCAATACCAGCTGTAGTTTCTCATGATCTTCAAGAGCAGCCCAGGTAGACCGTGTTGCAGCAATCTACACATGTGATGGCCAAAGCATGAGTGACCATGAGGAGGGACTCCTGGTTCAGGGAAAAATGCAATTTGTATACCAGATGGATCTGTATTAAGGCCCTCCTGACCCTAGCTGCCATTTGCTCATCAAACAGGAACTATAAGTCCAGGAGGACCCCAAATTGTGCACTAGTTCTGAATTGGGAAGTGAATCAAGAATGGAAAATCATCAGGAATAGAAGAACCATGTACCCAGGTCAGGGAAAGGTTTGAGCCTGTTCCTCCCCATCCAGACTTGAACAGCCTTCAGGCACTGGGTTGTGACCTCAACAGCGTAATGTGGTTGACCAGGAGATCAAAATATACACCTGAGTATCATCGATGTTCTTTATACCTGACCCACGTTGCTGGATGACTTATATCTATTTTAATCAATATTTATTCTATTTTTACTGTAAACTGTCCAGAGCCACCCCGCAGTGAGATGGGCGATGACAAATTTGAAATATAAATAAATAAATAGTTTTAAAAATGACTTCTTCCAGCAGTTTCAGGTAGACGTTAAAGATGAGAGGCAAGAATGTTGAGTCTTGAGGCATTCCACAATCAGGGGGCCTTGGGGTTGACCACTTTGAATCTGTCAACATTGACCATATGGAAAGGAGAACCACTGCAACACTGTCCCTCTTATTCCCAGGCCTCATGGCATGTCCAGAAGGATACCATGATCAGTGGTATCAAAGCTGTTGACATATCAAGAAGAACCAGGAGAGTTACACCACCCCTGTCCTGGCCCTGCCAATGTTGTCTCATACTATGCCCCAACCTGTAATGGGTTCATATAATTTGCTTCCTCAGGGCCCTCTGGAGTTGTAATCCAATCACCTTCTCAACAATCTTACCTAAAAAGAAAAGGCTAGAGACAAGTTGAAATAGTCAAAACCATGGGTCCAATGATGGTTTCTTGAAGACGGGGTGCACCACTGTCTTCTTCAAGGAAGGCAGAGGCATTCCCTCCTGCAAGGATCAATTTACTCCATATGGATCCAACAATATGTCACCTCCTGGTAGATCTTCATTAACCAGGAAGGACATCAATCTAAAACACAAGTCGAACAGAACTGACAAATCCAAGATCTGGTCCACCTTCAAGTGACAAAGGATCAAACTTTTCTCAGGTAAAAAAACAAGACTATTCCTTGGCCAACTCAACAGGACCTGCCCAGTTGCAGTCAGAGCAGATCTGAGTGACTTTGTCCCATGGATGCCTAGAACGTTCCTCACAACGGCCCTGCAGGCCCTCCCTTCCTGCTATCCTCACAATATATTACCTAAGATGGGTTCTTACACTGTGCTTGGTCAGATTTGCTCCTTGTCTTTCTCCAACAGTACCCTAGCCATCTCTTCAGGTGTTTCAACTCCCAGAATTTCTCATAAAACCAAGGAGCACCACAGGATCCATGCATAGAAAGAATGGTGGAGACTAAGGTGGACCCTAAGGTCTTGGACAAACAGATCCCCTGGGAAAACCCCACATTCCCTCTAAAACCCATCTGGGTCCAGTAGTCATTTGGAATGAACCAATCAAATATATGCTACCTCCTTGCAGAGAGAAGCAACCCCAGCAATTTCAAAAGCAATTATAGAGTGAGCCAATCATGACAAAGACTGATGGTAATGTTCTCCACCTTCAAATCATGCTGCCTCAAAACAAAAACCAAAGCAACCATGTGAGCAATGTGTATTGGGCCCTCCATAACTTGGGTCAGGTCTGTGGTAGCCATAGAGGCCATGACCGTCTCACCTACAGCAGACTCTACATCAACCAAGGGCAAGTTAAGGTCTCCTAGGACTATCAGATTTGGAGTTTGCACTGCCAGTTCCGTGATGGAGTCAAGCAGCTCAGGGAGAGATGTCATTCCAGAGCAGGGAGGCCAGTACAGCAGCAACAAACCCAACAGCTCATCTGACAGGGTCTCAAGACCTCTTATTCTCGGTGTAAGTTTTCCTTTCAACACATCCTTCTCTTATTGCATTAGAAAGCTTCTAATGAAAGATTCAGCCACTGTTGGTAGACTGGAGAAAGTAGCATTTGCTATGGATTTTGAATGGTTAATTTATTCTCTTTGATGTTCAAAGCCATTCTTTTATCTCTACTGCAAATATTTCTCATGAGGATAATCTGTTGTTCCCCAATTCTCCTAACATTAACAGTGGAATATTTTGTAAGAAAGCAATTGACCCTGATTTCCCATGGGAATGATTTTTAATAAGGAAGCATCTTCTCATGAATATTGGCAAAATTGATAAAGGAATAGAGTGTTTTCAACATGGTCATCTGTTCCTGATAAAGAAAAAAGTCTCTGCAGTCTTCTGCTGGAATGATGTCTCTCTGAGGAATCTAACGGTACTTTTAGAGACACATCAAACAAATCTTTAAAGACAGAATATTGAAAAGAAGAGTTTAGGGCTATTATTCTTCCACCCATATTCTGCCTTTATGCATCCTAAGAGTGCAATTATTTTGTCCCTTAGCATAAAGTAGAAAGGTGTTTATTTTTCCTTCTTTTAATGATCATTAATGGAGTAGGTCTTGATCCAGAATATATTATATATATAAAATTGCTCTGAAAAGATTCACATGTGTAGAACATGGGAAGGTTGCATCTTCGATCACTCCCAACACCTCCTAGTACGGCATCATTCCTTCCTCAAGATGTTCATGTAGATGGGGATCAAACGCCCCATAATAAAGATTAGTTAATGAAATATTAATGAAATATTTTGATTCACATTCGACGCTTATACAATGTTGGATCTCTTATAGGAGTCTTATAAACAGTTTTCTGTTGGCAGAAGAAAGGCCGTGAATGTATATTAGCATATATTCAGAATGGGATGAAGAGACCCACCAATGGAATAGCAATAGTGAAGGACATATGATGAATTATACAAAGCCTCTGTCTAACATGTACCAACACATCACCCAAATGACTATTGTTTCCCCATTGGCTGCAATGAGAATGGAATCTTTGGTTCAGTGTGGTTTCTTGATCAAATGTGGATTAATTTAATTTGATCAGAAATTGGGTTTGATTCAACTTGGCTCTTCAGTTCCAAATGATAGCTAAAGACAGTTGGATTTTCTGAAATGTCACATAGATTTGTGGGCCTGTGTGTGAAACTGATGCTTAGAGTAGACCTTCTGATTTAACTTCCTGATAAGCCTTTGAGAGCCAGGTCTCTGTCTATCTGGTTAGATATATTCTCTTGAATACCCATTCACTTTTATTGAAGTGATTTAATACCTGAAGCTTACTCCAAAGAAAACATAAATCCAGGGCAGACTAAGTTGGGGAAGAAAGCAAATATAGAAACTATTCTGCAGGGTTGGTGCAACATTGGGTGGAGAGGGGATTCTAATGTTAATTTCTTGTACTGGATTTAAATTTATGAAGTTAAGGTGGTTGAAAATAAGTACACATTAACATCTTTATGATTCTAATTGTAAAGCGGGATTCCCAAAATGCAGATTGACATCTGAATACATATTAAAAGTTATGAAAGAAATCACAAAAATTTATACAACCTCTAGTTGCAGAGATGATGTGAGAGTTTCTAGCAACAGATTAGGAGGATCTCATCAGGCCCTTGTGACACTTTTCCTCCATGAACTGGTTAGCAATAGGCTCCTGAGTGCAATAAAGTTGCTGATTATTACCTACAGAGCCTTCATAGCATAAGGTCTTTTTGTTTAAAGGGCTGTCTGTTTTCTGAAGCATCTGTCCAGCCTGTACATTTGGGCAGAGTTGGCATACTCTAGATCTCATCCATTGAGCAGTGATGCCAGATAGGCCCTAGGAAGCATGCCTTTTCTGTCACAACACCTATCTTCTGGAATATCAGCCCACTCAAGATGGGTCTAATCCCCACCCTGGCCATGTTCGAAAGAGCTCTGAAAACCTGCTTCCTTCCCCAGGCCTTGGATTAGAGTGGCCCTAGATTACATTTTTCTAAAGAGCTCCATACAAAAATATTATGAAACTTCAGCAGTCCTGTTCCTACCAATTTATACTTTCTTCATGGAGTGAAGACTGGAAACTCTCTCAAGCATTTCCACAATATTATTTTTTCTGTTCAGTAGTAAAGTAGACTGAGACAGCAATGCTTTATTTATTTGTTCAATTTGTATACTTGTCCAACTCACATACAGTACATGACTCTGGGCAGCTCACACAGTTAAAAATCACCCCCCCAAAAAAAAATTTACAAATAAATAACCAACCAATAACAGAAAAAAAAAAAAATACCATCAAAACACGTCAGAACAATTAATATCCATTAAAACCCTAAAAAACAATCTGTAGGAGAGCGTCATCCATCTTACAACGGTGAAACTATTTCGCAACCTCCGTACCACCACCAGATCCCCAGGCACAAAGGCAAAGCCATGTCTTGAGGATCTTCCAGAAGACCAATCTAATCACAGGGGGGATGATGTTCCAAAGGGCAGGTGGTGTGATAGAAAAGGCTCTCCTCCTGGGTCCTGTCAGATGACACTCCTAAATGGATGGGATGCTGGACCTGACGGAATGGTTAGATGAAACTGGGCAGAGGCAGTCCCTCAAGTAACCTGGCCCCATGCCATGTAGGACTTTATAGGTCATTGCCAGCACCTTGAACTGAACCCAGAAACAAGTGGCAACCAAATCATCTGTCAACCCATGCAGCTCACGAAACAGAGGTGTCGCATACGCTGATCTAGGAGCGCACATAACTGCCTACGCCACTGCATTTTGCACCGGTTGCAGCTTCTAGATGTTCTGTTAAATGAACTCTAATCAATACAGTGGAGAACAAATATATATAAGAACACTGGGAGAAAATAATCATTTGAATTCTTTTTTGCCCAGGAATTACAGATTGGAAACCATACTTGAAAATGTCTGCCCATTTTAAGTTGTTGTTTAAATTGAAAAACACAACAAGAAAATAAGAGCCGGGTGTGCATTTTTAGCACATTAAACTGTTCAGATACAACTTGAGTGTATTCTCACAGAGGTGGACCAGCAATGAAAACAACCCAAATTCTGTTTTGCACAATGCCGTTATAGAACAAAAACAGAACAGTGCAGTGGTTAACATATTGGTTTAGAAGTTCAAGTTTATCTTGAATCTTCTTAGGTAACTTTGTACTTCTCTCAGACCGACCTACATAACATGGTGGTGTTATGAGGATAAACTTAAGGGGATCCCCACAGAAGCCATCTTGAGTTCTTGGAGAAAAGGCAGAAGAGAAGTCTAACAAGAAAAGAGAGCGGTATTTATTAATTTTTAAGATTTATATCCTGCTGTCTCCCACATGACTTTGAGTAACTAACAAAAATATAAACCTTAAAATCACATAGTCAGCAGAAGGGGGTGGGTGGAAACCCTCTAAAACTTTAACCACATCTGTTTTGAACTCTTTCCTAAAATGTGGTAAGCCTCGACATGTTTGTTCTACGCCACAGACCCCACCAAAGAGAAAATGGCATCGACTGTTAGTGTCACATATGCCCATGATGGGATCTGAAAAGGCCACTTTTGTAGAAGACTTGAGAAAATAGAGTGAATTATTCAACAGGTTTGTAAATCACTGTTATCATCATGTAGAAGAGTTGCTTATGAAATGTGCAGACAATGCAAAGGTAGGAAGAATAGTCAACACCATGGAAAACAGATTTAAAACAGGAATACATCTGAAAAGCATCTTAACAACACTGGAATGAGATGAAGCCATTTCTTGCCAATGCCAGGATAAAAACTGCTTACTCTTTTCTTACAAAAGTCTGTAATTACACTTCAGTAGATAAGAATAAATTCCTTTTTTGATTTCTCTGGGTCATGTATTGAATTCAACTTTTAAAGAAAGCAAGAACGAGTGATAACGTAGCGCAATCTGAGTAATTCTTTCATTATCATCACTATCAATTTCAGCATCACCCAATTGCAAATAATATCCCAGACAAGTTCTCATATTTCCCAATTTTTAAAATTGCTTTAAATTAATTTTGTTCATAATTTCAACAGCTACAGTCTCAACTGTTGACTGTAGCTTCCAAGCAATACCATATACTATTATGGCTCAGTTTTTACTTTTTATGGAAGGGATACAAAGATAATCTTCTCAAGACCATCTAGGTTTACAGTAGGACAACATATCAAGTTGTTTACAATTCTGTTAACAATATATTACTCAAAATCTTAAGCATTCATTCAGAATATCTATCAGTTATAAATGTACAGTAACTGTTTAGAGATGGAACTGGGGATCGGAAGAACACAGGTATTTGGGTTGATCAAATACTATTTTTGAATTTTATATCTTACTAGTGGACTGTCTCATAAGCCCAACCATTCTCCTGTTGTTAAAGTCTCTAGTTGCAGCAATGAAATATGCAGACCAGGATGGCATAAAGTTGCATAAAGCTCAATGCGAAAATTCCAGTAAACAAAAATTAATTAGGAAATGTTGCATAGAAAAAATATAATTTGTAAGGGTGTGAGTTGGAGTTATTTGTTTAAGTTGTGCAAGGGAGAAAATGATTTTTTTTAAGGTATATCCAAAATCTGTGGAACAATTGGACATTTTCTAGGCTTTCTTTTAAAAAAAAATCATTGAGAAGTTGGAGTAAACCAGATTATAAAGAAATCTATGAAATGCTGTGGTGAACTAGATTTATGGTGATCCACAGTTCTCTAGTCAATCATAACTCCATTTTTATTTATTTGTGATTCTGAAATATTTTATTCCAGGTAAACCCCTTTTTCAGAGAATTTTTTACTTCCTTGTTTCTGAGAGTATAAATAAAAGGGTTGAGCAATGGTGTAACCAGAGTATTCAAAAGGGAAACTACCTTGTTCATATTTAATGATGCATGTCCTGTTGGTCTGACATATATAAAAATGATTGCCCCATACAACAGAACAACAACTATTAAGTGAGAGATACAAGTAGAAAAAGCTTTTTGCCTTCCAGAAACTGAAGGGATTCTCATCACAGTGGAGATTATGAAGATGTATGAAACCACTGTCAACAGGGAGTTGCTGAACACCACAACAGTGGCAACAATAAAGACTACCCATTCAATGGGATGAGTGTCAGTACAAGCCAGCTTTAGCAATGGTCCAACATCACAGTAGAAGTGATTGATAGTATTGGGACCACAGAATGGAAGATGGAAGACTAGAATTGTCTGCACCAAGACAGTCATCAGGCCACCAAACCAGGATCCACAAGCCAGTTGAATGCAAACTCTGCTGCTCATGGTAGTCTGATAATGAAGGGGGTGGCAGATGGCCATGTAACGGTCATATGCCATAGCGGTGAGAAGGAAGAATTCTGTGGCCCCCAGGAAAAAGTGGGAAAAGGCTTGAGCTTTGCAACCAGTCAGGCTGATAGATTTCTTGATGGTGAGTAAATTGGCCAAAAGTTTAGGGATTGTAGCCGACACATACATGATTCCTAGGAATGAGAGGTTGCTTAGGAAGAAGCACATTGGCTTATGGAGAGTAGGGTCATAAGCCACAATGGCAACAATGACAATGTTCCCAGTGATGGTCAAGATATAGATCATCAAGACACCCACAAACACCAGAAATCCTACTTTTTGGATGCTGGGAAATCCCAGTAAAATGAATTCAGCCACAGCTGTTTGGTTCTCCATCCCAAGCCTATTTATCAAAGAGCAGAATAATTGTTGAGCAGCATCAGATAATCTCGATTCATCGAGATTATTATTCTACAGCTTGACATTTCATCAGCCAAACCAAACCAAACCTATGTCCTAGAACCAAGTTCAGAAGGAATAAAAAGTTGTATCAACGGTTACCAGGCCTTTTAGTGAAATATGTTTGTACCAGAAAGATAATTCTGTTCAAAAATAAAGTTGATTATTTTTTATTTTAAATCTGCAACATAAAGTTTTGTTGTATAGTTTCTACAGCATGAGTCTCTCTCCATTGGAGGGGGGGTGGTTGAAGAAAACTTTGACCAAACTGTGAGGCCTCTTCTTTTGTTTCTTCTTTGATTGATCCTTGTCAACTTGGAAAGGGTCTGATCAGTGCAAGAATCCACATTCAAGCATCTCTAAGACATGGCTATTTAAGCTCCTCTTGAATGCATCCAGTGAAGGGGAGCCCTCCAACTCTCTGATTTTGTGATGGAATGTGCCAGTGACCTTGGAAGATGGGGGATGATCAGATAAAAGGGAAAGGAGTAACGGCCAGAGGAAAAACCTAGGAAGGACCCACTCCAACTACTCATGCAGAAAATAAGGAGCGCAGGAGGTCTGTACTTTCAGACTTGCAAGATTCTGTTAATGTAGCCTTACAATAAAGTAGAATTAGCTCATCTAGTCATGCTTCCTGTCTGGTCTACCTGAGATTTAACAGATTTGCCCTGTTTAACTGCTCTTACTGTTACGACACTTTTCCTAACATTCAATTAGAATCTGCTTTCCTGTTGCTTAAATCCATTAGCCTTATCTTGTGAGCTATGGGGTAATAGAGAAAGAAGAAGTCTTGACCTTCTTTTATGTGGCACCTTTTCAGAGGTTGGAAGATGCCATTTGGACCCTCAAGTCCAACTCTCTGCTCAGTGAGGAATCCAGATCAAAGCATCCCTGACAGATGACTGTCTAGTCTCCTCTTGATTGCATTCAGTGCAAGGGAGTCTATCACATGTATGAGAGATTTAGTGTCCTCTCTGGCAATCTATATGGAGAGAGAAAAAGTGAGAGAAGCTCACAAGAATATTGTCTACAATGTATGATGTATACAAGGGCAGCTAAAAGCCTTCCCTCCATTTCCCAAACCTTGCAGTTCATTTCCTTTGAAATCAATGGGTCAAATTTCAATTGCAACTTGATTTTCATAGGAACTAAATCCTGCTGATATAGTACAGATCTTAATAATCTCCCTTAAATTCCCGGTTCATGGTTATATTCATGAAAATAAATATCAGCTCCCATTTTCAATTCCCCAAATTCTCTTTTATAGCCCCTTAATAGATGTAGGCATGCTATTGAAAATGAGAATATTGTCATTCTCATTTAGCAGAGTAAGAGGGATGGAATGATGGCTTCCATTTCAACATTAGCAATTCGTTGTGATTTTTAAAAGGTTTTCAGATTTCCTTTTGTTTCAATACTTGGGAGTTTTTCTAATAACTGCTCTTTTTTATAATTATGAGATGCTGGAAACGTAGACCTACAATTCAGCAATAAACATGCAAGGAACGGAGTTCATTTTTGAGATTTGATCATTCATTTGACTGCATATGATTCTCATGGCTTTACATTGGAAATAGTATCACTCAGTTGCGTGAATGTGTTTCTAAGGGAACTTCTATCTAGTATTTCAGTTGAGCAATGATGATGATGATGATTTCACATTCAGTTGAAATTCATGTTCACTGAATCTCATATTGTACAATATGGAATATTTAACCAGAAGAAAGTTTGTTGTATTGACCAAGATATGTTAATCGATTTAAAACCATGAATCTTTATTAGGTAATGTCAGCCCCACTAGGTAGACCAGATCAAGAAATCAACTCCGTAGGAGGCTAAAACTATTTGTATTGAGATTGGCTTTCATAACAGAATCTTGCAAGCCTGATTGTGCTGGACCTCCTCCTCCTTATTATTGTTCAGTGAATTAGGGAGACATCTGTCTGAGAGGCTTCTGAATGTTACCTGTCTGTTGTAGACTTAAAATATTTTTTACCCCTCATTGCCCTAGCCATGGATCTTGCATAGCCCCATCAAGGTCATCTTCCTTATTCTGTACAGATATAGAATTGGAAAGCTTTCTAATAAGTTAATAAAATAATTTATTAACAAGTTTAAATTACCCTTATCCTTATCCTTACTACTATTATTAAACTGGCATCCAATTGTTCACGTAGGAATTTATGAAAAACTTGGTTGATTGTACATTTATCCCGGTTATTTTAAAAACTTTATTTCTCATGCACATTTGTAATTTTAATCAATTCACTCCTTCTCTGTGAGAATTTCGTCAACCATTCATCCTAGAAAAATAATAAAAGAAGAGAAAATACTCACTTGAGTAGATGCTCAGGTTAATTCATGAAGCAACTAGTTGGGTGTCATTTTTCTTTTCCCTAAACCAACTTGGGCATATAGTCTAGACTTTTTACATCATACAATGTCATAAAACCTATACTGTAGGTAACATCATACACTGATGAGGTTGGGTAATAAAATATCTGCAAGCCAACAGCCAAGATTCTGAGCATGAAGAACTCTACAGTTCAACCTTGAGCTACATATATTCTCTTCCACTTTTACTGAAGGAAACACAACATCTTTTTCATAGACCCTTATTAAAAGTGATGTTTGATAAACTATTTCTTTCTTCCTGATGCCAGGTTGATGCAGGATTGACCCCAAAATAAATGTCCTTATGTCTCATCCCTAAATTTCTACACTCAATTTGTACTCAGTAATGAAGATACACATTCCTCATCAAAGGCTCTGAAGACCATTTTTGATTTATAAGAAAAAAAAAAATCAGCATTGTCTAATCATTCCACCAAGGAGATCAAGTCATCTGAGACAGAGACCAAGAAACCCCTTTGGGGATTTTAGATGCCAATACAAAACCAAACCAAAAAACTAGAATATGAGTTACTTAAAGTTCTGTTTCAAGATTTCAAACTGTAATATATTGTTATTATCATCAACATCATCATCTTGGTTGTCGTCGTCATCATCATCACCGTCTTCTTCTAGAATCCAGAATGGGCTGTTTACTTCTTAGGAGTACAACTAAGTGAGAAATAAAATGTATTATATATCTCTATGGAAATGAAGTTCAGGTTGTCACAGGAAGGATCAAGCCTTGCTCATAAATTATATTTAGAAAACTAGAGGCACTGCAATTTTCTCCCTTCTCTAGCACTTCCTGGAATGAGTGTGTGATATAGGAAGCCCTGCATAGGGACAAAACCTTCCTACAGTTTCCACTATAATAAATTGTACCTTGGGCAGCGCTGCGTTCGTTACTAAGGGTCATGTGATTATGCAGATTTTCATGTCATTCATTTCAAGACCAAGGAGGACAATCCAAGATCAAGGAGCATTTCTGGATGTCCACAGTGTACTGTCATTTTGCAGTCATTGTGAAGACACCAGTGGGAACATCTGGCATATTAGTTCCTTCAGAATTTTAAACTGAAAATTACCTTGAGCCTACCAGGGGAAAACTGATTAGTACAGAGTAAAAATTCTAAATAGAACAATAAGCAAGCATGCAAGTAAGTTAGGGACCATGATCACATTTTTGGGGTATATATAATATATACCTACTTTTATAGCATATATATATATTTCGACTCCTGGTGACTGCCCTGCAGTTTTCTTGGCAAGATTTTGGAAGTGGTTTGCCATTGCCTCCTTCCTAGGGCTGAGAGAGAGGGACTGGCCCAAGGTCACCCAGCTGGCTTCGTACCTAAGGCAGGACTAGAACTCACAGTCTCCTGCTTTCTAGCCTGGTGCCTTAACCACTATTCCAAACTCTCTCTCTCTCTCTCTGTCTCTCTCTGTCTCTGTCTCTCTCTCTCTCTCTCTCTCTCTCCCCCATAATTATTTTTAGTATGTATAATGTATGCCACCTGTTATGCAATAACTCCAAGCACTATAAAACTTGAAAATACAATTTACATACCCTAAAATGCAATTAAGCATAAACTTACAAAATAATGAGTTAGTTTGTGCATATGTGTGTCAGTGGCCATGTGTAGCAGAATAGAACTATCACAAATGGTAAAATGTCAGCGTGAATAAAACCCTTTATGTCATGTTTCTCTCCACCTGCTGGATTGGTGCTGTCTGGATCTTTTCGTAGGAGATTTCTATGAAAAGAGCTTTCTCTTAGTTGTTGCAAAATGAATATTCAGAGGACATTGAACAACAAGATGGACTTTTATTGATAATTGTAATAAGCAAGCAGATTGATACAGCAGAAGTCATCTCAACAGGCTTGGTTCCTGTTTTGGCATAACAAAATGTAAGACCGCATCTGACACATTTTCAGTAACAGGGTTATAGTGTAGTAGTTATGCAGTAATTATAATAGTTGCCCCATACAACATTAGCTTAAGCATAATTAATCTCAAGCATAATTTCCATTAGGTTTGCATGTTAAAACAGAAAGATCCTTGTCAGTAGTGAACCCAAGTCTTATCACATAGGTTTATTGCAGGCCATCTGGAGAACTCCAATCATCTATTTTTTTCTTATTGGCTTTCTCTTAATCTAGATTTTGTGACTGTTTATTTTCCTTGCCATTGCTGGGCCTCCAAAATGAGTTATTATTGGATTACTGTGTTATATCCTTTATTAGGCACATCCCCTTGGGAGCAAACCATCCTTAAAGGAATTCTAAAGTGAAGCTAAATGAAACATAAAATCAGTGATCAACTCATATGTTCATCAGGGCAAATTAATTTTGCTTTCTAGATATACGGTGAAGTTATCAATACGATAATAAGTCTTTCATGTCCACATGGAGACAACTCAATAGACTTGAAAAGTAGCATTAGCAGTTGGATACCACACATATGCCCAGCCAGGCTGATTTCTCCAAATGGGAGATGAAACTTTCATAACTGGAACTGGAACTGAGGACAGGCTGGTGTTGTCTCACAGCTGCCAAATACATTTGTTCTTCTCACTACTCCCAGCCCTTTTTTTTTGGGGGGGGGGTAATGTAACCTCAAATTTCACCATCCTCTAGACCCAAAACATACTTAAATTTCCTGAAACAAGTTTCCTTCAGCTGCAGGGAAGACGTATGACCACTCAGAACCGTCCTTAAGCAGAATGGTCTATAAACCAGACTACAGAGTGATTCTCCTTCTAATAGCGACCTCAGCTGGAGGATGACAATAGGACTGTGGCTAAAATGGAGCCAGTGAAAACATGTCTGATGAAAGTCAGCATCTGGGGAAAGACTGAGCTTCCTTTACCTCACTGGGAATCAAGTCAATTTATTCTAAATAAGCTTTAATTTTATAGTATATTTTATTAAAAAGTACCCCATCAGTGAAACATTTTTTGTTTAATACATGTCACTTTTTTCAAAGCTTCTTTAACATCTTTGTTCCTCAGAGTGTAGATGAAAGGGTTGAGGAGTGGGGTTACAATGGTATTAAGCACAGAAACCACCTTGTTTATTTCCAACGATGAGTTGGCTTTGGGCTTCACATACATGAACATTACCGTTCCATACTGGATGGATACAACAGTAAGGTGGGCAACACAAGTAGAGAAAGCCTTCTGTCTCCCTGAAGATGAAGAGATGCGCATGATGGTGGAGATGATGAAGGCATATGAGATTGCAGTCAATAAGAAAGAACTGAACAAAAGAAGGGCTGATCCCAGTAGCACCATCTGTTCAAGAAGATATGTATCAGCACAAACTAAGTTCAGTAAGGGGGTCACATCACAGTAGAAGTGGTTGATCAGGTTGGGACCACAAAATGGGAGCTGGCACAGTAAAACTGTTTGGACAATGACGGTGAAGAACCCTCCCAGCCATGAACCCAAGGCTAGCTGGAGACAAAGCCTGTAATTCATGATGACGCTGTAATGCAGTGGATTGCAGATGGCAATGTAGCGATCAAAGGACATTGAAGCGAGCAGGCAGAATTCTGTGGCTCCAAGGAAGAAGTGGAAAAAGGCTTGAGTGATGCAACAGTAGAAACAGATGGACTTTTTCTCTGCTAGAAAGTGAGCCAGCATCTTAGGTGACAGGGTGGTGACATAGAAGATCTCCAAGGAAGAAAAGTTCCCCAAGAAGAAGTACATAGGATGATGAAGGTGAGGATCATGGACAACAATGATGATAATTAGGATGTTTCCAATGATTGTGAGAAGGTAGATAAAAAGAATTGGTACAAAGAGATACTTCTGCACCTCAGCCGAGCCTGGAAACCCTTGCAGGATAAACTCAGTGACTACAGTCTGATTGGTCTGATACATTTGTGAGGATGTCTGACAAGGACAAAAAAAAAGGATAAAGATTATAGGCTGGTTATCTTATCATACTATTTAAATTGCTCATCCCTTTTTAGATAAGGAAAATGTTAAATCAGGGTTTCTCAACCTTGGCAACTTTAAGATGTGTAGACTTCAACTCCCAGAATTCCCCAGCCAGCAAGGCTGGCTGGGGAATTCTGGGAATTGAAGTCCACACATCTTAAAGTTGCCAAGGTCGAGAAACACTGTGTTAGATGCTAGATTTGGCCTATATTTCAACAATGCTCCTTATAACATAAAATACTATTGTATGTAGAATCACAGATCAGATTATTAGATTAAAAAATTAGAATTATTTAGGGGCATTAGGCACATCAGTGCTCTTTGTCCAATATTCATCTCTGTCACTACCGATAGCAAACTCTATCAGAATACTAATAGTTCTGTAACTAAATAGACCTGCTAAAAAACAATAAGGAAGAATATGAGCCCACCCAAAGTAGAAAAAGTATATTTAAGGAAAAAAAGAGCCAAGACAGCAAAAAAGAACATCGTACAAGCTCATTTGAATTCATGACAATTTCAGGAGATACAGAAAACATGCAGACACACAGTGATGAACCAGTAAAAAGATGATGGGATGGGGTATTTCAGAAGAGGTCATGGCTAGTTGGTTAAAATATTGAGGAGGGCCTCTGAACATTTATCTTTTTGACCATCTCACTCAACTCCTTGTAGGATGTGATGTGATGTGTGTATTTAAATACACATATATGGCATTTGGGGCATGACACCACAATTGTTGCTAGTCATTTTAGATGCTTTAGGTATTTGTTTTTTTTTTCATTTTTGGTATTATCTTGTATTTCATTCTGCTTGAAGTTCCTGAGAGTCAGTTTAGATTGTTGCAGGGTAGAAGTTTGATAAATGGATAAATAAATGGCCAAAATCAATAACAATTCCAAGAATAACAAAAAATAAAAAGAATCATAGAGTTGGAAGAGATTATGAAGATTACCTGGTCCAACCCTTTGCAATGTGCAGAAAAAAACAAACTGTCTATAAGAAGTGGATGTCCATAGAATCACATTCACATAATCATGTTACAGACTCACTTCTACATCAAGTATGTGAAAAGAACAGTTTACAATCAGAGACCTACAAGAAATAATTAACGGGGAACTCAACTTTCCTTCCTGGAGAGCTGATATTACAAACTCTTGTGTTTTGCTTCTATATTTTTCAAGTCTGTCTTGGTAGATATTGAAAAATGTTTTGGCTGAGGGAAAGAACATGGCACTAGAAAACGTCATGTTTTCCTCTCCCTTCATTGCAGTACTAGGACCGATTTTTAAATTAAAAGCTCTTTGTGGGGGGGGGGGGGCAGGGTCTAGAAGTGGTCTTCATCATGGAAATCAGGGCTGTCAGCATCAATATTATGAACACTTTCAGATCCTGATCGGAGCATCATAGGTTAGTTAGTGGCTGTGTTCAAAACACAAACTAATCCAGGTTAGACAAAGAAGGATAGATACTTTTGCAAGACATGTAACTTTGGTGTGCATTGACATTAGAGAGGGTTTTTCATTGAGTAGGTTAACATATTGTATGAACTTAGTCCCTTTGTTCAATTTTTGGTCTCTCCACCCTCCAGAATTGTGAGACTTGTGGCAGTCTAGAATGATTAAAATAAAATGTCCACAGTGGAGAATAAATTGCATTGCTATACACATTACACAGTCCCCTCAAATTAAGCCCCAGAGACAATCATAAGGCACTCAATCAAAAAGCTACAAAGGATTGACAACAATGATAAGTCAAAGGTTCTCTAAAATAATTCTGCTTTTCATGATTTCCTGAACCCTAACAAGGTAGACCTGGTCAGATTTCAAGGATGAAGGAAATTTATAGTTCCATGTCTTGTATAAACTCCCTGGATAGACAAATCCACTAATCAGGTTAAATATGCTGTATAAACCTACATACTCCTTGATCTTAATAAGGCTTCACATGAAATACAGTTCAGGCACTGAAGATTAAATGTACTCACAGAATGAAATGGCAAGCTTTCCAAGATCTATCAAATGGAATTCCACCCTTCCATCAACAACAAGCTTTTCCTGAGATTTAAAATGAAAATAAAACAGACGTGCATGAAAGGGAGATCAAAATTCAAGGCATTCTGCAAGATGGAGGAAAAGAGAAAGCTATATCCAGGTTTGCCCTGCAAAAAAAAGGCGGGGGGGGGGAATAACTGTCTAGATTTTATTTAAATACTATAGTTCCAATTCATGGTGCTACATGGAAGTGGGTTCCTTACAGGTCTGCTATATTTTTAGTCATTTTTCCCTAAGCCACAAGTGAGTTTTGAAGCAAATCATAATATCCCGGAGAGACCTTATTAGAAGTGTGTGAACATGTATGTGTGTGTTTTTGTAATATTATGCTACGTAGGCATACAGTGCAAGCTATATAGGAAAGAAGTCATGTGCATTTTCACGAACCTAATTTCTAGGCTTAAATTTATTTAATGTTTGGCTTGCTAGTTTTTTCCCAATAAACACATTTTTGTAAGCTTTTCCCCTTAATATTTCAACACACAGTGTTTGTCTGTATAGTAGTGGGAAAACACAATGGCAAGAAGAACTCTACCTGCTTGCACTTTGGGAGCACAAATTAGTTTGAAATTGTTGAAATCTCATGGGAGAGTCTACGCCACTTAAATCTTAATTTTATATTTCTGGGATAAATGTGCCGCCACTCCTGGTGAGATTTACAATAATTACCAAACTTGGCCTCAGCCCATATGAATCTGTTGCAATTCTAACAAAGGAACTCCCCCTTTTTCAGAGCTTTCTTTTTTGTCCTAGCAAATAGGTGATCATATTCCAGGATGAGCAAAAAGACTGAATCCACCCCATTTCCCTGTTCAGCATGTTTATCAAAGAATCCAGCAGTCAGGAACGGTCCATGCAATCTAAAATCCAATAAAATTGAATTTAAAAAGAAAATAACACTAAGTGTAGTGGTATCTGGGAAAGACCTTGGGAGACTGGGTGAGGAGTCACTGCCAAGGAAACAGTCAGATAAGAGGCAGCTGAGCCCACAGCTACATAATGGGTAGAGCAAGAGGCTCAGAAGGGACCCTCCCTAGTTTCTCAGGCTGTAAAGGAGACGGTGGTAGAATTGTACTTTCAGACTTGCAAGATTCTGGCAATGTAGCTTTACAATAAAGTAAACTTAGCTCATCTGATTGTGTTTCTTGTTTGGTCTACTTAGTAAGGCTGACATCAATCTTGCTTCTGATTGAGTTCTATAGTTATGATTCTATAGTTCTACAGTTCTACCACCCTCCTGAAGTTTAATCAGATTCACTCAACAGGGAGGGTGGGAGGAGTGGTCTCCAAGCAAACCATATTGATCACATGCACAGTGACATCATCACACAAATGCCACACTATCTTCACACATGTCTCATTCTTCCCCTCCAGCCTCACCTCCCCAGATATCTACAGGCAGAAGACAATACATCTGCTGATCGAATAGTGATTCAGATGATTGATTGAGTTGTTTTTGACTCCTAGCAACCACGTAGATAGATTTGCTCCATGAAGATTCTGATGGCCCCAACCCTATTATTCTTTTGCAAGGCGTTGAAGACCTCGTGGTTTCCCTAGGCATTTGGTTCAGGGGTGGATAACCCCTGCTGTTGGTGGTGGTGAGTGGAGTCAAAAGTTTCCTTGGGTGCCAGAAGATGCTTTATGGAGTTTTTTGTTGTAATCTTGTAAGCTTGCCAGAGTCAGTTGTGTGAGATGGGGTGTGTGTGTGTGCATTTCCACCTCTAAAATACAAGATAGGCATTCCTTGCTAATCTGATGCCTTCCAGATATGATGGGATTATAGTACTCAGTATCCTGATCCAATGCATTAACCAAAATTCACATCTTCCAAAATGTTGAAGTGCAACTCCTCATTTAAAATAAACACAGTGAGGAAAAAATGCACAAGAGTCCAGATGTGGCAATAATGCACGATAAGCATTGTATAAGATTAATTTCATGCAAAACACACACCCACATGAGACATCTTTGCAAAAAGTCCTTTTTAAAAAAATCAGAATCAAACTCCTGTGGAAGTGGGGTAAGCAGAATTTGAGACTAGAAAAAAATAAATAAAATGGGATTAAATCAGCACTGACATATTTGTCCCTCTGTACATCTGAACAATGACTATTCTTTAATGCTCAGCGGAATTTGAGGTTAAACCAGCTGAACGTGAGTCAGAGTAAACTGTGCCTTATTATAGACAATCCTATGCAAATCCTTCTTCCTTTCATCAATGTTATATGACACTTACGTATCGTTCCTTGAACACTTTTTGGAATGTTTTCTCTTCCAAGAACATTGTCATTGCTTTTTTATGCTAACAGATAACGTGTCATGAAGAGTTTAATAACAGTCTTTATACTGATGAACATCTTCTTTGGTAAGTGAAAAATACCTCCAAAAAAAAAAAGAAAGAAAAAAGGTGAAAAGGTGACCTCATTATGGATTATTTTTACATGGGGCAAGACATCCCTATTAGACTGAGGAAAATCTTATATTTCTTCAACTAACTAAGAATGCCTGTCTGCAGTCCATCATCTTTAACAATGGGGATGTGATTGACTGTTTTGAGTAAGTCCATCATAGTTAATAACTTAATAATAACTTTAATGTATTGTTGATTTTTTGAATCATGATGGATCCCGGACAGACTTTATTTTCTTTCCTTACCCTTTCCAGTTTGTTGTTTTGGTCCAACAACTAAAAGCTTTTCTTCTTTCTTCTCTCCTGCCAGCAATCTTATGAATGTATTATTTTGCAAATGTACCATCCCATTATATATCAGTCCCAAAATTATGAAAAGTTAATAAACTAGCATGCTGGACATCAATCTTGAAGGCTTGGTATCTTATTGGAAAACTGTAGTGTCTGCAATTTAGAAAAACTGGATGAAGATGTGGACCTAATGATCTCAATCCCTTCTGTTTCTGTAATTTTGCAATCATTCCGATCTACTTAACACGACAGTGATTGAATGAAATGGCTGTAAAACTGTTCTTATTGATGGAGGTGCTCATCAGGTCTTATCAACATGTCCCCATTTTTTGATTCGCAGCTGCTGAGCCCCAAAAGATTCTGACCCAGCCCGTTTCAGAAATTAAACTCCCTGGAGAGACTTTGACTTTAATCTGCAAAGGAGTCTCATCTTTTCATCAGAGCTGGATTCAGTGGACGTACAGAATTGACAACAAAGGATTGAAATGGATAGGAGAGCTCAATGAGGATGGCAGTAGATCAAATGTGCGCCAGGCTCTGAGAGACCAATTTTCCATCTCCAGGGATAATTCACTGGACACAGCTTCCTTACAGATAAGGCAACTGAAAGTTGGAGACAGCGGTCTCTATTACTGCAGTGCTCACAGTGAAATAGAATAATACGCAAACTGGTCTGGCCCCAAATGGTTGTTAGTCTGTTTCTCTGATCTATCTTGCCTAGCATAGATTCTTCCAAACAGCAATGGGTGTAACCACCCTTCACAGCCACTTAAATGCTCAATATCCCTGGATGTTAGCCGATCCTAGGTGCAACCAGATCCAAAGAGAATCCAGAGTGCTTTGCTTGTATCAGATGGTCTGGGATCCTCTGTTATCGCAATGGGATCACTGGGATCAATGGCTATCTTTACCAGTTCAGTTAACAGAGTCTTGTTGTTTCTGCTGTTGATATTTTACATTTCATGGAATTTACTGTTCTTTCACCACCTCTGCAACCAGCTTCCTTGATGGGAATTTCACTTGCATTTCTGCTGTCCAGGGAGTTCATCGCCTTTAACTTGGGTTTGCTATCAAATAATTTTTTTAAACAAATTGGACTAGAAGAAAATACTGAAGTGAGATGAATTTAACACTGGCTGACTAGGGAGGTTCCAGATTCAGATCTATATTCTCACACAATTCAAATGTTAACCAGTAATACCAATGATTTCTGTCACTAATTTGTGATTAGTATTGCCCAGTAATCATAATGTTCATAATGGGGTTAGAAATGGATACAGTACTGCTCTTTTCAATCCTCCACTATTCTATAGGTCCATTGATCCAAAAACAATATGGGAAGTAAGTTAAAGAACAGCTTCAACTCTGGATTAATCTCCAAGGAGTGACTGAGAAGTAGAAGCTAAATGCAGTAAAACCTGCCTTTCTTCTGAATTTAGAAAGCCACTAAGATTCATATAACTGCCAAACCTGATGGCCCGTTCAGTTTGATGTCTATTGATGGCCCGTTCAGATTTCAAGCCTATTATACCATCCTTATGCAAATGAAAAGTCTAGATTTCCTCTCCCAGAAGCCTATAAATAAAAAGTTGACTTGACAGGCTGACAACATCCTTTTATTTTTTTTCTTAGGTCATCAGAATCATGCCTTCCTGGCCATGTCTTCTCCTCCTGGCAGCTTCTTTGGGAGGTAAGGCAACATAGAAAGAAGGATATCTTCTGCAGAATGATCCAGGCATTCAAGCCTTCAAAGGAATTAAAAGCAAAGGGGGAGGGGGGGGACAAGAATACAGACACCAAATAAAACTGAGGATCTCCACTTTGATATACTCCTGAACCCCACACTCAGATGCTCTTCATTCTGATACTATTTGGGCTGAAGGGCATCATATTTTCCTTTGCTGGGGATGGCTACTCCTAAATACAAAACTGGAGAAATAGTTAAAGTATGAGATTCTATTAAATCTAGATGACAAAAGAAGAGAGAAAGAGAGAGATAAAATTATTAGAAAATATAGGATTTGAGAATTTGTGTGTTTAAATAATCTCTCTCTCTCTCTCTCTCTCTCTCTCTCTCTCTCATCCCCCCTCCCCCTTTCTTTTTTTAATCCACAGGGATCCAATCTGAAATACAGTTTCTCCAGTCTGGTCCAGAAATTAAAAGGCCTGGAGAATCAATACGATTGACTTGTAAGACATCTGGATATACTTTCACTGACTATAGTTTGAACTGGATCAAACGGGCACCAGGAAAAGGACTGAACTGGGTGGGTGGAATTACGACGGATCACTTTAAGACATACTACGCCGAAGCTTTTAAAGGTTGAGTCACCATCACGGTGGACACTTCCATCAGCACCACGTATCTGCAGCTGACGAACCTGAACACTGAAGACACAGCTGTGTATTACTGCGCAAGAGACACACTGGAGAAAACCACATTCACAGTCACACATAAAGCCTCCAGAGAAGACCTCTTGCTTGGCTAGCAAGGAAAGCAAAACTGAATGGCTGATGCGTGGTCCCATAAAATCTTAGACAGAACCTAAAATGGAATCAAATAATCATCTAGTTCCATTCCATGCTCCTTGCCCAGAGAAAGAACCTCTGACACATCCGTCTTCTGGACAATTGTGGACAATTCTGATAAAACAAGACATAACAGATGTATACATATCCAGGGTTTGTTGTTGTTTTGGTTGCATGCCTATGAGAGCAATCCAAAGACTCCACTGCAAAGTTGACCAGGGTTCAAGCAGGAACCTCTTCATTTCTGCAAGCTTTCCTGTGGAGAAATGTTTAGAGTGCTGGGCAAAAAGGGGATGGACATTGGACACTGAAGCTGTAGGCAGTTCATTGATAGAGTTTAGAAGAAGTGCTTCTATAGGCAGATTTGCAAAGAGAATCTCCTGTGGTTCCAAACTAGAAGGAAATGTGTTAAGATCTATGAGAAAACAATTTTTAAAAGAGCCATTCCTAGAAGGAAACATACTGAAGAAGATGACTCCCACCATTGTTCATATTCCTTTCCATCTCTGACAGGCAGTCTAAAAAAACGTTCTGCCTCAAAATCCAGACTCTTTCCAATGAGGGCTTTCCTTCAACCAAGTCACTGACTTGGTTTCATTCAATCAAGTCACTGACTTCTTTTAGTCCTTGCTTCTCTTCAGACAGCATGAAACATGCCACACTTCTTCCAAGATGCAAAAATAACAGCTAATGCCACAGAAGAAGAGGAAGTGGCAAACTGGGCCATGTTGATAGTATTATCATAATAATTTATGAGCTGAGGCAGTCTGCACTGAGGTCATTGTCAGGAGGAAAAAGTGATGAATCATTCCTATGGTTGCTTTTGACAACAGGCAGAAAAATAGGAGGAAGCAGCTGTCAACATTTATTTATTTATTTATTTATTTATTTATTTATTTATTTATTTATTTTTGTTCTAGGCACAGGAGACAAATGTGAATGCAGAAAAGAAGCACTCTCTTGCATCATCTGAATGTTGTTAGCTTCGATCTGCCTTTATGCAAGACTCAGCCCAGATTTTATGCCTAGATATTTGCTTGAGGATGCTCAGTTTCTCCCTTCCTTTTAGCCCTTTATCTTTCATCTGACAATGAATGAAAGGTTCATGCCAATGTTTATATATTTATGCCTTTATTGTATTATGATTTATCTACCACCCACCTGTAAAGACTATGATTTATAATACAAAATATTATTTAAACAACAATAAAGAGCAAGTAATCAATTCAAGGAGAGCCAGTTTGGTTGTGGTTAAGGCACCAGGGTAGAAACCAGGAGACCCTGAGTTCCAGTCCCACCTTAGGCATCAAGACAGCTGGATGACCTTGGGCCAGTCATTCTTTCTCAGTCCCAGGAAGAAGAAGACAAGGGCAAACCACTTCCGAAAACTTGCCAAGAAAGGAGAAAGAAAGAAAGAAAGAAAGAAAGAAAGAAAGAAAGAAAAAAAGAAAGAAAGAAAGAAAGAAAGAAAGAAAGAAAGAAAGAAAGAAAGGAGGGAAGGAAGGAAGGAAGGAAGGAAGGAAGGAAGGAAGGAAGGAAGGAAGAGAAAAATCAGTCAATCCACTCTAAAATCAAATGTTCTAAGGGTAGGCCTTGTCCACCATCCATTCTAAAGGTCCTCCAACGTGGGATTTTCTGCGCTGTCTTATAAAAGGCAAGGAAGGTGGGAACTCCCCTTACTTCAGTGGGCAAAGCGGCCCATCATTTGGGCCTGCCCTGGGTTCATAAGGTGCGGTGATGAAATGTGGTGACCCTCTTCAGCCCCACATATGATCACACAGGATGGGTTGAATGTGGCATGAGTGATGGTTCTGTAGTTGCTGATCCACAAACAATTTAAATGTTAAAAGCAGTGTAATAAAGCCAGCATTAACTCTGATATATTGAATAATCCATCACTGACTGGGATCACATAAAGCATTGAGATATAAAAAATGGCAGAAGCCCCTGAAGACATTATGTCCTACTGTTTGTTCTCAATTAGGTTTCTAAGTAGATATCCATGAATTGGATCAACAATCCATTTCCATTAGAGGCAATGGGGAAAATACTCTAGTCACAAGCATCCACCATTCCTATTCACTTGCTCCATCCTTTTCTCATTTATTTCCTTATTTTGATTTATATGGCCATCCATTTCATCAATGCAACAATAACCAGCTTGTTTCCCTTTTCTTTTGATATCATGTCTTCTGTATTGCATCCAGACCGTCCTTTGATGCTCAAACACATATCCCTGATTTGAAATGATGACTTTCTCTCATTTTGGGGTAGGATATTTCTTAGAAGCTAAAATGCTGTGCTTTATCACATCATTTAATCCTAATGATAGTGTAGGAGTACCCAGTGATAGCCAGGAAACAGCCCACCAAGGATTTGGACATTTTTATCTTGCCTTTAACTTCACCTGCTATGTTAGGGTCAAACTATGAGGAGGATAAATTCTCAGCACTAGGTTTTATATGGGCAGTGTCTGAAAGAGTAATCATCGGCAAATTATTTTTCAATTCCTTTGATAAAGTCTGGGAAATAAAACTAAATAATAAAAACAACAGTCATAGTAATAACATAGCAGGTGAAGGGGATCCATATAAGTTGAAAAAATAGAATAAAATTCATAGATATTATATAAACCATTTAAAAATTCAACCTTACTAATAAATTAGAAAAGAACTGGTTTTTATAGACTAAGTTTATATTTGTCTGAGCCACTGAAATGAAAACTGGAAAACACTTTGAATATAATATGAATCTGCATGATATATAATAAATAAGCTATGCATCTATAAATTTAAATATATGCATATAAAAATAATGATATGCTTCAATGTATATGTTAATAGTTAGAACTGCTTGAGGATAGGAAAACAAAACCTGCTTAGCTCATACTGTAGATCAGATTTTTGTGGGAATACTAGGGCCTTAGATTTGGTTGGGAAGCTCTAATGGTTATTTGAAGAAGATGATTGCCCAGAAGGCCAATGAATCTGTTTATGAGATGCGCAGAAGCTAAGCTTGATCCGAAAGGAAATAAACTTTATGCCCACTATGTCGCATTCCCACTTCATTGAATTCCGTAGACTCCAAAACCTTCCATGGAAAATGCATGTCCTCCAAATATAATACCAATTCTATCTGCCCATGAAACCCTGAAGGTAAAGACCTAACTTCCCTTTTCTGTTTCAGATACATAGTTCTTGGAAGTGAGCACCCACTCATGTGAAATAAAAAGACATTCTTTGGTACACTGTAGAAAGATGTTCCTCAAGGTGGCACTCAGGCTCCATAATAGTGTCATATGCTGGGGGATTCATGAAACCACAAAGAGAAGAATCCACTACCAGAAGACCAAAACAGAAAAGTTTTATTTCAGGTCAGGTTCCTTGAAAGTTCTCTCTTTCATTTGAAAGACACTCATGACTATTGACATGCTTCAGTGATCTCTGTGGTTTCTGCATGCCAATTAAAAAAAAAAAAAAAAACTGTGCTGCCTCTGTCTCTGCTTACATGGGTTCTGTGATGGAATGGAACTAAGAAGGCCAAGCTCAGGGAGATAAGCATTTTCTTAGCTCTCTGGAACTGCGTGGGAGGAACAAAAGGATGAGACTGACACCTCCCTGAGGAATTCACACTGTTGTGGCTGGAGGACTTTGGGAACTGGGGTTTGAGTCTGGGAAGATTGATGTCAGGCCTAGCCCAAGGAACTCCAAGAGACCATGCAAATTTAGTCCAGCTATGTTTATTAGCTACAACCCCTAGCAAGAATCTTCCCAGACTCAAACCCCAGTTCCCAAAGTCCTCCAGCCACAACAGTGTGAATTCCTCAGGGAGGTGTCAGTCTCATCCTTTTGTTCCTCCCACGCAGTTCCAGAGAGCTAAGAAAATGCTTATCTCCCTGAGCTTGGCCTTCATAGTTCCATTCCATCACAGGTTCCTAATTCCAGGGATCTGAAACTGGAAGACACTGCCTTGTATTCCTGCACAAGAGACACACAGTGAAGAAGTCCTTCTCTGAGATGTACTAAAATTATCCTTCCTGAAATAATCTATCCATCCTACTCACAATTTTGCACGTCACAGCTGGTAAACAAATCATTTTTCAATTAGTGCAGTTCCTTAGTTACTGGAATATCACATCATTCTTTTCCAGGCGGATGGAGATAAGTGTGCCCAAGATTAAATTTGAGCAAATCCACCAAAGTTTTATTTCATTTGTGAATGAGGGCTATGTGATTTCAAGATATATGATTATCTCATGCCATAGAATTGCAATGATACCTGCAGAAGACTTCCTCTTCTCCCCAACATGGGCAGAAATCCATAAAAGGAAGGATTCTATTTGCTATTCTAACTGATAAAACTTTCTATGAATATTTTCTGGGATTAATGTATGGACTGATGAGGTATCTGAGTTAGTAGAAACAACACAGGTAGCCCTACATACTTCTCAGTGTCTCCATTCATGTTCTCCAAGTCCTCCAAGTCTTCCCTTACCTGAACATTCAGCCATTGCCCCATTTTTAGCACTTAGAGGCAATGTTGGCTATGCCTAAATGGATATACAAGTGTTACTTCATTAAATTGTTTATGTCCATTGGTGTTCATTTTATAAGGCAATAGCACATTCATACCATGGAGAATTCTAAGACCAATGTTCTAAATAGGTTTGTGTATACTGACTGTTACAATAAAAATGATGTTTATTATTTTATCAATATTCCTTAGAGAGGGAAGATAAGGCTTTTCTAGAGCTTGGATCAGAGCAGATGGAATACCAAGGGCTCTAGTGCAAGTTGGAAAGTTAAAACCAATTCTGGAAGACAATCTCAGCAAACCACTTCTCTATCAGTGCAAAGAAAACAACATGGTCTTGTCTGTGGGCTCACCCTGAACTGAATTCAATTGGAAGGGATTTCATATGAACCACAGCTCAAGTCAGGAACTTGATCTGATCCCCAGCTGTACTGATTTCCCATTGAAGGGAATGCCAGAGTGATAACTGTATGAAACATGCGGTGTGGATATGCACCATTCCTGGTAAAAGCTCAAGGCATTCTTCTACTCCATGTTTGAATTTGAGGATGTTACTTGCTTATATTTGTACCATCTGTGACTTCATGCAAATGCTCCTGGTGTGGCTTTTTATTAAAGGCTGTGATTGAGAACATAGTTCAGCTCAGTTTCAGGTGATGAGAGTGACTTTCATACCTTCACCATGGAGCTACACATCTTGATATATCTCTTGATGATCTTACCTGCATGTAAGGAAAAAAGATACACATTTTTGCAAGAAAAGAGAAGTTTTTTCTCCACATTTCCTCATACCCATTCTTCTTTTTGTCTCCTTCTATACTCTTGATTGCAGATATTGCATTACAGATTACATTAACAGAGTCTGGTGGTGGCCTGAAGAAACCAGGAGAGACTCTACAACTGACTTGTAGAGTCTCTGGATTTTCCATCACAAGCAATGGAGTGCTCTGGAACCGTCAGGCCCCTGGAAAGGGACTGGAATGGAATGGTGCTATCTGGGCTACTGGAAGCACTGCCTATAACAGTGCGCTCCAGAATCGGATCAGCATCACACGGGATACATCCAAAAACCAAGTGTTCTTTCAACTAAATGATTTAAAGCCCGAGGACGCCGGCATTTATTACTGTGCAAGAGACACAGTGAAGAAATGCTTTGCTTGACCTATACAGAAACTTCTCTTCCTCAAAATGAGGCATTTGGAGTTTGTATATGGGAGCTGGACACAATCTATTTATCATGCTCTTTTAACTGTAAACATCTAATACCCAACACCATACAATGTTCCTCTGTGTGCTCTTCACAGTCAAACATATTTTCTGTTTCTGTTTCTTGTTGTGCTGTAGATGCTCAAAACCAATCTGGGCTCATGCCTCAAAACATTTTTTGTGTGCCCATGTATGAAAAGATGCTGTTGCTCCATGGTTACCAGGAATTAAACATCAACATTTAGAGAAGATACCACAATGCAAGATAAAATATAAATTGGCAGCTAAATTTGTCACAGAAATCAAATGTGTATGAAATCTAGGCATGTGGGAGCCATCACAAGGATATAGGACCAAAAGTGTAAAATGAGACTTACTTAGGGAACGGAGAAATCTTTCAGTTGGCAGATCATGGCATGTCTCCTAGTTTGTTAATATTATTGTTTCTTCCCAAGTATACATGATTAAAACAAATGTATAAGTGTGTGTGTGTGTGTGTGTGTGTGTGTGTGTAATGTGAGATGAGTTGGGCTGAGAGAGAGGGACTGGCTCAAAGTCACCTAGCCAGCTTTCATGTCTAAGGTGGGACTAGAACTCACAATCTCCTAGTTTCTAGCCTGGTGATATACCCACTAGACCAAACTGGCTCTTTTTGTTTTGTTTGCATTTTAAGAGGAATAGCTCTGCCCTCAAAATATTGATTAAAATGTGTATTTCAATAAGTTGTAGTATTTGGAGTTTTGCAAAGACCATTGGAAGACCTGAAGGTCCAATTTAAGGACAAATCATTGTGAAGAAAATCTATAGACGTAGATTTTTGTGCCAACTTAATGGCACATAATCAATCAATTAATTAATCAATCAAATGGAGTGCTAAAACTTGCATAGGATGAGAATTGAAAATCAGATTGTTTCTCTTGGAATATGGAGGATGAACTTACTCAGCAAAACTACTTTAAAGCATTGCATTCAGTTGCTGTATATCAGGATGAATCTTTGTCTCTTCTCAATGTTGGTCTCTGATTTACACCTCTAAATACAAACACATAGACACCTTTCACACATCACACTAAGCCATGATTGTGTTAAACAAGTTTCGTTGAATCGTTCACCACTGAATCAAAAGGAGTCTGTCTAGTTCTTTCAAACTTTGTCAAAAGGCATAAGGTTTTGTAAGGTACAACTCACTTTGTCAGGTACCAAGAATGGCTGAACTGATATGAGCTGAAAAGTTCTGCCTTTTAATAAAATGTATTAGTTGGAGAAGGTGTTATCGGACTCTTTATAATTTTCTTCCACCAGAGACTAACATGGTTCTACTCCTACAATCCCCACTAGAGGTGATCATGTGCAATGGTGCAGCCACATAGTTTTCAGGTCCAATTATCTAATGGAATGTTCCACCTCCTTATGATAGGAGGCAGTGAGAACTTAAGTCTCTTAAAAGGGAAAACATATGCAAACCAGTTCATCATAAATTAATGTCTCCCTCTGCTGCAGCTTTATTCACAGTTGACCTCTTGCTTGCTCTAGAGAAAGATCTCCAAAGAGATAATAACAGAGAAGAAAAGGGATCATGAATTGGCTTCACCTAATTTTCATTCAAACAACTTTGAAAGGTGTGCTCTTGCCAATGTCCTCTTTTTCTTTTATAGCACAGCTCATTCTCCAGATTATCTGTAGATATCAGAAAAACAGTTAATTATGGTAGCATTTTCATTAATAGCATTAATTAGGATAGCATTTTTCTTAGAATGATTTATTTCCATCATCTCATGGCCTTCTCACCTTCTTCCAGGTGCTCTTTCTCAGATTTCTCTCACCCAGTCAAATCCAGTAATCAAGAATCAAGGAGAATCACTCCAGCTCAAATGCACCATAACTGGTTTTGCTATTAATAACCATTATATGGATTGGGTGATGCAGAGGCCTGGGAACCCATTGGAGTGGCTGGTACACTATAGGATACCGAGGTACAGTGCTTATTCTCCCACAATACATGGAAGATTTACAGCCTCCAAAGACAGCTCCAACTTCTACCTACAAATGAATAACCTGAAAGTGGAGGACACAGCTGTATATTATTGCACTAGTGAAATACCCAGTGATGGAAAGGATTCATGGCAAGCGAAAAAACCCTTTCTCCTTGCTCTGGGGCACTCATGTGTCATGATATACAGCTGTTTGACATGATTATATATTATTAGAAACCATTGTTCCTAAAGAAAATAGAAAGAGGAATCTCCCTGTCCCTGATGAAGTTTAGTTTCATGCATGAAAATTTCAAGATCTGAACTGTCACCTGTTTCCATAGCCATCTGCTTATCTCACAAATCATCCACATTCCTCTAAAGACCACCCAAAACAGATGTTAGGCAATGGCCAATCACATTCACTTATGTGAGCCTATACTTAGGTTTCAACTACTTGTTGTTGTTCAGTCATTAAGTCGTGTCCGACTCTTCGTGACCCCATGAACCATATTGCGCCAGGCCTTCCTGTCCTTCACTGCCTCCCTGAGTTTGCTCAGTTTCATGCTCATTGCTTCAGTGATGCTATCTAACCATCTCATCCTCTGCCGTCCTCTTCTCCTTTTGCCTTCAATCTTTCCCAGCATCAGGGTCTTTTCCAAAGACTCCTCTCTTCGCATTAGGTGACCAAAGTATCTGAGCTTGAGCTTCATTATCAGTCCTTCCAATGAGCAATCAGGGTTGATTTCCTTTAAGATTGACTGGTTTGACCTCCTAGCAGTCCAGGGGACTCTTAAGAGTCTTCTCCAGCACCACAGTTCAAAGGCATCAATTCTTCGGCGCTCAGCCTTCTTTATGGTCCAGCTCTCACAGCCATACATTACTACTGGATTCAACTACTGGGACATGATAATTAAAACAAAATGGAACAATGCATTGGTAACAACTGTATGTTTCATTGGAGATCTATGTAAAATAAATCAAAGAGGTAGGAAGTAAGCTTATCACAAAATGCTTACAGTATAAGTTATGTTGAACACTTTGCAACCCTTCATGGATAAGCCAATTGCATAAATCCAAACATACAAAAATTATGAGGGTGGGCTTATCCATGGGTGGCACATTTTTTCATGGTATTTTGGTTAAAAACCTGAGGGTCAGCTAATCCATGGATGGGCTTATCCATTAGTATATATGGTACTAAACAGTCTTGACCCCGCTTAGCTTCTAAGTCCAGATAAGATTGTCACTATATTAAAATTGGTTAATAGGACTTCTGCACTTTTGTGGAACTGTAAGTCTGACCTCATCAGGTGTGGCAAAGAAGCTAAGAGCAAATACTGTAAAAACTAAATAAGGCCATCAAATGCTTTGCAAGTGGTAAGAAGAAAACATGATTGGTCTGAATGCCGTAGATGTAAATTTACAAATTCATACTGATAGCGGACAATTAGCTGCTTCATTTGGCTTCATTCCATTCCATAATCGAGATTCTTATCTAGCCAATGTCATTTTTCACCAGCTACTCCTACAGCTGGCAGAGAATCTCCAGGAGAAATGGTCCGTACCAAATCTCCACTAACTTTAGATGGTACCAACCAGGTACAGAGATGAGATTTGGAGTCTCGGTCCTCAGCAGTGGGCATCTGGTCTTGATGCTGTTTGGTTTCCATTCTTAAGTAATGGGCACTTAGAGTAACATGCAAATGGTTTTGTGGCATAGCTTCTTTAAAGGGGAAGATAAGCTTGCACCTAGAAAATCAAAGATTATAGTGACCATTAGGTTCCTCTGAGCTAGAGATCAGATTTTCTTCTTATTTCTTTTTGTCAGTATTATCATTATGGAATAGACCCTCTTGGCATGTTTCATGCTGGCATTCCCTGCATGTAAGGAAAAAAAAAAATACTTATCTTCTCTATCTTTATGTACGCATTCCAAAAATTCACTCTGCATCCTCATCTTCTCCTTCTTGACCTTCTGATTCGTATTCTTCGGTCACAGGCAGTTCATCCAGTCCTACCATTACTGAATCTGGTGATATCAAGAGGCCTGGAGAGTCCATACAACTGATTAGTGCAGTGTCTGGATTTTCTATAACAGACACCTACGTGGACTGGATCCGTCAACGTCCAGGAGAGGGACGGGAACGGGTTGGACATGCCACAAAGAGCGGAAGCATATACTACAACAGTATTTTCCGAAATCGGCTAATGGTCACAAGAGATACCTCCAAAAATGTTTTACTCCAATGAATGGTCTGAAATTGGAAGACACTGCCTTATATTCCTGCACAAGAGACACACAGTGAAGAAGTCCTTTTCTGAGATGTACTAAAATTATCCTTCCTGAAATAATCTATCCATCCTACTAACAATTTTGCACGTCACAGCTGGTAAATGAATCATTTTTCAGTTAGTGCAGTTCCTTAGTTACTGGAATATCACATCATTCTTTTCCAGCCGGATGGAGATAAGTGTGCCCAAGATTAAATTTAAGCAAATCCACCAAAGTTTTCTTTCATTTGTGAATGAGGGCTATGTGATTACCTTGTAAATCCTTCTGTCTTCCTTTCTTAAAATGATGGTTGTTTAGCAAAGAGTAAAATTTGGGGAAAATTAATTCAGTTACTTGCTATTGACAGGGATACCACTTGATCCTACTTGCTTCTGATCATTAATTACAGTAATCTAACTACATTTTTGCTTTCAGATGGGGATTCACAAATCACTCGCACTCAGTTGGGTTTAGAAGAGAAAAGGCCAGGAGAATCCACAAGGCTCACCTGTTCTGTGTCAGGATTTGACCTAAACAGCTATAGCGTGCATTGGGTCTGGCAGTTTCCAAAAAAAAAAAAAAAGTCTGGAATGGATGACTTACTATTATATAGCAACTATCAACAACTATTCTCCAGTCATCCAAGGGAGATTCTCTGTCTCCAAAAGCAGCTCTGAATTCTGTCTGCAAATGAACAATCTAAAGGAAGAAGACACAGCTGTCTATTACTGCACTAGAGTTACACAGTGTTGAGACGCTTACCTTCTCTCATGTAAAAACTCCTTTCTTACCTTAGCCTGGGACAGATGTTCCTGGAGGTGGCATTCGCGTTCCACCATGCTGTTATTGAGAAAAATGTTCAGAATCCCAAAATAGGAGAAACCACAAACAGAGGACAAAAATAGAGAAGGAAACATGTTTACCACATGGAGCAGCTGTTTAGGAATAGCATCCTCAGGGCTGAAAGACATTTAAATATCATTGATTCATTCAATATATTTAGATGTATGAGACTCTACTTTCCTAATTTAGCATTATACTTTTGAGGATAGAATAAGAGGACTCCTAGAAAGGATTGGGACTATTTCTGATGTAGGAAAATGGCTGCAATCCATTATCTAAGTGACAATGCCTATGTGAATTACAAGTTGAAGGACTTTGAGATGTTCTATATAAAATATAAAAGATATTTGGCATGAGAGAAGAGTCTTTCAAACTGGGTTGCCCTCTACAAAATAAGGGCTGAATTGAAGTTGTACTGAATACAGTTGTCAAGAGATTGTTGCCTGAGCACTAACCGTGCTCTCTCAAGACCAAGTAAGGTCAAGTAATGAGCTGATAAGCCTCAATGTTTTAAAGCAAGATCAATACTTGCCTACCCGGATAACACAAAGTTATATCCAGAGGTCAGAGAAGCAAGGGAGCTGACTATGAATTCTAATCTGAGACAAAATTTCAGGTAGAAACACCAGAGAGGTGTTTCTACAGAAATGGGATCCACTCTTAGTAGAGAATTAAGTAGAAGAAACTCCCAACAGTCTCATATTCTCTGTCTGAACCTATAATGTTAACACCACCAAAGATAAACTGCCTCAGCAGGTATCAACATCTGGCTGAGCACAGCTGTTCCATAACTAAGATGGATCGTGTCTGGTTAGTACATGGATAAGAGAATACCAGGGAATAGAAGTCAGGTAGATTGAGATAATGGTTTTCACCTGGCCTGGCCTGGTGCTCCAAATTCAAAAAGTTGCTGGGTTTTTGCATCTCCTTTCAGTAGCTGGAGGAGTGGGGTGGGAAGACTTTTCTTTTACAAAGGGAAAGCTTACAAACAAAATAAAAAAATGATTTGTAAATTAGAAATGCCTTCAGCTATTTTCTCTAAAGTCCAATTTCACAATATTCTCAAATCTTTCTATTCTGTATCTCTAATATAGCTGTTTATGGATGACTTTTATCTTTCTGTGGTCTTAATCCCTGTAGATCTCTATAGCCCCTCTTTATAAAGCTAAACATCTGTTTCCACAGAGTTCAATCTGTCTTTTATTTTTTTTAGTTTCTGCTTTCTATTTCTATTCTGTCAAAGTCTTTCGTTTTTGTCTTTTCTGCTTGTTTGGTCCTTTTCTGCTTGTTTGGGCTTCTTGACTTTTCTCCTCTTGGCTCCATCTGAGGGAACTGGCTTGAAGAAGTTTTACCTCACGCTGGTTTTGAGGGAAGGAAAAAAAATGCCTCTTTCTCCCCAGTTTTCTCAGCTGCTGCCTCCTTTCTGGTTGTCTCTCTTCATCCTGGCCATCTATCTTTCAGTTTGCCTCTTTACTTTAGGAACACAGAAACACCTCTTCCTCAAAATAAGCATTCATCATTTAAAAATTTGGGTGTGGCACCTGGCCAAAATCAAAGTAGGGCAAAAATCATTTGGGATCATTGCCAAGAAAGCCAGTGAAGGTGTTTGTGAAATCTGCAGAAGCTAAGCCTGATCCAAAGGAAATTAACTTTATGCCCACTATGTTGTGTTCCCATTCATTGAATACCGTAAACTCCAAGCCCATCCATGGAAATTGCATGTCCTCCAAAGATAACACCAATTCTATCTGCCCATGAAACCCTGAAGGAGAAGATACAACTGTTTCTATTCTATTCTGTTTCAGATATACAATTCTGGGAAGTGAGCATCCACTCATGTGAAAGAAGAATACTTCCTTTGAGTACACTGGAGAAAGATGTTCCTCAAGGTGGCACTCAGGTTCCATAATAGTGTCATGTGCCAGGACGACTCATGAAACCACAAAGAGAGGAATCCAGTACCGGAAGACAAGAATAGAGAAGTTGTATTTCAAGAGAGGTCCCTTGAAAGTTCTCTCTTTCATATGAAAGACACTCTATTGAAACTCTAGAATGATAACTGTGGTTTCTGCATGCCAATAAAATATACCGTGTTACCTCTGTCTATGCTCATTTGGTTCCTAATTGAAATGGGTATTTTCCCAAAGCAACATACTGATTCCTTGCAAGGACAAGATATATGATTATCTCATTCCATAGAACTGCAGTGATACCTGCTGAAGACTTCCTCTTCTCCCCAACATGGGCAGAAATCCATAAAAGGAAGGATTCTATTTGCTATTCTAACTGATAAAACTTTCTATGAATATTTTCTGGGATTAATGTATGGATTGATGAGGTATCTGAGAAAAAAAGAGTAAGTAGAAACAACACAGGTAGCCCTACATTCTTCTCAGTGTCTCCATTCATGTTCTCCAAGTCCTCCAAAAATGCATCTGCCTGAACATTGAGCCACTGCCACATCTTTGGCTGTTAAGACAGGCAATGTTGGCCATGCCTCAATGGATATATAAATGTTATTTCATTAAATTGTTTATGTTCAGTGGTGCTCAGTTTATAAGGCAATAGCGCCTTCATATAATCTAAAATGCTAAGACGAATCTTCCAAATAGATCTGTTGATACTGACAAAGTGTTACGAGAAAAATGAATAAACAAAGTGTTATTCTATCAATATTCCTTAGGAAGGGAAAGGGCTTTCCTAGAACCTGGATGACAGAAGATGGAATTTCCTGGGCTCTAGTGCAGGTTGGAATGTCAAAACCAATTCTGGAAGACAACTTCAGCAAACTCGGCAAATTTAGCACCACTTCTGCATTAGTGCAAAGAAAGCAATACAGTCTTGTCTCAGAATCACCCTGAACTGAATTCAGCTTGAAGGGATTTCACTTGAACTGCAGCTCAAGTCAGGGGCTTGACCTGATCCCCAGCTATACTGATTTCCCACTGAAAGCAATGCCAGAGTGATAACTGATGAATAATGAATTTCATCTCTGCTGTAAACCAGCCCAAGTCATTTCAATGAGATGGATGGTGACAAATTTGATAAGTAAAGTAAAAATGAAATTAAAATAAATACATTATATGGTAGATACAGTTTGGATAGGAATCATTCCTGAGATGAGATCAACTCATCCTTTCTACTCAGTTCTTGAATTTGACGATGTTACTTGCTTATATTTCTATCAAGACTGACTTCACGGAAATGACCCTGTTGTGGCTTTTTGTTAGGCAGGGATCGAGGATATAGTTCAGCACAGTTTCAGGTGATGAGATTGACTTCCCTACCTCCACCATGGAGCTAAGCATCTTGATATATTTCTTAATGATCTTTCCTACACGTAAGGGAAAAATAATTATCCCCTTTTTGTAAGGCAACAAGTGGTTTTTCTCCACATTTCTTCACACTCATTTCTCTTTTTGTCCCCTTCTATACTCTTGATTGCAGATACTTCATCGCAGATTATGCTTACAGAGTCTGGTGGTGGCCTGAAGAAGACAGGAGACACTCTACAACTGACTTGCCCAGCCTCTGGATTTTCCATATCAAGAAATGCAGTACACTGGCTCCTTCAGGCCCCTGGAAAGGGGCTGGAATGGAACGGTGTTATCTGGGGTAGCGGAAACACCAACTATAACAGTGCTGTCCAGCATCACATGGGATACATACAAAAACCAGGTGTTCCTCCAACTGAATGATGTAAAGCCTGAGAACACGGGCACTTACTGTGCAAGACACACACTGAAGAAATGTTTTGTTCGAGCAACACAGAAACTTCCCTTCCTCAAAATGAGGCATTTGGGAGTTTGAGTGTGGGAGCTCGCCACAATCTCTTTATCTTGCTATTTTAATTGTGAACGTCTATTAGCAAGCACCATACAAAGTTCCTTTGCATACCTCAGGTAGCAATGAAATGGAAAGTTATAAATTCTTACGCTATTTTGTAGCGAATCTCTTCCAGCAAGGGAGGAAACAAATAGCTGTGTACATTTTTTAAGACAATAAGTAGTTTCCTGTTTTGTTTTGTTTCAATGTGGCAGCTGAATTTAAAGGATTATTATCTTGACCCAGGAACTGGAAATCCCATGTCTAGATTGAAATGTCAAAACCAATTCTCAAAGACAATCTCAACAAACCACTTCTGCATCATTGCAAAGAAACAATATAATCTTGTCTCACAATTCACCCTGAACTGATTTCAACTTGGAGGGATTTCACTTGATCCCCAGCTATACTGATTTCCCATGGAAGAGATTACCAATGGGATAATAGTATGCTAGATGCAGTGTGAATATGCCCCATTCCTGAGATGAGCTCAATTCATTCTTTCTACTCAATTGTTGAATTGGAGGATGTTACTTGCTTATATTTGTGTCATGTCTGACTTCATGCAAATGACCTGGTGTGGCTTTTTGTTAAAGGCAGGGATTGAGGATATAGTTCAGCTGAGTTTCAAGTGACGAGAGTGACTACCCTACCTCCATCATGGAGCTAAACATCTTGATATATCTCCTAATGATCTTTCCTACATGTAAGGGAAAAATAATAATTATCCCCTTTTTCAAGGCAACCAGTGGTTTTTCTCCACATTCCCTCACACCCATTTCTCTTTTTGTCCTTGTCTATACTCTTGATTGCAGATATGACATCACAGATTACGCTTACAGAGTCTGGTGGTGGCCTGAAGAAGCCAGGAGAGACTCTACAACTGACTTGCACAGTCTCTGGATTTTCCATCACAAGCTACGGAGTGCACTGGGTCCGTCAGGCCCCTGGAAAGGGGCTGGAATGGAATGGCGTTATCTTGAGTGGTGGAAGCACTAAGTATAACAGTGCGCTCCAGAATCGGATCAGCATCACACGGGATACATCCAAAAACCAAGTGTTCCTTCAACTGAATGGTTTAAAGTCTGAGGACTCGGGCATTTATTACTGTGCAAGAGACACAGTGAAGAAAGGCTTTGCTCAAGCTATACAGAAACTTCTCTTCCTCAAAATGAGGCATTGGGGAGTTCGTGTGTGGGAGCTGGCCACATCTGTTTATCATGCTCTTTTAACTGTGAACATCTAATAGGAAACACCA
Organism: Python bivittatus; assembly: GCF_059951505.1. Classification (NCBI taxonomy): domain Eukaryota; kingdom Metazoa; phylum Chordata; class Lepidosauria; order Squamata; family Pythonidae; genus Python; species Python bivittatus. The sequence continues at coordinate 86,589 of NW_028277071.1, read as the reverse complement.
TACAAAGTTCTGTGCATGCCTCAGGTCGCAATGAAAATGAAGATTATACATCCTTATGCTATTTTGTAGTGAATTTCTTCCAGCAAGGGAGGAAACAAAGAGCTGTGTACCTTTAGGAGAATATAAGTAGTGTCCTCTTTTGCTCTCTTTTGTCTTGTTTTGTTTCAGTGTGGCAGCCTTATTTGAAGGCTTAATTATTCTGACCCAGGAACTGGAAATGCCATCTCATAGATGTCCAACAAGTGCAGGGGAATACATTTTCTTCCTGCTGTCTCAAAGGTCTGCAGAGATGGGCCACTGCAGGGATTGTGCTATTCCTTCTTTACACAGAGAAAGGTTTGTGTAAATGTTTCTCAGATGAAGACTGAACTGAGGAGGCATCTGGGAGAAAGCTAGAGAGTGTGGCAGGAGTAGAAGTACTCTCCTTGTTTCCTCCTTGTCTCAGTCCATGTTCCCCGCCCTTCGTGACCATCCAGCGCTGCTCTAAATTTTTCTCTTTGAGAACCAAGAAAGACTGAGCCTGATGTATAAGTGCAGAATTTCACTTCTTTAACATTTTTATATCTGTTGCTTTCCATCTTGTACAGCTACAATTCCTAAACCTCTGATATAAGACCAATACCCTTCTAAAAATGTCTATCATGTAATGTTTATTATGGCCCAAATAACGAAGGAGCAAAGTACTGATACAAACAAACGGTTTACCATAACATGAAGAGTTTGATAAATACAGTCAGACTGTCTGTGACACCATGGGCCTTTTGCAAGCTCCTGAAGATGTGGTTGTGTTCCCATGCACAGGGTTCACACTGTCTGTTGCAGCCGGTGCGACGTTGACCTCAATTGTTGCCTTGATGGGTTTTGATTGTGTCTGCCATTAAGATACTTTAAATGGTGTTGATTATTTTTTAAGTACTCTTATCCACCAAGAGGCCTCATGATGTGATGGGCCACTGTTTAACTTGAATAAAATACAATAAAATTGAGAGATGTTATATAAACCATTTAAAAATGTAAGCTGATTCGTAAATTAGAAAAGGCCTTGTTGTTATAGACTAAGCTAAAAATTGTCTGAGCCACTGCAATGAAAAGTGTTTATCCACACCATGAATAAAATATGAATCTTCATAGGTAATAAATAACCTACCCATTTATAAATTTGAATTAAATCTATAACAATAATGATATGCTTCAATGTACTGTATATGCTAATAGTTAGAACCGCTTGAGGATAGGGAAAGAAGAGCTGCTTAGCTCTTGCTATAGATCAGATTTTGGGGGGAATATTACGGCTTTGGATTTGACTGCGAATCTCTAATGGTTTTTTAAGAAATTGATTGCCCAGAAAGACTATGAATCTGTTTGTGAAATCTGCAGGAGCTAAGCTAGATTGTAACGGAAAATAACTTTCTGGACACTATGTTGCATTCCCACTTCACTGAATTCTTTAGACTCCAAAACCTTCCATGGAAGTGCATGTCCTCCAAAGACAAACACCAATTCTATCTGCCCACGAAGCCCTGAAGGTACAGACACAACTGCCCTTTTCTGTTTCGGATACACAATTCTAGGAAGTGAGCACCCACTCATTGGAAAGAAGAACGCTTCCTTTGGCCCACTCTAGAAAGATGGTCCTCAAGGTGGCACTCAGGTTCCATAGTAGTGTCAGTTGCCAGGAGGAGTCATGAAACCACACACAGAATTGCCTCCCAGCAGAAGACAAAAACAGAGATGATGTCTTTTAAGAGAGGTCCCTTGAAAGCTCTCTCTTTCATTTGAAAGACAGTGATCTCTGTGGTTTCTGCACGCCAATTTAAAAATTAAAAAAAAAAAAAAAACTGACCTGCCTCTATCACTGCTCACATGGGTTCCTAATCCAAGTGGGTGTTTTCCCAACCCTGATCCCTTGCAAAGACAAGAGATTTAATTATACCATGATAGAGAACTGCCATGATACCTGCAGAAGACTTCTTCTTGACCCGAACATGGGCAGAAATACATAAATGGAAGGATTGTATTTGTATTCTAACTGAGAAAACTTTCTTTCTATGAAAGTGTTATGGGATTCATGTATTGATTAATAAGGTATCCGAGAAGAAGAGAGTTAGTAGTAACAACACGGGTAGCCCCATATGCTTCTCATTGTCTCCATTCATGTTCTCCAAGTCCTCCAGGAATTCCCCTACCTGAATGTTCAGCCACTGCCATGTTTCTGGCTCATAAGAGAGGCAATGTTGGCCATGCTTCAATGGATATATTGACTGCTATTTCATTACTTTTTTTGTTCTTTAATGTTCACTGGTGCTCAGTTTATAAGGCAATAGCAGCTTTATATAATTAAAATTTCTAAGACCAATTTCCTAAATAGGTCTGTTTATACAGGCTAAGTGTTACAAGGAAAATGACATTTATTAATCTATCGATATTCCTTAGGGCAGGAAAGGCTTTTCTAGAACTTGGATGGGAGCAGGTAGAATTTCCAGGCCTCTAGTCTAGATTGGAATGTCAAAACCAATTCTCAAAGACAATCTCAACAAACCACTTCTGCATCATTGCAAAGAAAACAAAATAATCTTGTCTCACAATTCACCCTGAACTGATTTCAACTTGGAGGGATTTCACTTGATCCCCAGCTATACTGATTTCCCATGGAAGAGATTACCAATGGGATAACTGTGTGCTAGATGCAGTGTGAATATGCCCCATTCCTGAGATGAGCTCAATTCATTCTTTCTACTCAATTCTTGAATTGGAGGATGTTACTTGCTTATATTTGTGTCATGTCTGACTTCATGCAAATGACCTGGTGTGGCTTTTTGTTAAAGGCAGGGATTGAGGATATAGTTCAGCTGAGTTTCAAGTGACGAGAGTGACTACCCTACCTCCATCATGGAGCTCAACATCTTGATATGTCTCCTAATGATCTTTCCTACATGTAAGGGGAAAAAAATTATCCTCTTTTTTAAGGCGACCAGTGGTTTTTCTCCACATTTCCTCACACCCATTTCTCTTTTTGTCCTTGTCTATACTCTTGATTGCAGATATGACATCACAGATTACGCTTACAGAGTCTGGTGGTGGCCTGAAGAAGCCAGGAGAGACTCTACAACTGACTTGCACAGTCTCTGGATTTTCCATCACAAGCTACGGAGTGCACTGGGTCCGTCAGGCCCCTGGAAAGGGGCTGGAATGGAATGGCGTTATCTGGGCTAGTGGAAGCACTAACTATAACAGTGCGCTCCAGAATCGGATCAGCATCACACGGGATACATCCAAAAACCAAGTGTTCCTTCAACTGAATGGTTTAAAGTCTGAGGACTCGGGCATTTATTACTGTGCAAGAGACACAGTGAAGAAAGGCTTTGCTCGACCTATACAGAAACTTCTCTTCCTCAAAATGAGGCATTGGGGAGTTCGTGTGTGGGAGCTGGCCACATCTGTTTATCATGCTCTTTTAACTGTGAACGTCTAATAGAAAACCGCATAGAAAGTTCCTGTGAATGCCTCAGGTCGCAATGAACATGAAGATTATACATCCTTGTGCTATTTTGTAGTGAATTTCTTCCAGCAAGGGAGGAAACAAAGAGCTGTGTACACTTAGGAGAATATAAGTGGTTTTGCTCTCTTTTGTCTTGTTTTGTTTCAGTGTGGCAGCCTTATTTGAAGGCTTAATTATTCTGACCCAGGAACTGGAAATCCCATCTCATAGATGTCCAACAAGTGCAGGGGAATCCATTTTCTTCCTGCTGTCTCAAAGGTCTGCAGAGATGAGCCACTGCAGGGATTATGCTATTCCTTCTTTACACAGAGAAAGGTTTGCATAAATGTTTCTCAAATGAAGACTCAACTGAGGAGGCATCTGGGAGAAAGCAAGAGAGTGTGGCAGGAGTAGAAGTACTCTCCTTGTTTCCTCCTTGTCTTGGTCCCTGTTCCCCCGCCCTTCCTGACCATCCAGCCCTGCTCTAAATTTTTCTCTTTGAGAACCAAGAAAGACTGAGCCTGATGTATAAGTGCAGAATTTCACTTCTTTAACATTTTTGTATCTGTTTCTTTCCATCTTGTACAGCTACAATTCCTAAACCTGTCATATAAAATCAGTACCCTTCTAAAAATGTCTGTAATGTCATGTTTATTATGGCCCAAATATCTGAGCAACAAAGTACTGATACAAACAAATGGTTTACGGTAACATGAACAGTTTGATAAATACAGTCAGACTGTCTGTGACACCAGGGGCCTTTTGCAAGCTCCTGAAGATGTGGTTGTGTTCCCATGCACAGGGTTCACACTGTCTGTTGCAGCCGGTAAAACATTGACCTCAATTATTGCCTTGATGTGTTTTGATTTTGTCTGCCATTAAGATACTTTAAATGGTGTTGATTATTTTTTAAGTACTCTTATCCACCAAGAGGCCTCATGATGTGATGGGCCACTGTTTAACTTGAATAAAATACAATAAAATTGAGAGATGTTATATAAACCATTTAAAAATGTAAGCTGATTCGTAAATTAGAAAAGACCTTGTTGTGATAGACTAAGCTAAAAATTGTCTGAGCCACTGCAATGAAAAGTGTAAAACACTGTGAATAAAATATGAATCTTCATAGGTAATAAATAACCTACCCATTTATAAATTTGAATTAAATCTATAACAATAATGATATGCTTCAATGTACGGTATATGCTAATAGTTAGAACTGCTTGAGGATAGGAAAAGAAGAGCTGCTTAGCTCTTGCTATAGATCAGATTTTGGGGGGAATATTACGGCTTTGGATTTGACTGCGAATCTCTAATGGATTTCTGAAGAAGATGATTGCCCAGAAAGACTATGAATCTGTTTGTGAAATCTGCAGGAGCTAAGCTAGATCTGAAGAAAATATCTTTGTGGACACTATGTTGCATTCCCACTTCATTGAATTCTTTAGACTCCAAAACCTTCCATGGAAATGCATGTCCTCCAAAGACAACACCAATTCTATCTGTCAATGAAGTCTTGAAGGTACAGACACAACTGCCCTTTTCTGTTTCGGATACACAATTCTGTGAAGTGAGCAGCCACTCATGGGAAGAAGAACGCTTCCTTTGGTACACTCTAGAAAGATGGTCCTCAAGGTGGCACTCAGGTTCCATAGTAGTGTCAGTTGCCAGGAGGAGTCATGAAACCAGACACAGAATTGCCTCCCAGCAGAAGACAAAAACAGAGATGATTTCTTTTAAGAGAGGTCCCTTGAAAGCTCTCTCTTTCATTTGAAAGACACTCATGACTATTGACATGCTTCAGTGATCTCTGTGGTTTCTGCATGCCAATTTAAAATTAAAACAAAAACAAAAACTGTCCTGCCTCCAACTCTGCTCACATGGGTTCCTAATCTAAGTGGGTGTTTTCCCAACCCTGATCCCTTGCAAAGACAAGAGATTTAATTATACCGGGATAGAGAACTGCCATGATACCTGCAGAAGACTTCTTCTTGACCTGAACATGGGCAGAAATACATAAATGGAAGGATTGTATTTGTATTCTAACTGAGAAAACTTTCTTTCTATAAATGTTTTCTGGGATGCGTGGATTGCCTGATAAGGTATCCGAGAAGAAGAGAGTTAGCAGTAACAACACGGGTAGCCCCATATATTTCTCATTGTTTCTATTCATGTTCTCCAAGTCCTCCAAGAATTCCCCTACCTGAACATTCAGCCACTGTCTTGTTTCTGGCTCTTAAGAGAGGCCATGATGGCCATGCCTCAATGGGTATATTGACTGCTATTTCTTCATTATTATTTTTTTTTAATGTTCACTGGTGCTCTGTTTATAAGACAACAGCAGCTTTCTATAATCAAAATTTCTAAGACCAATTTCCTAAATAGTTCTGTTAATACAGGCGAAGTGTTACCAGGAAAATGACATTTATTAATCTATCGATATTCCTTAGGGCAGGAAAGGCTTTTCTAGAACTTGGATGGGAGCAGGTAGAATTTCCAGGCCTCTAGTCTAGATTGGAATGTCAAAACCAATTCTCAAAGACAATCTCAACAAACCACTTCTGCATCATTGCAAAGAAAACAAAATAATCTTGTCTCACAATTCACCCTGAACTGAAGTCAACTTGGAGGGATTTCACTTGATCCCCAGCTATACTGATTTCCCATGGAAGAGATTACCAATGGGATAACTGTGTGCTAGATGCAGTGTGAATATGCCCCATTCCTGAGATGAGCTCAATTCATTCTTTCTACTCAATTCTTGAATTGGAGGATGTTACTTGCTTATATTTGTGAAATGTCTGACTTCATGCAAATGACCTGGTGTGGCTTTTTGTTAAAGGCAGGGATTGAGGATATAGTTCAGCTGAGTTTCGAGTGACGAGAGTGACTTCCCTACCTCCATCATGGAGCTCAACATCTTGATATGTCTCCTAATGATCTTTCCTACATGTAAGGGGAAAAAAATTATCCTCTTTTTTAAGGCAACCAGTGGTTTTTCTCCACATTTCCTCACACCCATTTCTCTTTTTGTCCTTGTCTATACTCTTGATTGCAGATATGACATCACAGATTACGCTTACAGAGTCTGGTGGTGGCCTGAAGAAGCCAGGAGAGACTCTACAACTGACTTGCACAGTCTCTGGATTTTCCATCACAAGCTACGGAGTGCACTGGGTCCGTCAGGCCCCTGGAAAGGGGCTGGAATGGAATGGGGTTATCTGGGCTAGTGGAAGCACTAACTATAACAGTGCGCTCCAGAATCGGATCAGCATCACACGGGATACATCCAAAAACCAAGTGTTCCTTCAACTGAATGGTTTAAAGTCTGAGGACTCGGGCATTTATTACTGTGCAAGAGACACAGTGAAGAAAGGCTTTGCCCGACCTATACAGAAACTTCTCTTCCTCAAAATGAGGCATTGGGGAGTTCGTGTGTGGGAGCTGGCCACATCTGTTTATCATGCTCTTTTAACTGTGAATGTCTAATAGCAAACCGCATAGAAAGTTCCTGTGAATGCCTCAGGTCGCAATGAACATGAAGATTATACATCCTTGTCCTATTTTGTAGTGAATTTCTTCCAGCAAGGGAGGAAACAAAGGGCTGTGTACCTTTAGGAGAATATAAGTAATGTCCTCTTTTGCTCTCTTTTGTCTTGTTTTGTTTCAGTGTGGCAGCCTTATTTGAAGGCTTAATTATTCTGACCCAGGAACTGGAAATGCCATCTCATAGATGTCCAACAAGTGCAGGGGAATCCATTTTCTTCCTGCTGTCTCAAAGGTCTGCATAGATGGGCCACTGCAGGGATTGTGTTATTCCTCCTTTACACAGAGAAAGGTTTGTGTAAATGTTTCTCAGATGAAGACTGAACTGAGGAGGCATCTGGGAGAAAGCTAGAGAGTGTGGCAGGAGTAGAAGTACTCTCCTTGTTTCCTCCTTGTCTCGGTCCATGTTCCCCGCCCTTCGTGACCATCCAGCGCTGCTCTAAATTTTTCTCTTTGAGAACCAAGAAAGACTGAGCCTGATGTATAAGTGCAGAATTTCACTTCTTTAACATTTTTGTATCTGTTTCTTTCCATCTTGTACAGCTACAATTCCTAAACCTCTGATATAAGATCAATACCCTTCTAAAAATGTCTATCATGTAATGTTTATTATGGCCCAAATAACGAAGGAGCAAAGTACTGATACAAACAAACGGTTTACCATAACATGAACAGTTTGATAAATACAGTCAGACTGTCTGTGACACCAGGAGCCTTTTGCAAGCTCCTGAAGATGTGGTTGTGTTCCCATGCACAGGGTTCACACTGTCTGTTACAGCCGGTGCGACGTTGACCTCAATTGTTGCCTTGATGGGTTTTGATTGTGTCTGCCATTAATGTACTTTAATTGGTGGTTGATTGTTTTTTAACTACTCTTATCCACCCAGAGACCTCATGATGTGATGGGCCACCATATAACTTGAATAAAATACAATAAAATTGATAGATATTATATAAACCATTTAAAAATGTAAGCTGATTCTTAAATTAGAAAAGGCCTTGTTGTGATAGACTAAGCTCAAAATTGTCTGAGCCACTGCAATGAAAAGTGTAAAACACTGCGAATAAAATATGAATCTTCATAGGTAATAAATAACCTACCCATTTTTAAATTTGAATATAAATCTATAACAATAATGATATGCTTCAGTATATGCTAATAGTTAGAACCGCTTGAGGATAGGGAAAGAAGAGCTGCTTAGCTCTTGCTATAGATCAGATTTTGGGGGGAATATTACGGCTTTGGATTTGACTGCGAATCTATAATGGTTTTTTAAGAAATTGATTGCCCAGAAAGACTATGAATCTGTTTGTGAAATCTGCAGGAGCTAAGCTAGATTGTAACGGAAAATAACTTTCTGGACACTATGTTGCATTCCCACTTCACTGAATTCTTTAGACTCCAAAACCTTCCATGGAAATGCATGTCCTCCAAAGAGAAACACCAATTCTATCTGCCCACGAAGCCCTGAAGGTAAAGACACAACTGCCCTTTTCTGTTTCGGATACACAATTCTAGGAAGTGAGCACCCACTCATTGGAAAGAAGAACGCTTCCTTTGGCCCACTCTAGAAAGATGGTCCTCAAGGTGGCACTCAGGTTCCATAGTAGTCAGTTGCCAGGAGGAGTCATGAAACCACACACAGAATTGCCTCCCAGCAGAAGACAAAAACAGAGATGATGTCTTTTAAGAGAGGTCCCTTGAAAGCTCTCTCTTTCATTTGAAAGACAGTGATCTCTGTGGTTTCTGCACGCCAATTTAAAAATTAAAAAAAAACAAAACTGACCTGCCTCTATCACTGCTCACATGGGTTCCTAATCCAAGTGGGTGTTTTCCCAACCCGATCCCTTGCAAAGACAAGAGATTTAATTATACCGTGATATAGAACTGCCATGATACCTGCAGAAGACTTCTTCTTGACCTGAACATGGGCAGAAATACATAAATGGAAGGATTGTATTTGTATTCTAACTGAGAAAACTTTCTTTCTATAAATGTTTTCTGGGATGCGTGGATTGCCTGATAAGGTATCCGAGAAGAAGAGAGTTAGCAGTAACAACACGGGTAGCCCCATATATTTCTCATTGTTTCTATTCATGTTCTCCAAGTCCTCCAAGAATTCCCCTACCTGAACATTCAGCCACTGTCTTGTTTCTGGCTTTTAAGAGAGGCCATGATGGCCATGCTTCAATGGGTATATTGACTGCTATTTCTTCATTATTATTTTTTTTTAATGTTCACTGGTGCTCCGTTTATAAGGCAACAGCAGCTTTGTATAATCAAAATTTCTAAGACCAATTTCCTAAATAGTTCTGTTAATACAGGCGAAGTGTTACCAGGAAAATGACATTTATTAATCTATCGATATTCCTTAGGGCAGGAAAGGCTTTTCTAGAACTTGGATGGGAGCAGGTAGAATTTCCAGGCCTCTAGTCTAGATTGGAATGTCAAAACCAATTCTCAAAGACAATCTCAACAAACCACTTCTGCATCATTGCAAAGAAAACAAAATAATCTTGTCTCACAATTCACCCTGAACTGAATTCAACTTGGACGGATTTCACTTGATCCCCAGCTATACTGATTTCCCATGGAAGAGATTACCAATGGGATAACTGTGTGCTAGATGCAGTGTGAATATGCCCCATTCCTGAGATGGGCTCAACTCATTCTTTCTACTCAATTGTTGAATTGGAGGATGTTACTTGCTTATATTTGTGTCATGTCTGACTTCATGCAAATGACCTGGTGTGGCTTTTTGTTAAAGGCAGGGATTGAGGATATAGTTCAGCTGAGTTTCAAGTGACGAGACTGACTTCCCTACCTCCATCATGGAGCTGAACATCTTGATATATCTCCTAATGATCTTCCCTACATGTAAGGGAAAAATAATAATTATCCCCTTTTTCAAGGCAACCAGTGGTTTTTCTCCACATTCCCTCACACCCATTTCTCTTTTTGTCCCTTTCTATACTCTTGACTGCAGATATGTCATCACAGATTACGCTTACAGAGTCTGGTGGTGGCCTGAAGAAGCCAGGAGAGACTCTACAACTGACTTGCACAGTCTCTGGATTTTCCATCACAAGCTACGCAGTGCACTGGGTCCGTCAGGCCCCTGGAAAGGGGCTGGAATCGAATGGCGTTATCTGGGCTAGTGGAAGCACTAACTATAACAGTGCGCTCCAGAATCGGATCAGCATCACACGGGATACATCCAAAAACTAAGTGTTCTTTCAGCTGACTGGTTTAAAGTCTGAGGACTCTGGCATTTATTACTGTGCAAGACACACACTGAAGAAAGGCTTTCTTCGAGCAATACAGAAACTTCTCTTCCTCAAAATGAGGCATTGGGGAGTTCGTGTGTGGGAGCTGGCCACATCTGTTTATCATGCTCTTTTAACTGTGAACGTCTAATAGCAAACCGCATAGAAAGTTCCTGTGAATGCCTCAGGTCGCAATGAACATGAAGATTATACATCCTTGTGCTATTTTGTAGTGAATTTCTTCTAGCAAGGGAGGAAACAGAGCTGTGTACACTTAGGAGAATATAAGTAGTGTCCTCTTTTGCTCTCTTTTGTCTTGTTTTGTTTCAGTGTGGCAGCCTTATTTGAAGGCTTAATTATTCTGACCCAGGAACTGGAAATGCCATCTCATAGATGTCCAACAAGTGCAGGGGAATACATTTTCTTATTGCTGTCTCAAAGGTCTGCAGAGATGAGCCACTGCAGGGATTATGCTATTCCTTCTTTACACAGAGAAAGGTTTGCATAAATGTTTCTCAAATGAAGACTCAACTGAGGAGGCATCTGGGAGAAAGCAAGAGAGTGTGGCAGGAGTAGAAGTACTCTCCTTGTTTCCTCCTTGTCTTGGTCCCTGTTCCCCCGCCCTTCCTGACCATCCAGCCCTGCTCTAAATTTTTCTCTTTGAGAACCAAGAAAGACTGAGCCTGATGTATAAGTGCAGAATTTCACTTCTTTAACATTTTTGTATCTGTTTCTTTCCATCTTGTACAGCTACAATTCCTAAACCTGTCATATAAAATCAGTTTTTTTTTTTTTGTCTGCGCTCAGTCATGGCTGACCCTGCAGTGACTGCTTTGGACAAGTCCTTTGCAGTTTTCAAGGCAATTGTTTCGGAAGTGGTTTGCCAGAGCCTCCTTCCTAGGGCAGAGCCCAGCTGGCGAGTGCAGGAGGCGGTGTTTCCGTTGCTTCGCGCCCTTTTCGGGCGCACGCGGTTTTTCGCGCTTACCGGCAACTGCTCCCCACTCCTTTTTTGCAAGGCACCGCGCCAGCATTTTTCCTCCCACCGGAGTGAGAGTCCCCATTTATCTACTCACGTAAGTTTTCGAACTGTTGGGTTGACAGGAACTGGGGGGAGGAAACAGGAGCTCACCCTGTTTAACGCGAAGGCTGGACTCGAACCGCCGAAGCGTCAGCCATTTCTGGCCGGCAACTTTCCCTTCTAAAAATGGCTGTAATATGTTTATTATGGCCCAAATATCTGAGCAACAAAGTTCTGATACAAACAAATGGTTTACTGTAACATGAACAGTTTGATAAATACAGTCAGATTGTCCATGACACCATGGGCCTTTTGCAAGCTCCTGAAGATGTGGTTGTGTTCCCATGCACAGGGTTCACACTGTCTGTTGAAGCCGGTAAGACGTTGACCTCAATTGTTGCCTTGATGTGTTTTGATTTTGTCTGCCATTTCTGTACTTTAAATGGTGTTGATTATTTTTTAAGTACTCTTATCAACCCAGAGGGCTCATGATGTGATGGGCCACTGTATAACTTGAATAAAATACAATAAAATTGATAGATATTATATAAACCATTTAAAAATGTAAGCTGATTCGTAAATTAGAAAAGACTTTGTTGTGATAGACTAAGCTAAAAATTGTCTGAGTCACTGCAATGAAAAATGTAAAACACTGTGAATAAAATATGAAACTTCATTTGTAATAAATAACCTACCCATTTATAAATTTGAATATAAATCTATAACAATAATTAGAAAAGACCTTCTTTTTATACTCTTAGTCAAAATTTGTCTGAGCCACTGTACTGAAATGTGTAAAACCCTCTGAATTTAATACGCACCTCCATAATATATAGTAAATAACCTATGCATTTATGAGTGTAAATATATATAACATTAATGATATCTTCTGTGTATGCTAATAGTTAGAACTTCTTGAGGATAGTAAAGCAAGAGCTGCTTACCTGTTACTGTAGGTCTGATTTTTTGGGAAATCCTAAGGCTTGAGATTTGAGTGGGAAGCTCTAATGGTTTTTTGAAGACAAAGAAAGAGGCAATTTATTTTAAGAGAGGTCCCTTGAAATTCACTTTCCTTTGAAAGACACTTGTGACTATTGATGTGCTTCAGTGATCACTATGGTTTCTGCATGCCAATAAGGAAAAACAAAAAAAAACCTGTGTGGCCTCTGTCTCTGCTCACATGGGTTCCTAATTAAAGTGGGTGTTTTCCTAAAACAGCATCCTGATCCCTTGCAAGGACAAGAGATATGATTATCCCATGCCATAGAACTGCAGTGATACCTGCAGAAGATTTCTTCTTGTCCCCGACATGGGCAGAAAAACATAAATGGAAGGATTCTATTTGCTATTCTGAGAAAACTTTCTATGAATGTTTTCTGGGATTAATGTATTGACTGATGAGGTATCTGAGAAGAAGTGTAATGGAATAAGAAATGCTTGTTTCTTGGCAGGAGAAGTGGTTGGCGTCTCTGTCTTTTTGTAACAGACACTTTCCTTTTGATCTGGCTAGCTCTAGAGGTCCTCTAGCTTCTAGACCTGGTTACCTCTTCCTTGTGAGCTGACCGTAGCACCGATATGGCTTGCTAACACCCACATTTTGGCTGTTTCCCCATGCTGTTGACTTCATCTTGTCCCAGCTCCCCCAGTTGTCCTTTGCTGTGCTGGGGTTAATGTTTTCCCTCTTATTTCAAGACTGTCCAAAGGCAACCTCAAAGAGTGAAAAATCTGTTCTGTTTCAACTTCTTCTACCTTGGAGGAAAATCAGGGAACTTCAGGAGTCAAAGCAATTGAGGCAGGATGTGGATTGGCAATGGGACTGCAAATTCTATGGCAGTTTATTTATTTTATGTTGCAAGAATGGATAGAGAGTATTTTAATTCATCAGTGGCCGACTAGCCCTTAGTGATCATTATTCTCAAGCAGTTTTGTATACTGAAGGGTTTTAAGGATTTTATTCTGTTGGTTAATATCCCTCTCTGTCTGTCTGTCTCTTTCTCTATCTACAGTATCTATCTATCTATCTATCTATCTATCTATCTATCTATCTATCTATCTATCTATCTATCTATCATCTATCCATTCAATCACTGGAAATATGACATGATACAATCTCTCTCTGTAGCTATAGCAGCATCTACTATACAGAGTCACAAACTCATGGTGTCACCCTTGATCCATCATACAGTAAATGAACCAAATAACAGAATGATACAAAGCAAAATCAGGCAAGAAAGTTTTATTTTTTTTGTTATCAGGAAGCAGATGTCAAGAAAATCCTCTCTTGAGGAAGTAGCTAATTTTGGTAGCTGCAGAACTTAAACAGTAACAAATATTGAAACATACAGTATTTCGTTAAGGAACAAAGCCAATAATAAAGCCAAATTTCATCTCTCCCACCTTCTAATGTCCCTCAGCTGATCACAGGTCCAGATCTGCTTCAAGGAGACCTAAATCAGGTTGTTACAAGGACACAGTCTGCACTTTCAGCATTGGGGACTTGATTCCCATGATTCAGCTGTATGTTAACTACATGCTGGAATCATAAGGAGAATGCATTCTTAGAAACTCCAGATTAATCACGTTGACTCCCCAACCTCTCTGAGATTCCCTGCCATCCATACAAATTAATTTCTTTCTGAAATTTTGCTTTCTCTTCAAGAAACTGGCAAAGAATAAAGCTTAAAAACATTAAAAGTTGCAAATGCATGCATTCTTGTGAGGGAGTCTAGGGAGTACATACCTGAACATCACTTTGCTTGATCTTGAAATATAATAAACTGGGAAATGGTGTTGATTTATGTTGTTCTCTAAGCAGTTCACACACCAAAACAAATGTTATCAATATATCATGTCACATTTCATTTGAAACTGCATTGGAGAGGATATGCAAGATTGGTGCCCCATAATTATTATGTAGTTTGATTTCAGGTCATCCTGATTTCTTAGACAAGGAGCATTAGTTGCTATATGCAAATTGCTTTGTGTTGTACCCTTTTTACAGGAGAAAGGTCACAGATGGTGGGTACGATAACAAGGTTCATTGCTAGAACACCATTGATCTTTAGGTCCTGCAAGTAACTGCCAACTTTCAGGGTGATGGACCTAAAACTGTTGATTGGTTTCTTAATTATATTCCCTACGTGCAAGAAAGGGTTATATCCTTTCCTTTTCAGAAGCAAAGGAGTATTTGGGAAGTCTGAAGGGCCTCGCTTCAACACCATTGCCTGTTGGACCTCTCTCAAATCATAGGGGAAAATGATACCCTGGCTACATCTGATGGTTTTTCTAGGAGTCTGAGAAGGTACTTCACTCCTCTTTTAAACCTGGGGTAATGATTCATGGTCTATAGTGCAAAGATCTCATGCTACGTTTCTTCGTGATGAATGTCAGGAGTGAATATAATTCTGAGAAATATTTATTAGGATGATCCTACCTGATTTTCTTGTGTTTCACTTCTCATTGGGAGGGATTCATTCATGATGATGATGATGATATATGAAGTGGAGGAGGAGGATAAATCATCTAAAGAGGTTTGGGCAACACTTGCTCCAAGAAAGGTTTATGGGGTTTAGTCATCAAAAGCCCAATTCATCTATACCATGTCTATACTGTTACCATTTCATTCCATTGCTATCATTTTTTTTTTTTACGTATCAACTCATATAATAGTATTCTAACGTAACCTTGCACAACCTGGAAAATTACATCTTTGGTTTCTCAATTTCGTGGCTGAGCTTATCATCAAAGGGCTTTAGAAGAAGTGATATTAAAAGAATGATAAAAAGTGGCACTAATTTAACAGAAAATACATGGTGCTAAAGTAAAACCGTATTAGTTCCAGTGGGAACTAATGACAGACATAGTTGAACACCATTCAAGACACATGGAGATCACAAACGTATTGGTCATGTTTCATTTATATGGGTTTCTACCATCTTCAATATAATTCGGGAGGTGGGGGGCAAACAAATAATTTGAACAATAAATTGAAGTATTTGATCAGCAGATACATAAAGTCCTTTGCATCTGTCCCAAGGTAGGTATTCTCAGGGTACTAATTTTATGTTTTAATTCTTCTCATGACCTTCTCCTTGTTGTTCAACTCAGGCTTCAGCACAATTATGAAACATTTGGGGAAAAAGATGCATCCCAAAAGCCCAGCACTGGAAGCCAAGATGGAGAAGATCTCCACAGCTACCATGTATTTTCCTTTGGTGCTCAGGTAGGTAGGAACAAAGGACAACCAAACACTCGTGAAGACCAGCATGCTGAAGGTGATGAATTTGGCTTCATTAAAAGTATCTGGCAATTTGCGAGCTAGAAAAGCAACACTGAAGCTGATGATGGACAGAAGTCCCATGTAGCCTAAGACTAGATAAAACATAGTCACCGATCCTTCATTACACTCTGCTACTATCTCAGTGGTCAGTGAGTCCATATCCAACTTGGGGAATGGGGGAGAGATTGCTAGCCATACAGCACAAATGCCTACTTGGACAGAAGAGCTGGAAAGGATGATGAAAGTGGTGAGCCTCTTCCCCACCCACTTCCGCATATTGGATCCTGGCTTGGTGACCATGAAAGCTACCACCACCGTGATGGTTTTAGCCAACACGCAGGAAACTGCCAGTGAGAAGATGATGCCAAAGGCTGGTTGCCGGAGGAAGCATGTCAGTACCTTGGGCTTACCAAGGAATAGGAAAGGCGAGAGGAAGCAGAGCAGAAGAGAGATGAGGAGAGCGTAGGTGAGGTCCCGATTGTTGGCTTTGACTATGGGACTATCTTTGTGCAGGTGGAATATTTTTAATACCACAGCTGTGACTGAGAAAAATAAGATGGTGCTTGCAGCTAAGGAGATGCCCAAAGGTTCTTCATAGGACAAAAAAACGATCACTTTGGGAAAACACTGATCCTTTTCCTGGTTTGGATATTGATCATCTGCACATTTGAAGCAATCTTCTGTGTCTGGAGCCAGGAAAAGAGATAAAGCCACTGTCAATTCATATGGGGCATCACCCAGTTCCCCTGTCAACCTTTAAAAAGGAGGTCCATTGCTCATGAGATTTTCTTCATGGTTCCATGAGAGAAACAAACTTTGTGAAGAAATGCCCATTATTGGGCAACTGTCCTTCTAACCACTATGCTAGAAAGTTCAGTACGTTTATTATCTGGATTATTTATGTTAGCTTAAAATATATTGTGTTCTGGATTTCCTTCAAAGCCCAAAACCTATACAAATTGCCTTCTTCAGTGTGATCGCAAAACTCTGCGTATTAATTTCATACTGTTTTAAAATTATAAGAGGGCTTTCACACTTTGTAAACCATCACCAGGCAAAGGAACATTTGCCTATTTGGGAATTCAACCTTTTGCCTTCCTGTCATTAGCTCAATTCTGCTTCATGCACATTATTATATTCTTTGATGAACACCTGCATCATCAAGAATAAAGGATGGTAAAATTAGGAATAACTTGCAGAGCTTCAGGTTTAGAGGGGAAAAAAGGTCCTTTCAGTTAACCTCTTCTGCAGCACTTTAAAGCATCTGTTTCTTCTCTTGGATGATAAGACTGTTCATGGCTATTTCCAAGAAAAGATGTGCATGGATTAAGAAATTGCAGATGGGTATTATGTTCATGCACCCATGTGCTCTGAAGGCCCTTTCTTTCTTAAGATCTGAAGTCCTGCAAAGTCATAATGATCATATATTAATCAGGAATATATTGCTACCATACTTACGTGGCCCTGGGCTATATTGGGCATGACACTTTGCAACAATTACCATGTTGAATACTCCTCCAATTCTTACTCACCATGCAGGAGGAAGGGGACAAAAAAAGAAGAGAGAGAAAAGGGCAGGGATGGTGTCAAACATGTCCATTTTTAGATTGTCCAACCCTTTTTTTTATTGATTACGTTGGAAGATTTGCTGTCCTGCATTACTTACCTCTTTTGTTGGAGATCTTCCCTTCTGGACACCAAGCACATGTGTAGCAGCAAAATTTCTTTCCTTCTTCTTTTCTCTTTTGATAACCGGGCTGACAGTAATCATTACACAAGGAAAGAGGATGGACCTTTTTCAAAAATGTTTTAATAGAACGGTTAGGTAGAGTTTATCTGCTATGACACAACAAATGACAACAATAAAATAAAACAACAATTGTTTTATTTTATTTATTTTCTTGTACTTCTACTTTGAACTATACCTAGAATTTTGGTCCATAAGTATAACCAAAATTAAATTTACTTACTCCCTATAAAGGCAGAGAGAAAGAGAGACTTCTGACTGTAAAAAAGGAATTAGGATGTGGATATTTCTTACTACATTTTGTAAGACAAAAATAAAAATAAACAGATGACAGGAAACATGCCAAGGACTTACTAGGGTCCACTAGACCTAAAGCATCCCTGCCTCCGTGAGTGGAACTGAATCTGGATTGGCCTATTTTATTTCACTAGCCATTTTAAGTCTATTTGCATTTCTTAGTTGAATTCAAAAGAGCAGATCTGCTTCTTCCTTTGGAAGTTCCACCAAGAAAATCCAAAGCTGGAGGATAGACTGTATTTGGGAGGGGGGAGGATTCAGAAAATGCCACCCATTTCAGAACTGTTTCACAAATTTATTCCTATTGTCACTATGAGCTGAAGAGTTTGGCTTCACATAGGGAGAAGTAGACAAGACCCAAATGCCACTCCTTCATCAAAACATCTGTGGGTACAAAGAATGTATATGTATGGAAAATGTACATGAAATCCTTCTGAATTTTCATGGAGAACTTTTTTCATAAATCTGAAGTTGATCCATAGGTTAAAAAAAAATAAAAGAGGAAACAGGAATTTAGATTGGATAGATTTGTCCATTAATATTTTCTACTAAAAATAGAGGAACAATAACTGCCTTCCTTTTGCTCTCTCTCCACCCACCCCAAACAATAATACTGCAAAAATGGGACATCTCTCTGAAAATATCTTCCTTTCCATTGTAAATGTTCCATTTCACCTAGCGGTCTTATCTATGCTTGTCCCATATAAAATTTAATATTCTATATAAGACATGAGGGAGACTGAGATTGTTTATTTATTTGTGTGCAATGGAAAGGGAGAGTATTCCACCAATTAAATTGGTCTTTTCAGAAGACTTAAGCATCCTCACTTGGTTAACGCTTCCATGCCATTTAATCTTGTCGTCCTCAATGATAAATTTCTTTCCTTGAGTATCCTTGGTCCCCACCCTTCCAACCTTCACTTTGTGGAAGGAGTTATTAGAGAAAATGAACATGTTTATTATATCAAATCCAGATCCCATCTCCTTATTATCATTAAAGGACACCGTTTCTCCAACTGTATTGTTAAATGAAATGGTCTGAAGGAAGCGGTGAAGCTAAGAAGATAAAGAAGAACAAAGCAAGAAAGAGTTAAGAGAAGGGATCTTTTCATAACTCAAACTAAGAATAAATCAATACAGTGTTTGGTCCTGTTGTTTGTCACCGTTATTCTTGTTCTCTTAGATCTATAGCCCACCTTCCTCTTTTTATATCAATCCTTCAGCTCTTCATGGTACACCAGATAAGGAAACAGTCCATGAGATAACTAGAATTTATGGAGATATAATAAAGCCTTTACTGAGGCTATAAAAACAGAATCTTACAAGTCTCCGTGTGTCTTCCCTTTCCTCCCTTTAACACCCAAGCCAGTTGTGGACTGTGTGTCAGTCTCTTTGTAATACTCTCCCTCCCCTCTGGCCTTAACACTTGTTTCTTCCACCCCAATGTTTTCCTGACAGCCTTTGGATTCCTTATTAAAGAACCAACCCTAATAAGGCAGGGAACAGAACCAAACCTTTCAGGATTACTGTATGTATGCAGAAAACTCTGTCTGAATCTACACATTTTCCTTTCCCATTTATTAAAAATAATTTCTTTTAACCCAATTCATGACCAAATGTGTGCATTTTTCAAAATTCTTCTTTAAGACATATAGTTTTGCAGATGAATGCAGAGAGTTTTGTCATCTTCAGAAAGGGAAAATACGAGGGCATTCCTCTCCCAACAGAAGGAAATGATATGGTCAATGAATACCATACACTCCTGCTGCTTATCAGGAGAGAAGGAACTTCCATGTATTTTAGTTTCATGTGAGATTTATTTTTTAAAAATGATATCTAGAGTTTCTTTTCATTCCCTCCTTTTTTCATTCTGGAGACATTACCTGCCAAGGGTTTATCTCCTCAAGACGTTTTGTACTCCTGAATGCTTTGTATTTTGATCTAGATAAATCCATGCTGTGTAACGCATGGGCCACGGCAAGGACTGCATTGTAGATGCTGTAGCTATGG
This sequence comes from Python bivittatus, assembly GCF_059951505.1. Taxonomy (NCBI): domain Eukaryota; kingdom Metazoa; phylum Chordata; class Lepidosauria; order Squamata; family Pythonidae; genus Python; species Python bivittatus. The sequence continues at coordinate 66,947 of NW_028277071.1, read as the reverse complement.
CCAGTCATGACCGTTTCAAACAGAACCCCTGGAAGATCACTCAAGGACTCGGTCCCACTACAAAATTTGGGAGCCTCTATTAGGTTCCCTGCAGCTGGAACTGAACACCCAAAGGCTTGTGACCAGAACTCCTTGAAAAAATCATCAGGTTCTGCCTTGTCTGGTTTTATATTTTGAAGGTAGATCTGAAACTCTTCACATTCATTGGAGTGGATTGCAAAAAGAAGGGTACCCTGGAATAATTCATATTTCCAATCCTTTGAAATGGCTGTTGCAGCAAAATCAATCTGGCCTGTCATAATCCACACTTTTTCCGTATAGTTAACACCAGCCAAAAATAACCCAGTGCTTAGCCACATAATAGTTAAAGTTTCACCATAGACAACAAGAGTCTTAACTTTCTCATCTGAGTAGAAAGCATTAATATTTGCAGAAATAACCTCCAGTTCTTTGAGTTCAGGGAACCGGCTATCAACTGGCATTCTTTGTACAAAGGCTGAACAAATTTCATTTTGGACAAATAATGACTCCAGCTTTTCCAAGAAACGTTCTCCACTTTCATCATCTCCAGCCAACAGTCCAACCCAGGTCCATCCAAAATGTTTAAGTAAATAGATAATCCCTGTATACTGATGACCTTCATTGGAGACTGTGTGGTAAAAGGAAGATGTCTGTACCATATTACTTCGTCGCATAGGGAACGATCCATATGTGAGCTGAAAGGACATGCTCAGAGATATTCAGATACAGATTAGGAGAGGTTTTCTCAATGCATTTTATACACATTATTTTTAAAGCCAGGAATTGTCAGTGAATGAAGGAAAAGTGTTCTTTTGTTATTTACTGCATTATGCATTTTGTTTATTAAGCTTATTAACCACTAAGATCACTCAAAGATTTCATAGCAAAGCAATTACACTGTCTCGAAATCAATTTGCAAAGTTGGAGTGAAGTGTCCCCTGTCCAAACTGGTTGCTGAATTCTATACTAATTGAACTTTTTGCAGACAGCCATGTGTCAAATCTGGGACGGTAGTCAATCCTGGAAATTGCTAGTACATGTGGCAGCATAATCTTAGGGTTATTTCTTCCACCAACTAGGAGAACTGGTGCATTCATCTTAGCACTCTCAGTACTAAAACGGCACTCTTAGATTTCACACACTTCATCATTGAGCTACAATTCATTCTACCAGGTAAGACCATGATTAGAATTCTGATGATGCTGGAATCTGGGAAAGTCCAAGTCATGGACTCTTCTGCCAAAATCTTGGGAATAACGATGCAGCTATTGAAAATAGGCACGGTGAAGACTTTGGGAAGAAATCCCAGTTTCGACCATATACTTCCACCTATTCCAACTCTCTCTCTCTCTCCCCCTTTCCCCATTTCTGCCTTCACTTACAGACTTCTCTCTCTTTCCGGAATGTAAGACTCACTTTCAGAATAAGAAAAGGAGTTACTATTACACAATGATAGGGCTGCTGTGCTGACGTGCACCGATCTTACCTGTGGAATCTTGTACAGACTTAAGATCTCTGCCACATAGGAGGAGATGTCAGGGCTGATCCCCCCAATGAGTGCTAGATGTCTCCTGTGAGGATCACACTTGTAATTGGGGATAAATGTCTGTGACTTGAAAAGCAGGTCCAAAGTGATGCGATAGGTCATCCTTGCATCAAAATGGCTGTCGTAGATATGGAAGCCGAGGGTGAAATTTGGCAAGATTGTTGGATTCTGGTTGATCTTATTCACAGCAAAGGCAAGGGCCAGGAGATGCTGGTAGAATTTTGGCAACATACTACAAATAGAATTATAGACCTTTTGTGAACCAAATCTGCAATGCATGGCATCTGATTGCCACCTGTCTGGATTGCTCTGATTAAATAAGACACTTAATTTAATTGCTGAATGCAACTGGCATAATAGTCCCTTTCTTGCCTATGAAGTGCTTTTCATAGTTTGTAATGATCTGCACTGCAGGATATATATGTTGGCCTTTACATTCCATTTTGAAGCCAGGGAAGAATAACATTTTCCCTAAAGAAGCAGAATATCATTCCTCAGAGAGGCGAGCCCTGATGGCAGCGGAAAGGAACAGGAAGCAACTCAGACATACTTACATTGGAAGTTCATTACCCAGTTCTTTCGAAGGAGCCTCCTCAAAGGAGAATTGGAAATATACATTTAAGATATGAGAAACAATCCCACCGATCAGGAACTTGCCAGGTTGGTACCACTCATGTGGAACAAGAAGGGACTCATTGATAGAACACTTCTTGGTGCGTGGTTTACCTCTCACACAAGACAGAAGGAGTACAAGTATTGTTAATGCCAATATCGGACTCCACATCTCTCTAGATGGAGGCACTTTGGGGGCCATCTGTAGGTTGAGAGATGAGCTTTGCAAACAGAAGCTAGCTACCTCATCTGGCAACCAACTCCATAGCTGTAGCACAGAAAAAGAAGCATCATTAAGGACAGCACAGCTCTGAAAGTGCTCCTCAGACTTCAGGCAAAGTGGTGACAAGGCAATAATTACCTAAATGGGTGGGGAAACCTACAGTGTGGAACCAGACAGAACTCTGCCTTCTTCTTGGTCCTCTCCCAGTTTGCAATCTCACAAAAGAAAGGTTTTATAACTCCTTGCAAGATTGCTTATGGATTGCATTTTTGACGCTGCCTAGAAGTCCCTTGCGTGGACCCATTATGGAGAATGAGTGACCTCAGGTAATTAAGGAAGTTAGGCAAGTTAATTAAGCAAGAAAGTTAATTATTACTAATGCAATACCAGGTCTCTTTGCGGCAGAAAAAGGAGTAAACATTTTTTTCCCCTTCATGTGTGCTTAGAGAAATACATGGAAGTTGACTTCATGATGATGCAATCAGATGATTGAGATGAAATTACTCAGATGATCTTTGCAGAGGAAAACTCTCAGAATACAGGTAGTCCTTGGTTAATGACCATTGATTCAGTGACCGTTCAAAATGACAACACTGCTGAAAAAATGGACTTATGACCTGTGCCCAAAGTTATGGCCATTGCAGTGCCCCCATGGCCACCTGATCAAAATTTGGAGGTTTGGCAGCCCACTTGCACTTACAACTGCAGGGTTGCTGCAACTCCCCCCACCTCCCTATATTCCCCCCATCTATGCCCCTTTGGCCACCCTGCACCCTGCCTTGTGGGGCAGCAAGCCTCAGCAGATGGCAGCATTTGCTGACAAGCCAGAATTCATTCCCTCCCCCAAGTGGCAGCATTTGCTCACACCTCACCATTCATTCACTCCCAACTGCCTTTTCTCCCAGTTCTCTGCACCAGCCTTTCTCCTTCCATAGCCTATCCCAGATCATCCAAAGCCTGCCACTGGACAATGGGCACAACCTGGATCTGGTGTTCCTGTCAGGGCAGTGGCTAAGTGATCTGAAATTGGGGAGCTTTGGTGTCTCCCTTGTCATGGTCAGATCACACCCATATCTCCATGGGATTCTCTAGTGCCATTATCCACTGCAGGGAGGCTGAACCCATTAGAGGTTGGTCATGCCCCTGGCGACTAATGGACCCAGCTGGGTCTCAAAAGGAGCTGGGGGTTGTTCCTGCTGGTCTGCTGCATGGTCCACCTGAAGCCTTGGTTTCTGCTTGGAATAATGGGGTGGTTGAAACATTGGATCAGATCATAACCATGTGGCCTCTCCCTTCTCAGGGATCCTATCACTCCCTGTGCTTCAGAGAGGAGCTGAGGGAGATGAAACAAGAGAAGAGAGGTCTAGAAGATTGCTGGCATTCAACCAAGGATGAACGTGACTGAACATGGGTTAGAACCCCAATAAGGCCTACTTTGTGGAGATAAGAGTGGCAAAGTGGCTGAACTTCTCCTCCCTTCTTGCATCTGCAGATTCTCACCCTGCAGCTCTGTTTCAGGTAATGTGAGCCCTCTTGGGTAAAGGGGGCTCAGGGAACTTTTTGCAGGGGTGTGCCGAGGAGTTTGCTCAGCATCTGTTGGACAAAATCGCTCAGATTACCACACAGCTGGATGCTGGTTTTCTTACAGGTTCAGAGGAGAGGCCTATGGAGGAGTCCTGCCCAGTGATCTGGGAACAGTTTGAACTTGTTTGACCTGAGGAAGTAGACAAGGTCCTTAAAGCTGTGAGCTCAGCCATCTGCTTTTTAGATCCGGGCCCCTCCTGGCTTGTGAAAGCGGCCTGGGTTGTGTGTGTTTGTGTCCTGAGAGTAGGTTCTAGTGATGATTAATTCTTCTTTGAGTGAGGAGGCTTTTCCTTCATCTCTTAAAGAAGCCTTTGTTTGCCCACTTCTCAAGAAGCCATCACTGGACCCCACTATACTGGACAATTTTCACCCAGTCTCTAACCTCCCCTTTTTGGGGAAGGTGATTGAGGAGGTGGTCAGGATTCAGACCCGGGTATGGGACAGGAATGGCTTTGGTCATTCTTTTGGATTATCTCTGGCATGGGCAGAATAGGGGATGTGCGTCCATCCTTGACGTACATGACCTCTCGGCAGCTTCTGATACCCCAAGCTCTAATGCAGGTTGGAAATTCAAAACCAATTATGGAAGACAATCTCAGCAAACCACTCCTCTATAAGTGCAAAGAAAACAATAGGGTCTTGTCTTGGAGTTCACCCTGAACTGAGTTCTGCTTGAAGGGATTTCACTTGATCCCCAGCTCTACTGATTTCCCACTGGAGAGAATACCAAAGGGATAACTGTATGCTAGATGAATGTGAATGTGCCTCATTCCTGAGATGAGCTCAATTCATTCTTTCTACTCAGTTGTTGAATTTGGAGACATTACTTGCTTATATTTGTACCGTCAGTGAATTCATGCAAATGTTCCTGCTGTGGCTCCTTGTTATAGGGAGTGACCGAAGACACAGGGTCACATCAGCTTCAAATGACAGGAGTGACTTTCATACCTCCACTATGGAACTGAACATTTTGATATTTTTATTAATGATCTTTCCTACACATAAGGGGAAAAAAAATTAAACCATTTTGTAAGACAAGAAATGTGGGGTTTTTTTTGCATTTCCTCATACCCATTTCTCTTTTTGTTCCTTTCTATACTCTTGATTAAAGGGGACGTGGTGGCGCAGCGGCTTAATGACACTGAAAGTCGCTGGCCAGAAATGGTCGACACTTCAGCGGTTCGAGTCCAGCCTTCGCGTTAAACAGGGTGAGCTCCTGTTTCCTCCCCAGTTCCTGTCAACTCAACAGGTCGAAAACTCACGTGAGTAGATAAATGGGGACTCTCACTCCGATGGGAGGAAAAATGCTGGCGGGGGCTTGCAAAAAGGAGTCGGGAGCAGTTGCCGGTAAGCGCGAAAAACCGCACGCGCCTGAAAAGGGCGCAAAGCAACAGAAACCCCGCCTCCTGTGCACGCCAGCTGGGCTCTGCTCTAGGAAGGAGGCTCTGGCAAACCACTTCTGAAACACTTGCCTTGAAAACTGCAAGGACTTGTCCAAGCAGTCACTGCAGAGTCGGTAACGACTGAGCGCAGATAAAAAACAAAACACAAAAAACCTCTTGATTGCAGATATGTCATCACAGATTACGCTTACGGAGTCTGGTGGTGGCCTGAAGAAGCCAGGAGAGACTCTACAACTGACTTGCACAGTCTCTGGATTTTCCTCACAAGCTACGCAGTGCACTGGGTCCGTCAGGCCCCTGGAAAGGGGCTGGAATCGAATGGCGTTATCTGGGCTAGTGGAAGCACTAGGTATAACAGTGCGCTCCAGAATCGGATCAGCATCCCATGGGACCCATCCAGAAACCAAGTGTTCTTTCAGTTGAATGCTTCAAAGGCTGAGGACACGGGCACATATTACTGTGCAAGAGACACAGTGAAGAAATGCTTTGCCTGAGCAACACAGAAACTTCTCTTCCTCAAAATAAAACTTAGTCATTAATTGGTTTTTGAATGGCACTTGGGAGCTAGATTGCTTTTCACTCTCTGCGAGCTAGGTGGTAATTTTTAAAAGAGGGAAACTGGAGGATGCCCTTGGTATGGGAGCTTTTAGAGTAGGCAGATGTTCTTGAGGGAGGCAGTCACAGAAGTAACCCAGTCCTATGACATGTAGAGCTTCAGAGGTGATAACCAGCACCTTGAATCACTCCTGGAAGCCTCCTGGAAGCCAGTGCAGCTTGTAGACTAGCAGTTTTACGTAGGCCAAATGAGATGCACCCATAGCTATCTACACTGCTGCATTCCAGACCAGCTGAAACTTTCAGATGGTCTTCAAAGGCAGCCCCATGTAGAATGCATTGCAGGACTCCACTTGAGAGGTCACTAATGTGCGAGTGACTATGATCAGGGTGTTCCATTCCAGGAATGGGCAAAACTGGTACCCAATATTAATTACAAAGGCCCCCATCTAGAACCTCAGATTGTGCACCAAGTCCAGACAGGGCAATGCCACCCTATCCAGAATTAAAGACGGAAGCATTCAAATTCCCAGGCCCAATAACCAGACTCCATAATGACTCAGTTTTGGCAGGGTTGATCTGCAACCTGTTCTACCCCATCCAGACCCTCACAGCCTCCAGACACTAGGGCAGAACCTCAATAGCTTCACTTGGATGGATGGGGGCAGAGATGTATAACTGGGTATCACCTGCATATTGATGATTCCTCACCCTGGACTGGCAGATGACCTCACCCAGTGGTTTCAGGTAGATATTGAAAGCAAGGGGGAAAGGGTAGAGCTCTGAGGCAACCCACAAAACAGGGGCCAAGGGTCTAACTACTCCCCTCCCACCAACAGCGACTGAAACCAGCTTCAGAGGTAGGAGGAGAACCACCACAAAATAATCAACTTTGGTCTGTTTTCACAGGTTTGCATATCCTGGCAGTATGTGAACAAGACTTGACTGCAGTTCCTTAGAAAATAAGTTTGTTATTTTGTTTTATTATTTCAAATAAAGGAACTGTTAAGGAAACTTTCTCTGTGGTTGATATATCTCTATAGTAGTATATAGTCAAGGACTTGGAGGTTACCATGTTTCATTTATATGCATTTTAATGTTGTGTGATGACTACAAGCACAGTACGGAAAAAGGTACATGCATGTAGAAGAACTGAGGGTATGCAAAGCAGGAGTTTGAATTTGTCATCCTGAACTCCACATCCTCTTCTTTAGATTCTTCTCATGTGGTCCAGTTCAAACATGAAAAATGCTGGAGAATGCCATCAACACATATAATCTGCGTCCCGGTTGGACCTGAGCAGTAACAGCATGCATTGTGCCCATAAGTCTCCAGATAGCATCCTAGTATTGATCAACTGAACATGCTAAGATGATTACCATCAAACAGGAAGAGACAGTCTTCTATTGCAGTAATGGATACACAGTGGGGGGAAGGTGGCTTTCTCTCATGCAAAGGAGAAAGCCTTTTCTTGCCCAAGCTCTAGAAAATGTCCCTCAAGATGCCACTCATATTCTACAATAATGTCATTCTGGGGGGGGGGGGGGAGTTATAAAACCAGAACTATGAGAAACCACAAGGAGAAGAGGAGACTAGAGGAGTTTTGTTTTAAGAGCAGGTATTCAGAAAGCATCGTCTTTTACTAGAAAGATGCTTTGACCTTTGACCGTCCTATCCCTTGAAATAGAGCCTTCAGCCCTTTTTTTGATATTTTCACTCACCAGTGTGCAGATTGCATCACCACACTGAATTAGAGACCAAAGATGAGCACCTGAGCAGGCTCTTAAGATGGGGTACAAATTTTGACCCTTGTTCATTTTTTGGCCTCAGCAGGTAACAATTGTGAGATTTGCCCCGTTCGACAGAGAAACTCTCGTGACACGTGTGGTTCACAAAGAAGGTTTACTCATGCGTAACGTAGTAGTCACAAGCAAAGCCAGGACTGGCTTGGTACAATTGCATCACTTGTTATATTCCCCCCTTTCCCGCGCTTTTTCCCGCCTCGTGATCGCGTTGCGGCTGTGGGCTATTAGGCCCCCCAATGTCCCCCCTGATCGTTCATGATGGCAGGGTCGGTCAGAGTCCATTGTCCTTGATTGCCAGTCCCCCTCCGGCTGGGTTGGTCCCTCCCTGCTACGTGCAGACCCGCGGGTTCTGTGCTGCGTTGCGATCTTGTTTCGCTGCCCTGCGGCCCCGTTCCTTGCTTGCTCGCGCCGTTATCAGTTCATAGTTAAAAGCTTCCGCTGCGGTTTTCCTGTTTAGCTGGCCGCAGGTGGCCCGTTAATTAGCGGCGCTTTCGGTTCCTCTTTTCCCCGCTAGCTACCGCCGGTGGATTCCGCGTGGTCTGGTTGCGAGCTTCCCTGCAACCCCGTGCTTCCCTGAAGCCTCGTGCTGACCGAACCTGACATGCCGCCCCCCTGACGACAACTCCCCCCCCTCGGTCCTATTTCGGCTTCCCGGGGTATTTACTGTAAAAGTCCCGCACTAGGTCCGGCGCCCTTATGTGGGTTTTACTCACCCATTCGCTGTGGGACTTGGGGAAATGTTTCCATTGCACTAGGAGCTGGGTCTGCCCCTTGTGCCTCCAGGCGTCCAGTATCCGGTTGATTTCGAAATGCTGCTCCCCCCCGACCATGATGGGTGGTGGTACTCCCTCCGCCTTGTGCCAGGCGTTCCCCGGCTGGTGCAACTTTAGCAGGCTGCAATGGAACACCGGGTGGATCTTCCCGAAGCTTTTCGGGAGCGTCAGCCTGACGGTCACCGGATTGATGACCTCCGAAATGGGGAACGGCCCCACAAACCTCGGGCTGAGTTTTTTCGATGCCTGGTGCGTCTTTAGGTTTTTGGTTGACAGATACACCTGGTCCCCCACTTTCCACTTTTCCTCGGGGAGCCTCTTGCGGTCCGCGTGCTTCTTGTAGTCGGCTTTGGCTCTTTGCAATGCCGCGTGCGCCGCTCGCCGGGTCTCGTCGATTTGGGCGAACCAGGCGTCCAGGGAGTTGATCTGGGATTCCGGCTGAGGCAGCTCCGGCATGGGGACGAAATCTCTCCCGGTGGCTACTTTGAACGGAGAGAACCCGGTGCTCTTGTGGACGGCGTTGTTGTATGCCACCTCCGCGAATGGTAGTAGCTCCGCCCAATCATCCTGTTGGTGCCCCACGTAGCAGCGCAGGTACTGTTCGAGCCCCCCGATCAGGCGTTCCGTGGCTCCGTCCGTCTGCGGGTGCGCCGCGGAGGATAGGGCTTGTTTCGTCCCCACCCGCTTCAGGAACTCCCGCCAGAACCGCGCGATGAAGTTGCCGCCCCGATCGCTGACGATACGTCGAGGTGCGCCGTGGAGTCGGTAGACATGTTGCACGAACAGTCTCGCCAGCCCCTCGGCCGTGGGGACTCGCCGGCACGCTACAAAGTGCGCTTGTTTGGAGAATAAGTCCGTGACCACCCAAATGGCGGTCTTCCCCTTACTCTCCGGGAGCTCCACTATGAAGTCCATGGCGACCTCTTGCCAAGGGCCGTCGGGTTCCGCTACCGGCTGGAGTAGGCCTCTAGGTTTGCCTTTGGCTCCTTTCGCTGTTGCGCACACCGGGCAACCCCCTGAGTACGCCTCCACGTCCTTCCGGAGCGTGGGCCACCAAAACTGCCGCCGGATTAAGTGGAGTGTCTTTACGAAGCCGTAATGCCCCGCGCTCCGGCTGTCGTGGGCTCTCTCCATGACCTCCCGTCGGCAACCCTCGGGCACGTACAGCTTTCCTTCGTGCCACCACAACCCCTCTTGGCCGGTTAGCGCCTCTCGGTTCTGCTTGAGCCAATCGTCCCGCTCCGCCGCCTCCGCGAACCCTTGCCTTACTTCAGACGCCGCGTCCCGTCGCTCCCCCTTGGTCTGGCTTCGGGTCACCGCCTTTGCAGCCAGCCTGCTGGCGGGGATGACGGAGTCCACGATCTCCTCCCGTAGGCTGGCGTGTTGGGGCATGCGAGACAGTCCATCCGCTAAGAAGTTGCGCTTCCCGGGGATGTGTTTCAGTGTGAACCTGAACCTCCCGAAGTATTGGGACCACCGTGCCTGTTTGGGGGATAGCTTACGCGGGGTCTTCAGGGCCTCGAGGTTCTTATGGTCCGTCCACACCTCGAACGGTTCAGTTGCCCCCTCCAGTAGATGCCTCCACGTGGCCAGCGCCCACTTGACCGCGTACGCCTCTTTCTCCCACACCATCCACCTCCTCTCCGTCTCGGTGAATTTGCGGGAGGCGTAGGCGCACGGGTGGATGGCCCCTCCGGGCTGGGTTGGAGCAGGACTGCTCCCGTTGCCACGTCTGATGCATCCACTTGGATTATAAACCGCCGGTCTGGGTCGGGATGGCGCAGGATCGGCTCCGCGGTGAACCGCTGTTTTAGTTCCTCAAACGCCCCTGGCATTCTGCAGTCCACGCGAGTGCCATGCTGGGCTTGGGGGTTTCCCAGTGCCCTTGGTTTTTAGCAGGTCGGTTAGGGGAAGGGCGATTTGGGCGAAGTTCGGGATGAACTGACGATAGAAGTTCGCAAACCCTAGGAAGCTTTGGAGTTGCCTCCGGGTTCGCGGCGCTTCCCAGCCCAGGACATCCCTTACTTTCGCCGGGTCCATCTCAATTCCCCGGCTGGATATTCGGTAGCCGAGGTAGTCTAGTTGCTCTCGATGGAACTCGCATTTCGAGAGCTTTGCGTACAGCTGTGCCTTCAGCAGTCTCTGGAGCACCGTGCGCATCAGGCTCACGTGCTCCGCCAGGGTCTCGGTGTAGATGAGGATGTCGTCCAGGTAGACCAGGACGCCCCGGTAGAGTAGGTCGTGCAGCACCTCATTTATTAGCTGCATAAATACCCCCGGGGCCCCTTTTAATCCGAACGGCATCACGGAAAACTGGTAGCTTCCGAGCGGGGTGTTGAACGCCGTCTTCCACTCATCTTTTGCGCGGATCCTAACTCTGAAGTAGGCTTCGCGCAAGTCCAGTTTTGTGAACACCCTCCCCTTCGACAGATGCGACATCAAGTCCTTCATCTGGGGGAGGGGGTATTTGTACTCCGTGCTGATTGCGTTCAGCCCCCGGTAGTCTACACACATACGGAGCGAGCCGTCCTTCTTCTCCCGGAATAACACCGGGGCCGCTAATGGTGACTTCGCGGGTTGGATGAATCCCCGCGCTAGGTTCTTGTCTATGAACTCGCGCAGGGCCCCCATCTCCCTCCTCGACAGGGAGTACATTTTCGGCTTAGGCAGGGTCGCTCCTGGCTCTAGCTCGATGGCGCAATCACTGGGCCGGTGTGGTGGGAGCTGGTCGGACTCCTTCTCCCCGAACGCTGCCGCCAGGTCTCGATACTGCCTCGGGATTCCGCCGCCCGTCGGGGGTTCCCCGGGTCCGGCCCCTCGCTTTGCAGTCGCCTCGCCAGTCGCCGCTGCCTCCCCTCGCCTCGGGATCGTGGCGGGTCTCCGGGGTCCCGGCGCTGCTGCTGCTGCTGTTGCCGCCCGGGTCTCGGGCCCCATCTGCTCTCGCCCCGTCTCCCGGTGTCCCGGACCCTCCGCTTGTCCGCCGGTGGTTGCGGCTGCCTCCGTCTCCACGGCTCGGTCCCCTCTGCTCTCGCCCCTCGCCGGTCTGTCGACCCCGAACCGCACTGCCTCCGCCGTCCAGTCGACTCGTGGGTTCCGCCGCCGCAGCCACGCCAAGCCGAGTACCACCGCGTAGTCGGCCACCGGGACCACCACGAACCTCAGTTCTTCCCGGTGACTCCCGATCGTCATCTGGACCGGCTCGGTGTAATACTGAGCTGGCCCCCCCCCTGCCAGCGTGCCATCTAACTGGCTGAATGAAATGGGCTCCCAGAGGCGCCTCAGCTGTAGCCCGAGCCCCGAGACCACCGCTGGGTGCATCAAGCAGTGGGTGCAGCCCGAGTCCAGTAGCGCCCGTAGCTGCACCTCCCCTCCGGATCTCACCCCCCGGACGTGTATCCTCACCCGGAACGGTGGGCAGTCCTCGTCTCCTATTGGGTCCGCGCGCCTCGACTCCCCTGCTCGCACTGGGACGCCGTTCAGTGCGAGCGCGCCTCGTTTCCCGCCGGCTCCGAGTCCTCTCCGGAGGATGCTGTCTCCGGGGTCGACCACCCCCCGCGTCCTTTCTCGGTCACCGCCACCACCGCCCCCTTCCGCGGTCGGTCACCGGTCCTTTTCCCGTTCACACGCGGGGTTTTGACTTCGGGCCGTGGTGGGGCGCCTTCCCGCTCCGTCGGGCACTGCGCCGCTCGGTGGCCTCTGCCTCCGCATCGGAAGCACAGATTCGGGGCTCTGGTCGCCTCTCGCCTCCCGGTGGACTGCCGTCGACCGCTCCGTCTCTCCTCGGGGGTCCTCTCCCTCGGCCGGTCCCTCGTCTGGTCCCGTCGTCTTGTGCTCTGTTGGATCTGCCGCCACGCCGATTCCGCCGTTCCGGCCAGCCAGATCCAATCCTTCACTGTGGACGGGTCGTCCCGCCCCAGTGCCCGTTCCAGGATCTCTGGGTTGAGTCCCCTCTTAAAATACTTCACCTTCAGGGACTCCGGCCAGTCCGCGAGCTTCTCGGCCAACCTCCGGAACTCCAGGGCATATTCCGATACCGATTTGCCCCGCTGTCTGAACTGTAGGATGTCGTCCTCCGCCCGCTTGGCGCTCAATGTGTCCTCGAATCTGTCCCGGAGCGCCTGCATGAAGTCCGGGAAACTCCGTAGTTCCGCCGCGTTGGCATCGTACAGCCCGATCACCCAGCTGGCTGCTTGGCCATCTAGCAGCTCTGCCACGTAGGATACCCTGTCCTCGTCTCTAGCGAATAGGTGACCACCCCTCTGCATGAACCCCCTGACGTGCGTCAGAAAGTGCGGCAGCTGTTCGGGGTCCCCTGAGAACTTCCCAGTGATACCTCGAAGTCTCAGGGCGTCTGCCGCCCGTTGGTCCTCCGACCGGGGCGCCGTGGGTGGTGCCGGCGGGGGTGGCGGACCGCCCCCCCTGTCGCTCGCCTCCTCGTTCACCGCCAGTGGCCCCACTCTCTGTAGTAGGGTCTGGAGCATCGCCTCCACGGCGTCTAGGCGTCGCTCGACTCTCTCCTCTAGTCGGGCGAATTTCTCGCTCCACTCACGGTTCCGGAACCCCGAACCCCGGGTCATCGTAACGCCTGAATCGTCTGGTCCTTGGTTCACGCCCATCGACCACCGCTCAGATGGAGTGCGCCCGGCCCTGGCCGCTGCCCCGTCGCTCCCGGGCGGCTCCGACCACCCTTCCGCGAGCCTGGATCCCTCGCGCTCCAGCTGACCCACGGATTCCTCGTCGCTGGTCATGCCTGTATTGAGAAAGAAAACGCTCCTCGGTGGTACCGGGTAGCGCTGACGGTGAGTCCTGGCTTTATGTGAGATTTGCCCCGTTCGACAGAGAAACTCTCGTGACACGTGTGGTTCACAAAGAAGGTTTACTCATGCGTAACGTAGCAGTCACAAGCAAAGCCAGGACTGGCTTGGTACAGTTGCATCACTCGTTATATTTCCCCCTTCCCGTGCTTTTTTCGCCCCACGATCGCGTTACCGCTGCGGATTATCGGCCCCCCAATAATCCCCCTTGATTGTCCATGATGGCAGGTTCGGTCAGGGTCCATTGTCCTTGATTGGCAGTCCCCCTCCGGCTTGGGTTGGTCCCTCCCCGTTATGTGCAAGCCCGAGGGTTCTGTGCTGCGCGGCGATCTTGTTTCGCTGCCTGCGGCCCCGTTCATTGTTGGCTCGCGCCGTTATCAGTGTATAGTTAAAAACTTCCGCTGCGGTTTTCCTGTTTGGCTGGCCGCAGGTGGCCCGTTAATTAGCGGCGCTTTCGGTTCCTCTTTTCCCCGCTAGCTACCGCCGGTGGATTCCGCGTGGTCTGGCTGCGAGCTTCCCGAAGCCCTGTGCTGACCGAACCTGACAACAATGACTAGCTGATATTACTTGGTCTCAAAAGTTAAGCAGGAACAGTGCTTGGATGGGGAACTACCTACCTTTCTAGGGCCATGAGATCATTTTGTAAATGTTTAAACAGGGTATCAAAACAACTTGGATTACATAATTTAAATTGGGTTGTAAATAGGTTCCCTTAATATTGATATTAATATGAATGCTTGATACTGATCCTTTCATTTCCCCCATTCAGTAATTAAATATTATAGGCTTGTGTTACAGTTGGCAGGAAGTTCATAATTCATGGTCTGTTAGCCATAAACTTCTGATGACCTGCATCAAATATAGTGCAACGGTATCCTTCATGTTAAAATGAAATGCAAACATGAGAATCCATAAACTATTTTATTAAGCTGCAGAATCTTATATAATTACTGCCTATATTAGAGAATCTCTGGTCACTTTTCATAGCTTGACAAGAAGAGGGCAGGATCTGCCTACAATCCCTCAGACAAAGAGTTTTTAAGCAATAAACCAAGAATAAAATTTAGGCAGGGTAGTAAAAGAACAAAAAAAAAAACCTAAGAAGAAAGCAAAAATGTCCTCACGGTTGCCAAGTAAAACATGAGTGGAGTTCAACTCAGTTTCCAAACTTTCGTTCTATGTCAGGGATCTAACTTGCAGAATCAGGTGGCAGCTTCAGGAAAAGACCCCTGAAAACTTGGAGAATTCATTCACCTGTCATGCAGAGGAACTGGTTATAATTTGTGTGTGTGTGTGTATATGTGTGTGTTATCAAGTGTTCTGCTCTCTACAATTCCAAAAAGATCTTGATCACCTTTCTTGATACTACTAGCATATAATTCAGTCAAGGGTCAATCCACCACCCCCAGAAACAATTCTATCAGTAGCTGTTGCTTGCAAATTAAAATCTGAAAGAGGATCTACATCTTTCTGTACCAGATGCAGGCACAGTGTCTCAAACATTAGAAAGGAACAAGCAAAAACCTCAATTTATGCAAGTGCTGTTCTTGTATATGTTCCAGAAGGGCAACACAAGCGAACAGAATGAAAAATGCAATCACGTTTTCTAGCACACATGCATGAACTATAATCCCCTAAAAGCATCAGAGCTGGATCCTAGGGCTCAATTCATTTCTCACTCTATTTATACTATTCCCTCCTGACTTGAATTCACCCAATTTTCTGCACTTTTTTCCTGGAGAGGCTTTGGGCACAGTGTTTTTTTTTTTATTCTACATGAGGAGCCTACCAATGGTATATTGTTCTTTACACAGGTTTTGCACATGGGCTATTTGATCATGAGTGTTGTGCCTATTGCAGATTCATCAGGCTTTACTCAGACTAAGATTTGAACTAGAAGCCAGAAATTCAAAGATCCTTTTTATGAACTGCAAGATACTTTTCTTCTTGCAGATCATAAAAAAAACAAAGCAAAACACTTTCATAATGAAGAGAATCAGCTCAGCAAATCAAAGATTCATGCCCTGTATATATCAGTCTCAGGCAACTGCGTCTATCATATCTTTCTCCTTCCTCCATAGTGTAATGGAATAAGAAATGCTTGTTTCTTGGCAGGAGAAGTGGTTGGCATCTCTGTCTTATTGTAACAGACACTTTCCCTTTGATCTGGCTAGCTCTAGAGGTCCTCTAGCTTCTAGACCTGGTTACCTCTTCCTTGTGAGCTGACCGTAGCACTGATATGGCTTGCTAACACCCACATTTTGGCTGTTTCCCCATTCTGTTGACTTCATCTTGTCCCAGCTCCTGGAGGAGAGTTTTCCTTTGCTGTGCTGGGGCTAATGTTCTCCCTCTTATTTCAAGACTGTCCAAAGGCAGCCTCAAAGAGTGAAAAATCTGTTCTATTTCAACATCTTGTACCTTGGAGGAAAATCAGGGAACTTCAGGAGTCAAAGCAATTGAGGCAGGACGTGGATCGGCAATGGGACTGCAAATTCTATGCCAGTTCCTTTATTTTGTTCTGTTGCAAGAATGGATGGAGAGTATTTTAATTCATCAGTGGGGGACTGGCCCTTAGAGAGGATTATTCTCAAGCAGTGTTGTATATTGAAGGATTTTAAAGATTTTATTCTGCTGTTTAACATCCCTCTCTGTCTGTCTGTCTCTTTCTCTGTCTACAGTATCTATCTATCTATCTATCTATCTATCTATCTATCTATCTATCTATCTATCTATCTATCTATCATCTAACTATTCATTCAATCACTGGAAATATGACATGAAACGAATTCTCTCTGTAGCTATAGCAGTGTCTATACACCCACATATACTCATGGTGTCACCCTTGATCCATCATACAGTAAGTGAGCCAAATAACAGAATGATACAAACCAAAATCAGGCAAGGAGGTTTTATTTTTTTTAATCAGGAAACAGATGTCAAGAAAATCCTCTCTTGCAGGAGTAGCTAATTTTGGTAGCTGCAGAACTTAAAACAGTAACCTATATGGAAGCAGACAGGATTTTGTTAAGGAACAAATAAAGCCAATTATAAAGCCAAATTCCATCTCTCCCACCCTCCAAATGTCCCTCAGCTGATCACGGGTCCAGATATGCTTCAAGGAGACCTTAATGAGGTTGTTACACGGACAAAGTCTGCACTTTCAGCATTGGGGACTTGATTCCCATGATTCAGCTGTATGTTAACTACATGCTGGAATCATAAGGAGAATGCATTCTTAGAAACTCCAGATTAATCACGTTGACTCCCCAACCTCTCTGAGATTCCCTGCCATCCATACAAATTAATTTCTTTCTGAAATTTTGCTTTCTCTTCAAGAAACTGGCAAAGAATAAAGCTTAAAAACATTAAAAGTTGCAAATGCATGCATTCTTGTGAGGGAGTCTAGGGAGTACATACCTGAACATCACTTTGCTTGATCTTGAAATATAATAAACTGGGAAATGGTGTTGATTTATGTTGTTCTCTAAGCAGTTCACACACCAAAACAAATGTTATCAATATATCATGTCACATTTCATTTGAAACTGCATTGGAGAGGATATGCAAGATTGGTGCCCCATAATTATTATGTAGTTTGATTTCAGCTCATCCTGATTTCTTAGACAAGGAGCATTAGTTGCTATATGCAAATTGCTTTGTGTTGTACCCTTTTTACAGGAGAAAGGTCACAGATGGAGGGTACGATAACAAGGTTCATTGCTAGAACACCATTGTTCTTTAAGTCCTGCAACTAACTGCCAGCTTTCAGGGTGATGGACCTAAAACTGTTGATTGGTTTCTTAATTATATTCCCTACATGCAAGAAAGGGTTATATCTTTTCCTTTTCACAAGCAAGGGAGTATTTGGGAAGTCTGAAGGGCCTCACTTCAACACCATTGCCTGTTGGACCTCTCTCAAGTCATAGGGAAAAATGATACCCTGGCTACATCTGATGTTTTTTCTAGGAGTCTGAGAAGGTACTTCACTCCTCTTTTAAACCTGGGGTAATGATTTATAGTCTATAGTGCAAAGATCTCATGCTACGTTTCTTTGTGATGAATGTCAGGAGTGAATATAATTCTGAGAATGATTTTATGCGATGGTCCTATCTGGTTTTGCTTGTGTTTCACTTCTCATTGGCAGGGATTCATTCATGACGATTGTGATGACGATGATGATGATGATGATGATGATGATGATAATATTAATAATATGAGGAGGAGGAGGAGGAGGAGGAGGAGGAGGAGGAGGAGGAGGAGAAATAATCATCTAAAGAGGTTTGGGCAACGCCTACTCAAAAGCCCAATTCATCTATGCCGTGTCTATAATGTTACCTTTTCATTCCATTGCTATCATTTTTCTTTTTATGTATCAACTCATATAATAGTATTCTAAGGTAACCTTGCACAGCTTGGGAAATTTCATCTTTGGTTTCTCAATTCCATGGCTGACCTTATCATCAAAGAGCTTTAGAAGGATTGATATGAGAGAATGATTAAAAATGGCACTGGTTTAACAGAAAATACATGATGCTAAAATAAAACCGTATTAGTTCCAGTGGGAACTAATGACAGACATAGCTGAACAGCATTCAAGCCACATGGAGATCACAAATGTATTCATCATCTTTCATTTATATGGTTTTCTATCATCTTCACTGTAATTCGGGGGGAGGGGGTGAGCAAGTAAATTGACAAATAATTTGAACAATAAATTGAAGTATTTGATCAGCAGATACATAAAGTCCTTTGCATCGATCCCAAGGTAGGTATTCTCAGGGTACTAATTTTATGTTTTAATTCTTCTCATGACCTTCTCCTTGTTGTTCAACTCAGGCTTCAGCACAATTATGAAACATTTGGGGAAAAAGATGCATCCCAAAAGCCCAGCGCTGGAAGCCAAGATGGAGAAGATCTCCACAGCTACCATGTATTTTCCTTTGGTGCTCAGGTAGGTAGGAACAAAGGACAACCAAACACTCATGAAGACCAGCATGCTGAAGGTGATGAATTTGGCTTCATTGAAAGTATCCGGCAATTTGCGAGCTAGAAAAGCAACACTGAAGCTGATGATGGACAGAAGTCCCATGTAGCCTAAGATTAGATAAAACATAGTCACCGATCCTTCATTACACCCTGCTACTATCTCAGTGGTCAGTGAGTCCATGTCCAACTTGGGGAACGGGGGAGAGATTGCTAGCCATACAGCACAAATGCCTACTTGGACAGAAGAGCTGGAAAGGATGATGAAAGTGGTGAGCCTCTTCCCCACCCACTTCCGCATATTAGATCCTGGCTTGGTGGCCATGAAAGCTACCACCACAGTGATGGTTTTAGCCAACACGCAGGAAACTGCCAGTGAGAAGATGATGCCAAAGGCTGGTTGCCGGAGGAAGCATGTCAGTACTTTGGGCTTACCAAGGAATAGGAAAGGCGAGAGGAAGCAGAGCAGAAGAGAGATGAGGAGAGCATAGGTGAGGTCCCGATTGTTGGCTTTGACTATGGGACTATCTTTGTGCAGGTGGAATATTTTTAATACCACAACTGTGACTGAGAAAAGTAAGATGGCGCTTGCAGCTAAGGAGATGCCTAAAGGTTCTTCATAGGACAAAAAAACGATCACTTTGGGAAAACACTGATCCTTTTCCTGGTTTGGATATTGATCATCTGCACATTTGAAGCAATCTTCTGTGTCTGGAGCCAGGAAAAGAGATAAAGCCACTGTCAATTCATATGGGGCATCACCCAGTTCCCCTGTCAACCTTTAAAAAGGAGGTCCATTGCTCATGAGATTTTCTTCATGGCTTCATGAGAGAAACAAACTTTGTGAAGAAATGCCCATTACTGTGCAACTGTCCTTCTAACCACTATGCTAGAAAGTTCAGTACGTTTATTATTTGGATTATTTATGTTAGCTTAAAATTATATTGTGTTCTGGATTTCCTTCAAAGCCCAAAACCTATACAAATTGCCTTCTTCAGTGTGATCGTAAAACTCTGCCTATTAATTTTGTACTGTTTTAAAATTATAAGAGGGCTTTCACACTTTGTAAACCATCACCAGGCAAAGGAATATTTGCCTATTTGGGAATTCAACCTTTTGCCTTCCTGTCATTAGCTCAATTCTGCTTCATGTACATTATTATATTCTTTGATGAACACCTGCATCAACAAAGAATAAAGAGTGGTAAAATTAGGAATCACTTGCAAAGCTTCAGGTTTAGAGGGAAAAAAAAGGTCCTTTCAGTTAACCCCTTCTGCAGCAATTTAAAGCATCTGTGTCTTCTCTTGGATGATAAAACTGTTAATGACTATTCCCAAGAAAAGATGTGCATGGATTAAGGAATTGCAGATGGGTATTATGTTCATTCACCCATGTGCTCTGAAGGACCTTTCTTCCTTAAGATCTGAAGTCCTGCAAAGTCATAATGATCATATATTACGCAAGAATATATTGCTACCATACTTACGTGGCCCTGGGCTATATTGGGCATGACACTTTGCAACAATTACCATGTTGAATACTCCTCCAATTCTTACTCACCATGCAGGAGGAAGGGGACAAAAAAGGAAGAGAGAGAAAGGGGCAGGGATGGTGTCAAACATTTTGATGTCATCCAACCCTTTTTTTATCAATTACATTGGAAGAGTTGCTGTCCTGCATCACTTACCTCTTTTGTTGGAAACCTTCCCTTCTGGGCACTGAGCACATGTGTAGCAGCAATATTTCATTCCTTCTTCTTTTCTCTTTTGATAACCGGGCTGGCAGTAATCATTACACAAGGAAAGAGGATGGACCTTTTTCAAAAAAGTTTTAATAGAAAGGTTAGGTAGAGTTTATTTGCTGTGACACAGCAAATGAGTGATCCACTTAAATATGTGGAAGGAAGGAAGGAAGGAAGGAAGGAAGGAAGGAAGGAAGGAAGGAAGGAAGGAAGGAAGGAAGGAAGGAAGGAAGGAAGGAATTTAGATTGGATAGATTTGTCCATTAATATTTTCTACTAAAGATAGAACAATAACTGCCTTCCTTTTGATATCTCTCCACCCACCCCAAACAATAATACTGCAAAAATGGGGCATCTCTCTGAAAAAAATCTTCCTTTCCATTGTAAATGTTCCATTTCACCTAGCGGTCTTATCTATGCTTGTCCCATATAAATTTTAATATTCTATATAAGACATGAGGGAGACTGAGATTGTTTATTTATTTGTGTGCAATGGAAAGGGAGAGTATTCCACCAATTAAATTGGTCTTTTCAGAAGACTTAAGCATCCTCACTTGGTTAACGCTTCCATGCCATTTAATCTTGTCGTCCTCAATGATAAATTTCTTTCCTTGAGTATCCTTGGTCCCCACCCTTCCAACCTTCACTTTGTGGAAGGAGTTATTAGAGAAAATGAACATGTTTATTATATCAAATCCAGATCCCATCTCCTTATTATCATTAAAGGACACCGTTTCTCCAACTGTGTTGTTAAATGAAATGGTCTGAAGGAAGCGGTGAAGCTAAGAAGATAAAGAAGAACAAAGCAAGAAAGAGTTAAGAGAAGGGATCTTTTCATAACTCAAACTAAGAATAAATCAATACAGTGTTTGGTCCTGTTGTTTGTCACCCTTATTCTTGTTCTCTTAGATCTATAGCCCACCTTCCTCTTTTTATATCAATCCTTCAGCTCTTCATGGTACACCAGATAAGGAAACAGTCCATGAGATAACTAGAATTTACTGAGAAATAATAAAGCCTTTACTGAGGCTATAAAAACAGAATCTTAAAAGTCTGTGTGTGTCTTCCCTTTCCTCCCTTTTAAACCCAAGTCAGTTGTGGACTGTGTGTCAGTCTCTTTGTAATACTCTCCCACCCCTCTGGACTTAACACTTCTTTCTTCCACCCCGATGTTTTCCTGACAGCCTTTGGATTCCTGATAAAAGAACCAGCCCTAATAAGGCAGGGAACGGAACTAAACTTTTCAGGATTACTGTAAGTATGCAGAATACTCTGTCTGAATCTATACATTTTTCTTTCCTATTTTTTAAAAATAATTTCTTTTAACCCAATTCATGACCAAATGTGTACATTTTTCAAAATTCTTCCTTTAAGATATATAGTTGTGAAGATGAATGCAGAGAGTTTTGTCATCTTCAGAAAGGGAAAATACAAGGGGATTCCTCTCCCAACAGAAGGAAATGATATGGTCAATGAATACCATATACTCCTGCTTGTTATCAGGAGAGAAGGAACTTCCATGTATTTTAGTTTCATGTGAGATTTATTTTTATTAATGATATGTAGAGTTTCTTTTCATTCCCTCCTTTTTTCATTCTGGAGACATTACCTGCCAAGGGTTTATCTCTTCAAGATGTTTTGTACTCCTGAATGCTTTGTATTTTGATCTAGATAAATCCATGCTGTGTAACGCATGGGCCACGGCAAGGACTGCATTGTAGATGCTGTAGCTATGGCCAGTCATGACCGTTTCAAACAGAACCCCTGGAAGATCACTCAAGGACTCGGTCCCACTACAAAATTTGGGAGCCACTATTAGCTTCCCTGCAGCTGGAACTGAACACCCAAAGGCTTGTGACCAGAACTCCTTGAAAAAATCATCAGGTTCTGCCTTGTCTGGTTTTATATTTTGAAGGTAGATCTGAAACTCTTCACATTCATTGGAGTGGATTGCAAAAAGAAGGGTACCCTGGAATAATTCAAATTTCCAATCCTTTGAAAGGGCTGTTGCAGCAAAATCAATCTGGCCTGTCATAATCCACACTTTTTCCGTATAGTTAACACCAGCCAAAAATAACCCAGTGCTTAGCCACATAATAGTTAAAGTTTCACCATAGACAACAAGAGTCTTAACTCTCTCATCTGAATAGAAAGCATTAATATTTGCAGAAATAACATTCAGTTCTTCAAGTTCAGGGAACCGGCTATCAACTGGCATTCTTTGTACAAAGGCTGAACAAATTTCATTCTGGACAAATAATGACTCCAGCTTTTCCAAGAAACGTTCTCCACTTTCATCATCTCCAGCCAACAGTCCAACCCAGGTCCATCCAAAATGTTTAAGTAAATAGATAATCCCTGTATACTGATGACCTTCATTGGAGACTGTGTGGTAGAAGGAAGATGTCTGTACCATATTACTTCTTTGCATAGGGAATGATCCATATGTGAGCTGAAAGGACATGCTCAGAGATATTCAGATACAGATTATGAGAGTTTTACTCAATGCATTTTATACACATTATTTTTAAGGCCAGGAATTATCAGTGAGTGAAGGAAAAGAGTTCTTTTTATTATTTATCATGTATTTTGTTTATTAACCACTAACATCCCTCAGAGATTTAATAGCAAAGTAGTCAATACCCACGTTAACAATTCAAACTTTATTGGGTTACCAAATTGGGTACCAGGCTGCTTTAAAAATTTAGAAAGAGGTTATGGCCCTCAAGTCAGCAAAAAATAGATTCCAATGACCTGGGGCAGCTAGTGAGTGGTTCTGACTCCAAGGGCAGTTGGAGTTGAGACTGTAGCAGTTGTAGATAAAGTTTCTCACCTTATTTCAGAATGAGAAGGTGAGGTGACACAATCATATATAAAAAGGGTTTCTCTCAAGGGGCTTGAATGCAAGGATTATACAGCTTTAAAAGTGAAAAACAGGACTTGGAATATTGTCTGGAAATCAATTTGTTAAGTTGGAGTGAAGTGTCCCTTGTCCAAACTCGCTGCTGAATTCTATACTAATTGAACTTTCTGCAGACAGCCCTGTATGAAATCAGTGATGGTAGTCAATCCTGGAAATTGCAAGTACACGTAGCAGCATAATTTTAGGGTTATTTCTTCCACCAACTAGGAGAACTGGTGCATTCATCTTAGCACTCTCAGTACTGAAACGGCACTCTTATATTTCAAACACTTTATCATTGAGCTACAATTCATTCTACCAGGTAAGACCATGATTAGAATTCTGATGATGCTGGAATCTGGGAAAGTCCAAGTCATGGACTTTTCTGCCAAAACCTTGGGAATAACGATGCAGCTACTGAAAATAGGCACGGTGAAGACTTTGGGAAGAAATCCCAGTTTCGACCATATACTTCTGCCTCTTCCAACTCTCTGGAACCTTTCCTCATTTCTGCCTTCACTTTCAGACTTCTCTCTCTTTCCGGAATGTAAGACTCACTTTCAGAATAAGAAAAGGAGTTACTATTACACAGTGATAGGGCTGTTCTGCTGATGTGCACCGATCTTACCTGTGGAATCTTGTACAGACTTAAGATCTCTGCCACATAGGAGGAGATGTCAGGGCTGATCCCCCCAATGAGTGCTAGATGTCTCCTGTGAGGATCACACTTGTAATTGGGGATAAATGTCTGTGACTTGAAAAGCAGGTCCAAAGTGATGCGATAGGTCATCCTTGCATCAAAATGGCTGTCGTAGATATGGAAGCCGAGGGTGAAATTTGGCAAGATTGTTGGATTCTGGTTGATCTTACTCACAGCAAAGGCAAGGGCCAGGAGATGCTGGTAGAATTTTGGCAACATACTACAAATAGAATTATAGACCTTTTGTGAACCAAATCTACAATGCATGGCATCTGATTGCCACCTGTCTGGATTGCTCTGATTAAATAAGACACTTAATTTAATTGCTGAATGCAACTGGCATAATAGTCCCTTTCTTGCCTATGAAGTGCTTTTCATAGTTTGCAATGATCTGCACTGCAGGATATATATGTTGGCCTTTCCATTCCATTTTGAACCCTGGGAAGAATAATGTTTGTTCTAAAGAAGCAGAATATCATTCCTTTTGCCAGAGGGAGGAAAAAAACAAAGAAAACATTTGGACAATTTTCCTTTATATGCTTCCTCTTTTGTCCAGCTGTGCTGGTCTCTGCTTTCTCTATGTTCGTAGCTATTTAATAATGTGATTTTAATTTAAACCGTAAAGAATCCTTGACCTCTTGAAATCTCTCAAATGTATTAAAGCAGTCCACTTTACCTTAATTTACTTTTACCTTAATTATTTTCTTTATGTTTCATGTTTAACTTGCAACTTAAAAAATCATACTCGTTCTCAGTTGCAAAAATCAGACAACTCCTAGATTGTGGAAAGCAAATAAGGTGCTCTTTTGCTCTTTGCTGCCATTGAATGGCTGACCAGGTATTTTGCAGGTCAGAGAGGAGAGCCCTGATGACAGAGGAAAGGAACAGGAAGCAACATACATACTTACAGTGGAAGTTCATTACCCAGTTTCTTAGAAGGAGCCTCCTCAAAGGAGAATTGGAAATATATATTTATGATGTGAGAAACAATCCCACCGATCAGGAATTTGCCAGGTTGGTACCACTCATGTGGAACAAGAAGGGACTCATTGATAGAACACTTCTTGGTGCCTGGTTTACCTCTCACATAAGACAGAAGGAGTACAAGTATTGTTAATGCCAATATCGGACTCCAAATCTCTCTAGATGGAGGCACTTTGGGGGCCATCTGTAGGTTGAGAGCTGAGCTTTGCAAACAGAAGCTAGCTACCCCATCTGGCAACCAACTCCATAGCTGTAGCATAGAAAAAGAAGCATCATTAAGGACAGCACAGCTCTGAAAGTGCTCCTCAGACTTCAGGCAAAGTGGTGACAAGGCAATAATTACCTAAATGGGTGGGGAAACCTACAGTGTGGAACCAGACAGAACTCTGCCTTCTTCTTGGTCCTCTCCCAGTTTGCAATCTCACAAAAGAAAGGTTTTATAACTCCTTGCAAGATTGCTTATGGATTGCATTTTTGACGCTGCCTAGAAGTCCCTTGGGTGGACCCATTATGGAGAATGAGTGACCTTAGATAATTGCAAGGAAGTTAATTACTACTAATGCAATACTGGGTCTCTTTATGGCAGAAAAAGGAGTAAACATTTTTTTCCCCTTCATGTGTGCTTAGAGAAATACATGGAAGTTGACTTCATGATGATGCAATCAGATGATTGAGATGAAATTACTCAGATGATCTTTGCAGAGGAAAACTCTCAGAATACAGGTAGTCCTTGGTTAATGACCATTGATTCAGTGACCGTTCAAAATGACAACACTGCTGAAAAAATGGACTTATGACCTGTGCCCAAATTTATGGCCATTGCAGTGCCCCCTTGGTCACCTGATCAAATTTTGGAGGCTTGGCAGCCCACTTGCACTTACAACTGCAGGGTTGCTGCAACTCCCCTCACCTCCCTATATTCCCCCCATCTATGCCCCTTTGGCCACCCTGCACCCTGCCTTGTGGGGCAGCAAGCCTCAGCAGATGGCAGCATTTGCTGACAAGCCAGAATTCATTCCCTCCCCCAAGTGGCAGCATTTGCTCACACCTCACCATTCATTCACTCCCAACTGCCTTTTCTCCCAGTTCTCTGCACCAGCCTTTCTCCTTCCATAGCCTATCCCAGATCATCCAAAGCCTGCCACTGGACAATGGGCACAACCTGGATCTGGTGTTCCTGTCAGGGCAGTGGCTAAGTGATCTGAAATTGGGGAGCTTTGGTGTCTCCCTTGTCATGGTCAGATCACACCCTGATTTCCATGGGATTCTCTAGTGCCATTATCCACTGCAGGGAGGCTGAACCCATTAGAGGTTGGTCATGCCCCTGGCAACTGATGGACCCAGCTGGGTCTCAAAAGGAGCTGGGGGTTTTTCCTGCTGGTCTGCTGCATGGTCCACTTGAAGCCTTGGTTTCTGCTTGGAATAATGGGGTGGTTGAAACATTGGATCAGATCATAACCATGTGACCTCTCCCCTCTTGGGGATACTATCACTCCCTGTGGTTCACAGAGGAGTTGAAACAAGATGAAGAGAGGTCTAGAGGATTGCTGGCATTCAACCAAGGATGAACGTGACTGAACATGGGTTAGAACCCCAATAAGGCCTACTTTGTGGAGATAAGAGTGGCAAAGTGGCTGAACTTCTCCTCCCTTCTTGCATCTGCAGATTCTCACCCTGCAGCTCTGTTTCAGGTAATGTGAGCCCTCTTGGGTAAAGGGGGCTCAGGGAACTTTTTGCAGGGGTGTGCCGAGGAGTTTGCTCAGCATCTGTTGGACAAAATCGTTCAGATTACCACACAGCTGGATGCTTGTTTTCTTACAGATCCAGAGGAGAGGCCTATGGAGGAGTCCTGCCCAGTGATCTGGGAACAGTTTGAACTTGTTTGACCTGAGGAAGTAGACAAGGTCCTTAAAGCTGTGAGCTCAGCCATCTGCTTTTTAGATCCAGGCCTGTCCTGGCTTGTGAAAGCGGCCTGGGTTGTGTGTGTTTGTGTCTTTAGAGTAGATTCTTGTGGTGGTTAATTCTTCTTTGAGTGAGGAAGCTTTTCCTTCATCTCTTAAAGAGGCCTTCGTCTGCCCACTTCTCAAGAAGCCATCACTGGACCCCACTATACTCGACAATTTTCACCCAGTCTCTAACCTCTCCTTTTTGGGGAAAGTGGTTGAGAAGGTGCAGGATTCAGACCTGGGTATGGGACTGGAATGGCATTGGTCATGCTTTTGGATTATCTCTGGCATGGGCAGGATATGGGGTGTGCCTCCATACTTGCTCTACTTGATCTCTTGGCGGTTCAGAAGATTGGGGATGGGTGGCACATTATTGTACTGGTTCATCTCCTTTCTTCAGGATCCAAAGGATATATCCAAAGCAACTTGTAATATAAATAAAATATATAAAGATATTTCTGTCGGGCAGAGTGCAAATCACAAACACTCCTGTTTGTGCAGAGCGCAGCAAAAACTCCAGGAAAAGTTGCCCAGGAAAGATACACATCAGCATTGCAGCTGTTCACAATGCAATGTCCATTTCTTGTTTCCCAAAGAAATCCAGTCAGAAAATATATACTAACTGGTGTTTATTGATAAAAATGCAAAATTCCATAAAAAACAAATATCATACAAAATATAACGAAAAACACATCTTCTCATGTAATGTAGCTTCCAAGACTTATTAGCAACACAAGCTTAACAAAATCTCTAGCTACAAACTCTCAGAGAAGAGGTACACCACTTGGTTATTTGTTACAACTACATAACCCATAAAAATGATTACATGGTGCTATACTGAGTACTAATCACACATTAAACAACTGAACAACACAAACACTAAACTGAGAGGCTGAACATTTTCTCTCATTGTATTATAGCTCCATGCCACCCCCACTGGGTAACTAGCAGACACATGCCAATAGGTGGCAGTAAATAGCACAATACACAACACACAATAACAGGTGTTTCTCACATGATCTCTGTAGCCAAAATATTATTTGTTTTGTTGTAAAGATAACGGGACGAATCCTTTCCCATAAGAAAGAAAATCCTGACAGTTTCTTCAGATATCGATAGATGGGAGTCATTAAACCTCCCCCTTCGGTAAAAGATGAATGCTCCCAAAATGAACTTTATTCCCAGATTAATTTAAATTCTGAGAGGAATTCCATTTTTTATATCTGGAAAATATTTTTAGAAAATAAATTCTTTGTTTAGGAAATTTCTATGGGG
Organism: Python bivittatus; assembly: GCF_059951505.1. Classification (NCBI taxonomy): domain Eukaryota; kingdom Metazoa; phylum Chordata; class Lepidosauria; order Squamata; family Pythonidae; genus Python; species Python bivittatus. The sequence goes on along the minus strand of NW_028277071.1, from coordinate 39,080 downwards.
TTCTTCAATTCCAGAATATTTTTACAGAAAATACAATTATCAAGTAATGAGGGAGGATTCAGTCTTCCAAATCTGGACCTGAAATACTGGAAATCAACAAGTGGTATTAATTTTCTGACTTGGGCAATTTTTGAATATATGTATCTAGCACCTTCAGTAGGATGGACATTATCAGGATCTACATATGCTAAAACTCTAACATCTCTGGAAACAATTTCATCAGTTAGAATGCTAAGGAATGGAATGTCTAATAAAAAAAGATTTGACCCTTTTTCCATGCCAAATTGACTTTATGGGGAAACCCAATTTTAAACATGGAGAAAAATATGTTGATCTGGAAAAAATGCATCGAAGCGTGGATATTGACTTTGGACCAACTGAAAGATGATGAAGATGAATTTTTAACGTATGTTGCATTAAGAGATAAATATCATCTATGAAATGTAATCCAATGGCAACATTTACAGTTAAAACATTTGTTAACAACCAGCTGAATTTTCAGCTTCTGAGACACCTGAGGTATTAGAACAATTTGGTAAATCCTTTAAAACTAAAAAAAAAACCCTACTATTACTTCATACAGATGTTTCTTATCAATAAATCAATTTGATATGCAGATGTTAAGGGATGAGTGAAACAAAGAATCAAAGGTTTCTATATTGCCTGGACAATGGGAGAGTGTCTTAACTTCTAAAGTAAGAATGTCAAAGGACCTTAAACTAAAACTTATAAGACAAAAAAATAATATTTTTATTATTTTATTACTGATTTTAAAAGAAAATTTAGTCTGGGAAACATATTAATATATTCTGAAATGAATTTAACCCATGTATATTTTGGAATACCAAGAAGTTGTTGACCTGGGGGACAGAAGTTGGGAATGTCTTCATGTCATTTCTGGTCATTCAATCATGCTCTTTAATATTCTCCATTAAAATGGGACTACTGAAAGAGTCTCAGATGACTTCACATTTCCCAGTGCATGAAATTACTCAGTATACTGAGTTTTAAAAGCACATTTAGTCTGAGAAATGTATGAATATATTCTGAAATGAATTCAACTCATGTACATTTTGGAATAGTAAGAACTTATTGACCTGGGGGAGAAAATCTGAGAAAGAAGGATTGCAGAACTGCTCCTTTGGTGCCAATTCTCAGACCTTGCCTTCGATATTGGAAAACTGGCAGGAGAAAATCTGCTGGTCTTTGCCAGCCACTGGCACCAAAGTACGGGTTTCCAACCATGCCTCTCTCCGCCTTTGGACACTCAGTGCAGACCAAAGACCTATCCTGCTGCATGGCCAAGGCAGAAGACAGGTCCAAGGTGCAGTCAACATTTCTTTGGCCATTTCTTCTTCTTCTTTTTCATGAGTGCTCCAATAGACTTCTCTTCTCCAGGGTGAAGGAAATGCAGGTGCCTTTCAAACTTGATAGACAGTTGAGATAATAATAATTTGAATTTGCTCTGTATATATCATAGCTCTCTACATCCACTCTCCACTGACCACTAAAGTGTAATATGAATTGCAACTGCAATATTTAATATGAGGAGACCAAAGAAGGAAAGAAAAGAAGTCAAGTGCATAGGGAGGGATCATGAAAAATCTATTTAACTCACTAGGGTGGCATATCTAGCTTTGCTAAAATTCGGAGGACTACAAGATGCAAAGAAAGAGATAAAGAAGATTATTGATTGCCATCTATTCCAGATGTTTGCAGTTCAGATACAATAGGCCTACATTTAGTTATGGAATCGTGAATTTAACCTAAGATAAATCAGGACACACAGTTGGTGTTGCAGATAAGAAACCACAATGAATGTCCTGCTTTTGGGGTGAGACTCCTTGATGGACTTAAGCCACCTTTCTTATAAACTGGTTGTGACTTCCATGTGAAACTCAGATGCAAATGAACTCACTGAGCTGTTTCTCCTTTAAATCATCGCAACCACACAAAAGAGCATCACAGACCCAAAGGTATCATTGCTCTAAAGGAAGGGTGCTTTTCTTACTGCCCAATGGATCTTACCATTCTTCTTCTTTCCTTAATAGCAGCTCCTGTGTGTGAGTATCTTGAAGATAGAGGTGAACAATGAATTAAAAAAAAAAAATACAAGGTTGTGTACTAATTCCTGCTTTGTCATTAACTTAGATGTCCATTCCAGTGTCCAACTCGTGGAATCTGGACCAGGAACAGTGACACCTGGAGGATCCTTCACATTAACTTGTACAGTTACGGGTGACTCCATCAAGAATGTATACTGGCATTGGATCCGCCAGGCTCCAGGAAAAGCTTTGGAATGGGTGGGCCAGATAGACTGGGCTAGCAACAACTGGAGGATATACTATGCCTCATCCCTCCAAAGCCGAACGACCTTGTCTGCCGATGCCTCCCGCAATGAGTATTATTTGACAATGAGGTCCCTGACAGCTGCAGATTCAGCCACATATTACTGTGCACGAGGGTCACAGTGAGATGAAGCAAAGGAGGAAGTGTGCAAAAGATCACTTTGGAGAAGACAGTTGCATCTGGGTCTTTGCCTACATAAATTTCATGCATTCATAGGGATGGATTGAGAGAACTTAGTTCTTCTTTCCAGTTGCCATTGTCTGCAGAAGTGAAGAAGCTACTCTTCCGGGTCAACCAGAAGTAGGACTAGACTTTAGAGTTACTGCTCATATTCAGAACAGTGTAGAGCATGTTTTTTTTTTGCTGCTTATCTGTTTTCTTCCCTTTCTCCGATATACACGGTCTTCTCAAGAACTGGCTGCAACATTTTCTCATGGGGAAGGATTAAGAGATAAACTGCTCTGGACTGAGGACAAGTCCTAAGTGTTGTTTAACATTTTTGCTTCCCATTCCTCTTTTGTATATCCAGAAGTACATCGGAATTTTAAACCAGGATAGCATGGTAGGAATGAGAAGAACCTGATCAGTCACTGTACAGAATTCTACTTCATAGATAGCAGTTTCATCAGGGCTGAACTACACATTACATCTGAGACAATGAGCATCTGCTAGTTGTTAAGAACTGTCTGTCTGTCTGTCTGTCTGTCTGTCTGTCTGTCTATCTATCTTTCTATCTATCTATCTATCTATCTATCTATCTATCTATCTATCTATCTATCTATCTATCTATCTATCTATCTATCTTATATATTACATTCCCTAAGAACCTTGAATGAAAATGATAGCTTCTCTAAAAATGAAAATGTATTAAAAGGATAATACTTGCACAGACAGTGACACTTGGAATATGTGCCCTGGATTTTATGAGACCTATGCAGAAAGGTGTGGCAGGAGGTGGATATACTGTATGTTTGGCCAAACTATTCCATCTAAGATGGAAGCTTTGCTCCTATTAGGCATACCATGGAGGGGATAAAAGAGCTAAGAGGAACAAGAATGTCTGTCTTCCCTCCCTCCCTCCCTCTCTCCCTTCCTCCCTCCCTCTCTCTCTCCCTCCCTCCCTTATTTTCCAGATTTCTACCCCATCACAACGAAGAGATTCTTGGTACCATGGAGAGGATAAAAGAGCTAAGATGAACAAGACTGTATTTCCTTCCTTCCTTCCTTCTTTTCCAGATTTCTACCCCACCACAATGCAAGTATTTTTGGTAGCTTACATTAGTGAATGTACCATTTCTTTCACATTTTTACTTTTGCAGTATTTGAGGTGGGGCTATTGGGCTCCTTCCATTCAGTCTGGAAGCTCTGAAGAACTGCTGGAGATTACAGTCATTCTCCCAAGCCCGACTTCCTTATCTCTATAATGAGGGTCTCATCAGACCCTGAGTCTGATGGCTCTCTTCCACCTGCTTCGCACAAGAGGGCAGCAGTGTCTGACATACTCCACAACAGAAATAAGTATGGGGTTTCAGCTGTGGTGGTTTCCTCTGTTGCTCCAGAACTATCACTTAAGAGGCCCCTGAAGAGCATCCTTCCCCAAGAGACTTTCTCATAACTCTTTCTTTAGTTCTGAGATAGAATTCTTCCCCTTTCTTCGTTTTTCAATTGCAGACCAAGCTTGACATGTTTGAAACAGTTCCTTTCTCTTGGTTCACCACCTATCCTCTTTGGTCATTTATGACTATGGTTGGGGATGGTAGAAAATTATATATATATATATATATATATATATATATATATATATGTGTGTGTGTGTGTGTGTTTCTGTGTGTGTTTCTGTGTGTGTGTACACATACATACATACATACATACATACATACATGGAAGGAAGGAAGGAAGGAAGGAAGGAAGGAAGGAAGGAAGGAAGGAAGGGAGCGACGGAGGAGAGGGGGACAGAGAGGGGCAGGGGAGAGGAGAGGAGAGGAGAGGAGAGGAGAGGAGAGGAGAGGAGAGGAGAGGAGAGGAGAGGAGAGGAGAGGAGAGGAGAGGAGAGGAGAGGAGAGGAGAGGAGAGGAGAGGGGAGGGGAGGGGAGGGGAGGGGAGGGGAGGGGAGAGGAGAGGAAAGTGTTGTGCGTGCAATTGAAACAACCACCACCACGAAATGGTTATGAACCATCATATCCTCCTGGACAGGATGTGGGGTTGGGTATTGGGGGCACTGTTTAAAAAGTTTGTTCTTGCCTCACTGGCTGATTCCAGATAATAGTGATGTGCTTCCCAATGGCCACATATTACACAATTTTGCAGACTCTGGATTGGCTTCTGATTAACTTCAGAACTATCATATATGGGAGCTTTCTGGATATTTCTAAAGATCTGTCTGCTAATAAGAATACAATATTATCCTCCTCCAATCAGCCTAAGGGAAGATTAATAATTTAGAGTGCCATTGTTGACTGAATTGCTGCAAAAAGGCTCAAAGGCTCTAATGCTGGGGAAGGTGGAAGGAAAGAGAAGAAGAGGATGACCAGCAGAAACATGGACAGACTCAATTACATTGGCAATGGTTGCACCATTTGAAGAGCTGAAGGACCAAGTTAGGGACAGATCACCATGGAGAAAATCTATCTATGTGGTTGCTAGGAGTAAAAAAATGACTTGATGGCACATAATCAATCAATCAATCAATCAATCAATCAATCAATCAATAGTTGACTGAAAGAGTAGCATAATAGTTGTACATGCAATAGTCTCTCCATTGCTCGTCTAGACAATAGGCAGTAAAAGCAGAAACAGACTACCTTCAATAACTTCTGTATGAGATTGGTGCAACAAACTTTTGGGAAAAAAACCACAACACTTTGATGGGATGACATGTATGAACAGAGATTTAACTTCCATTTACTACACAGCGAAAGGATGAGTTGTTATCTCCAAGGACAATTCAGCCAGCTGTATCTGTAAATGAATATCTTGAAGCCTGGGGACACCTCCAAATTGCATTTTGCAAATTACACAGCATGAAGACACTCATTTGAAACCAGAGGAAAACTCTGTTATTCAAAACAGCTCTTCCAAGAGATCCAGAAGAAGTTTGGATTCTTTAATTAGGAGAGAACAGCAGAGGAAAAGTCTGAAGTTTTGTGGAACACCAATCTTGGCTCAACAAGGTAATGCTTGCTTTTAAAAATAAGTATGTTAAAAACCTGGAGGGTGACAGCACTTAGCTGAGCTTAGCTGATCTCAAAGATGAATACTGGGTAGTACTTGGATGGAGGTCTATATGGGAATTGCAGGGTTGATGACTAGACTGAGGAGTTGAAAAGACCTTCTGGAAGAAGGCAAATTGCTTCTCTAATACTGCCAAGAAAATTGCATGGATGAAGTTCAGAGGAACAGATCTTGAATCAAGAGTGCTTTTAGCATGGATATGCATATAATGGTATGTGGGAATGACTTTGGGAGACAGAGCAATGAGACACAACCAAGGGAACAGTCAGATAAAAGGCAGCTGAGCCCACAGCAGGAATGTGGACAGGACAACAGGCTCAGGAGAAACCCTTCCTACTTTTTGGACTGTAAAGGAGATGGGGGGCAGAGAAGTACTTTCAGACTTGCAAGATTCCATTAATGTAACATTATAATCAAATAGAATTGGCTCATCTGGTCATGTTTTTTGGTCTGGTCTACCTCGTAAGGCTGACAATGTATAAAACAAATATCTGGAGACTTAAAGAGGGAATTTCAGAAGTGGATCACGTCATATGTTTCCTGAGTTTCACAAGGATGAAGAGTGGTGTGTTTACAGATGTTTCCCATTTATCTAAAGATGAGATGAGAGACTGTGCCATATGACCCAGTCATCTGACTGCCCCGAAGTCATCGTTCAAGGAAGACCTGCAGATATTTGAAGCAATTATGAAAGGATCCTGCAATATAGCCACGTCTGAACGATTTCCCAGGTGCAAAAATAGGTTGTGTGTTCTTGAGCCAAAAGTGCTTTCTGGGTTTTCTTGAACCTACTCCTTGCTGATCATTTAATTCCAAATGGTTTTGCATGGTCCCCTTTACCTTAAGGTTTATGCAAATATGGAGACAGCTGCTTTTTAAAATTTTGCACCCATCCTTCCACCAACAGCACCATCCAGAGAAATAAACATTGTGATTTATTTTATTTTTTTTACAGAATGAGAGGAACCCAAAAATGATCATTTGGCTGCAATTAGTTTTCTTTGCAACTGTCTTTACAGGTAATCTTTCCTCTTGAGGATATATAGAAGCAAGCATGGGCAACATTTGATGGCTCAGGGTTGTAACATGATCTCCCAACTTTCAGATAGGGCTGCAGGAGACAGTGATGAAATTGCAGAAAGGGGCTGCTCTGACTCTTTTGCCCTCTTTTCCATTTGGGGGAGATTTAAGGCTGGAAATTGAAAGGGGGGGGGGCTCTGAGAGCCAAAACACTTTCATTCCCCTTTTAAAAGTTCTCCAGATCACCCCTGCAAAAACAATAAACTAGAAAACCTGAAAATTCTTGGGTATCCAAATTGGTGAATTCCACTGACAATCTTTCAGACAGATTTGGGGACTTTAATAGCAGGAATGGGTTGAATCCTAGGGGCTGCTCACTTCCATTAGCACCTTTAATTTTGCAAGCAAAAAGCCACACCATCAGCAATTTGGTGGCCAGATTTTGGCTACAAAAGCTGGGGGTGTTCTAAACCTGCATGTAATTCAGAGGCATCAGGTTGCCCACCCTTGAACTAGAAGAAGAAAGAGATGGTATCTGCCTGTTAAGTAATATGAAGAGATGGAATGTTATACTGCTTCCTTTTGTCCAGGTATCCGGTTGGAGGTCCAGCTGGTGGAATCTGGAGGGGATGTAAAAAGGCCTGGGGAGTCCCTCCTCCTCTCCTGCCGGTACTCAGGGTCCACATTCAGGAGAGATGAAATGCACTGGGTGAGACAAGCTCCTGAGAAAGGACTGGAATGGGTTGCATGGATAGACAACACAGGTGATCAAAGCCCTGCGTACTATGCTGATTCGGTGAGAGGGCGCTTCACCATCTCCAGGCAAGATGCCTCCAACATGATCTATCTGCAAATGAACTACCTCAAACTTGAAGACTCTGCTCTGTATTACTGTGCAAGAGAACCAGCCACACAGTGAGAAAAAGGGAGGCAAAACCCTCTTTTGCTTACAGAAACTCCACAAGGCAGTTCAGCTACCGCATAGTGAAAGGGGAAGGAAGAGACCACACTGATAGTCCACTGCTCAGTCAAGCTGAGTTAGAAACAAGAGATGGATTTAGCTTCCTCCAGATGTGAATGATGGCCATTTCAATGTAAAGGAATGAGAGAGGAAACTGTTTGCGATTGAGAACTCTACATTAAAGTTTCAATTTCCCTAAGGGGATCAACAAGGAGAAACTCATAGATTTTGGGAATGTGATGAGGATAGACTAGAAACATTTTTTTTTTTTGATGCTTGGGAAAATTGAAGGATGTAAAAGAAAGGGAAGAGATAAAGTGGAAGGATAGAACAAATGTGTTAGTTGCAAGTAGGCTTCTGGGCATAATCTGAGGTGCTGGTTACCCCCTAGAAATGCATATGGCTCCTATCCTGATAACATTTAGAAAGTCACTTAAAAACTGGCTATTCTCCTAGACCTTGAGATAGGGCGGTTGTCGAGCTCCTGTGGAATTTTTTTTTTTTTTTGGTCCACTATGTATGATTCCCCCTGGATACATATGACATGATCTTTCACTGTTTCCTGACTTTAAAATTGTAAGCCACCCAGAGTCCTGCAGAGAGGCCTCTAAACGGTATATATGTCTAAATAGTTAAATAAATAAATACATTTCCTTTTTCGCTCAGTGAACAATTCTGCTTATGCCAAGATTAATCTCTCCCTCTGGGTATGTGTGTATATTCATTCATTCATTCATTCATTCATTCATTCATTCATTCATTCATTCATTCATTCTTTCATTTGTATGGGTGTGTGACATTAGTAGTCTTTTTATGGATGCATGACTTTAGTTCAGTGGACACTTTTGGAGGTAGGAAATGAGGGAATAAGAGTGGACATGATAAAGAAGAGCTCAAAAGCATGAAGAGAGGTATTTATCTGTGACAAAGATAAATATAAGTAATTTCTTACAGTATATCTAATGCTAGGGAAAACACCTTTATCCAATGAAAGGCTAATATTGTATACTATATCTCATGCTAGTGAAGTGAAGCTTAATGAGAGGAGAAAAAGAACATACAGGAAGAATTATTCTCCTTTGAGAAAGAACACAAAAAAGTATGATAGAGAATAAGTTAAAAAAAATTGCTACCTCTATTTTCTATGAGCACAGCTAGAGTGTGTGAAGAACAGAACACCTTGCTTCATGCTAGCTAAAACACTCCTGGTCTTCTTTGGATTGGATGATATAGAAAGTTCTTCCCACCCCATTCATTTTGTGATTGTGTAAGATTTAGGGAAAACAATAACACTCATCCCCACCTCCAACACATCCTGAAGATAACCCTTCCAATCTATTGCCTATGAAGGAATCAAAGACTGGTTTTGCTTTCTCACTAAACCTGCTTTGAACTTCTGATGCTCAGCCATGTCTTCCCTGGCTGACTTCCTCTCTTGCAATCCTACTATCTCCCTGGAGAACCTGCTTTGGCTCACCTTGCACACCAGGGGGGCAGTGTTGTCCCATTAGCCATGGGGGGAGGGGCAGGGGAATAAAACCAGGATTTCCACATAGCGTTTCAGTTCTGAGGCCTTGAAAATTCTTAGAAATGGTCCCATGAAAGTTTAAGAAACCATCATTCTATCTATAAAGCTAAAGCTCCAGATTTTGCCTCTTGAATACAGAGTAAATTGAATTTCGGGAAGAACGCAAAGTAATTTCTTGGTCTTTCTTGGTTCTTTGGGGTAGGTGTTTGGTCCTATTATGATTTCTTGATTTTGAGTTTGTGTCTTGTGGAGATCTAAGTATGTTTTACAAATAATTCTTCGTTGCTTAGTCTGCATCAAACTCTTCATGGTTAGAGAAAAATAGCTTGCCAAAATTTGTGAACTCACATATCCTCCCATTCTTTCTTTAATGTAGCTGTTAAATAACTAGCGGTTTGATTGTTGAAACATTTTTCTGAATTGGAGAATTTGCAAGATAATGTTTTACTTCCTATGAATTAAACATGTCCCTTCACATATTTTTTTAACAATTCAAATTTCTGTCTTGACTGGTGTGGGGACTGATTCCTCATCTCAGATCCATCTGTATAATGTAGGTACAAGGAAATCTAAGAGATCAAAGCACTGTGTGGTTGTTTTATCTTGAAGGCTATGTAAATTCAGTGACAGCTTCTTGTTTAAATGAGTTGTATGGTCCTTCTCTCTGCTATGCTTAACAACACAAAGATTGAATGCTTGCCTCAATGTTTTCCATAATGATCCTCAGATAATTAGAGCAAGCAAAACTGATACTTTGTCTCAAGCTGCTGTCTTTATTAACAGCCCTCAAGGGTATTTTTTCCCTTCCATACAGAGATATTTTCCTGTTCTGTGTGTGTGATTGTAGTAGGTCTCACTAGGTTATCTGTCATTTCAGGTGTTGAATCTGAGGTCCAGTTGCTGGAATTTGGAGGAGATATGAGAAGACCTCCGTCTCTCCTGTCAAGTCTCTGGATTCACCTTCAGCAGCTATGAGATGAACTGGGTGAAACAGGCTCAGGGAAAGGACTGGAATGGATGGGAGAGATAAATCCAAGTTCTACTACCATTAACTGCTCAGATAAAGTGAAGGGTCACGTCAGCATCTCCAGGGATAATTCAAAAAACCAACCCTATTTGCAAATGAACAACTTGAAGCCACAGGACCCAGCAGTCTATTACTGTGCTAGATACCCAGTGAGAGGAAGTGAATCTGAAGCCCAGCAAAAACTTCTAGTTCCTCAGAGCAGCTCTCCAAACTGCTTCAGAAATATCAATTTAGATTCATAAATAAGAACAGGTAAGGATGGAAACCAAGTTCTTCACGAACCAAATTCCATGTAATCAACAATCCCCACCCCCATGTTCAACATTCTTCAAAATAACTAAAACATATACTTGTTTTTCCCACACAAACCTATTTTATTGTACAAAATTGAACTCCTATTCCTTACTTCTAAACTTAATGCTAATTCCATGCTTGTTTCTATTTTTCTACCTGTATTTTATTATTGTATTTTCTTTTACCTATTTTATCCGCAAGATAGACCTTGCATTTTTATTTTATTTTCTTTGATATGATCATAAGATCAAGAAACTACTACTATTTTTTTTTTTTTGCTTTCTTGTACCTTTTTTCCCTTTCTTTTTAGTTTGTATTATCTTTTTATCATTCCATACAAAACTTTTAATAAAACTATTACCAAATAAATAAATAAAAATAAACGAGTACTACTACTGCTGTTCATCTTGCACACCAGGAAGCATTATTGTCCCACAGAATCCCATTGGCTATGGGGGACAGGCAGGTAATTACTTTGTGATTTGCAAAGATGCAATCTATCTTTTTGGAAACCATTCTTGGTTGCTTAGACTGCATGAAATTAACGGTTGGCTTTAGCAAACCATGGTAGCTTATCAATAATGGGTGAACTGTCATATGCTTTCTCTCTGTCTCTAATGTGGCTATTAAAATAATTCTGTACGGGCGTTGTGCATGTTAGTTCTGAGTTTGGATTCTTGAAACACTTTTCTCAGTTGGAGGTTTTGCAAGACCATGTTTTACTTCCGCTCTTGAAAATGTGCCCCTCATATATGTAACAGTTTGAACATATTATTTTGATGGACCTTAGGATTTGTTCATCAGCTAAACCTCATATACGTAATTGTGGTGACAAGGCGGAAGACCATTGTTATTTCGAGGAGTTTAGGTGACATCGTTTGATTTCTCCTGCACACGTTAAGAAAGCTCACTTTGAATCATAATAATGTTTAGCTGGCTTGTTTTTCACTTTATTTAGAAGTGGGGGCGGGGAGCAAAACCCTCAGGATTGTCTAGGTTAAGCACTAGCTTCTCTATACAGTTCCCAGACTCTGGAATCTTTTGATGAGCAGGTATCACATCTGGTTAAGGTCACTTTCAAGGCCCCTGACTCCAAAACAGAGTCATGGCATTGCAGTGCCAGACTTTGATAAAAAGTCCTGGCATTACCCCTGGAATTGGGAGTATGGACACAGGCCTTGGGACTAGGTGCTGTGTTATCTAAACCATCTTGGGGTCTCCCCGATGTCACCATAGGGTAGCTTTCAGCAGTAGGCGAAAAGGTTTATCATCTTGCTTGATATGTTATGTTTTTATATTATGCTTATGTATTTCTGTTTAATTCTATCTTGTATTCCTGTTTAAATCTGTTTGCTAGAGTTAACAATAAAGTTTAAAATCTCCTTACCAACTGGTGTGTTCATTGTTTCTGGATCTAAAAGAACTAAAAGAACCAGTTGCCTGGGCACCTGATCACTGCTTTGACAACCAGCAAAACAGTAATATAAGCTCAAAGAAATCCAGAAAGTCAGAGCAGAGACGGGAATTTTGATGCAGAAGACTATGTACATTCAAGAGGAGTTTCCTGCTCAAATGAGCCACAGGATCTTTAACGTTGCAAGACATGGTTTTACCTCCTATAAGATAACCCTGCTGCTTCACTTATTTCTTAAGGATTTAAAAATTGTGCCTTGACTGGTGTTCTGACTTGTTCAGCATTGGAAAACCATGTCTAAGTTGTAGGATGAAGGAACTTTTGAAGGTCAAAGCAGTGCAAGGCTCTTTTATCCTGAGGGCTATGTAAACTCAGGGAGAGCTTCCTGCTCAAAGGAGTCACATCTTCCTGTTCTCCTCCTATGCCCAACCACGCAAGTTTTGGTAGCTGTCTGAATATTTTCCCATTAATGAGACTTCTCCGATCTTTACACTGAGCAAAAATGACACTCTGGCTGAACCTCATGTTGTTATTAGTACTCCTGAGAGGTATTACTTTCCCTTCCAACCCCAGTGGGTTTTCCTCCTTTTTCATGGTTACCTGAAGGAGGTCTTATCAAACAACCATTCATTCCAGGTGTCCAATCTCAAGTCCAGTTGGTGGAGTCTGGAAGGGATGTGAGAAGACATGAAGATTCCCTCCAACCTTCTTGCCAAACTCTGGATTCTCCTTCAGCAGCTGTGACATGTACTGGGTGTGACAATATCTGGGAATGGGACTGGAATGGGTTGCATACATATATACTGATTCCAGTGAAATGATCTACTCAAAGTGAAAGGAGGCTTCACCATCTCCAGGGACAATGCCAAAAGCCAGCTGTTTCTGCAAATAAACCTCCTCAAGCCAGAGAAATTATTTAGGAAAAATGCTCTTCCTCCTTGTCCAAAAATCTAATATAGTAACTCTTTAAAGGCTATTTCCAGTGAGGAAATTAAAGAACAGCTTTGGTTCTTCACTAGAGGTCCTTAAATCTCCTGGAGATCAACCATTTCTTCCCAGAATCACTGTCCCTCTTGCAATACAAGCATGTCCTGGACAATTCATCCTATGTTGCTACTTCTCATCTTTCACACTGGAAGGCAGTATTGTCACCCAGAACAAATTGGCCATGAGGGAGGGCTAGCAATAATAACCAGAGTTTCCAGAAGTTTTTTATCACCCTTTTGAATTTACCTGCAGAAGGTCTTAATATACAATGTTTCTTTCTAGGTGTCCAGTCAGAGGTCCAGTTGGTGGAGTCTGGAGGGGATGTGAGAAGACCTGGAGATTCCCTCCGTCTCTCCTGCCAAGGCTCTGGATTCACCTTCAGCAGCTATTACATGTACTGGGTGAGACAGTATCCGGGGAAAGGACTGGAATGGGTGGCAGTCATAACCTCCAGTTCCAGCACTATTTACTACTAAGACAAGGTCAAGGTCAAGAGCCGTGTTGTGTATGTGTTGGGTATCTGGCTCTCGGAAACGAAGTTTTCTCTCTCCTTCAAGCAACCGCCTGGTGCTTGTTCCTGGCTCAGAGACGAACCTCCTACATTTGCATTCTCACAATTTGCACTATACTGCAGCCGAAGGTTTTGGGAGGTAGGAAATGTGAAAAAGAAGTAGGCGTGCTCAAGACAAAGACGATGGCCAGAGGATGAAGAGAGCGATTTTACTGGGAGAAGTGGATATTTTTTTTAAAAAAATAAACTACATATTAGGTAAAAAAGAGAATGGTTTATATTACATCTCACACTACTGAAAATCACAGTTATCCAATGAAAATAAAGGAGAGGTGATAAAGTAAGAGTTATTCTCACTGCAAAATAGCAAAGCAGAAGCATAAGAGGGAATCTTTTAAAACAAAATAGCTGCCATCCTTATTTTCTATCAGGAAACCTAGAATGAAGGAAGCAAAGGGCAGCTTTGCCTAACTCTGCTAAAGCAGACCTGAACTCCTTCGGATTATGAGGCCTGCTGATTCCATCAGAAGGATCAAAAAGAGAACTTTGCCCTCAACACACCCTCCAGACCAGTCACCTTTCCAAGCTTATTTCAGATGAGGAAATGAAAGAGCAGCTTGGCTTTCTCACTACAGATGCTCTGATCTTCTGGAGTTGAGTCACGTCTTCCCAGACTCACTTCCTCTCCTGCAATAGGAGCATCTCCCTGGAGAACCAGGCCTGCTTCGGCTCATATTGCACACCAGGGGGCGGTAGTGCCCCACAGAACCCCATTAGCCATGGGGGGAGGGGCAGGAAAATGAAACCAGGATTTCCTGATGGGATTTCAATTCTCAGGCTGAGGTTTCTCTTGGTTAGTGGCTTGAAAATCCATCGAGATGGTCCCCTGTCAGTTCCACTCCTGGAGAAGTTACTTTTCTCTCCAGAAAACCTAGGCTGAGTTCACTAGAGTTCTCCTTTCTTGACCATACAGCTAACTGAATTCTTAGGAAACCACAAGGTGACCTATTCAACTTTTCTCGAGAAAATGTTTGGTGATAAAGTGATTTCTTGGTTTTACTTTGGGGGTGGCAAAGATACAGTCCTTGTTCTGTGGAAATAATTCTTGGTTGTGTAGCCTGCATCAGATTAACTTTGTTGGCTTTAACAAACCATGGTAGCTTATCAATAATGGGTGAACTGTTGTATACTGTTCCACTCTGTCTTTAATGTGGCTAATAAATAATTCTTTATGGGGGTCTGTGCATGTTAGTTTTGAGTTTTGAAGCTACAAACACTTGTCAGAGTTGGAGCTTTTGCCAAAAAAACAAAAACAAAAACAAAAACCTTCCTCCCTTGAAAATCTGAATCTCTTTGAGAGATTTGAACATATTATCTTGATGGGTTTGAACATATTATCTTGATGGGTTTATGATTTTCTCATCATTTAAATATTATTTGTGTAATACACACTCAAGGAAATCTACAAGGTCAAACAACAGAGTAGCACTTTGATCCCCAAAGCTATGTACATTCAGGAGAAGTTTCCTGCTCGTATTAGGTGTATGTCCTTTTGTGTTTATATATGTATTTATTTATTAATATATCATATTTTTCAGTGCCCATCTTGTTGAAAAGCGACTCTGGGTGGTTTACAAAGGGGGTAAAATCATTTAAAATACAATATAAAAACAATCCTACAAATAATAAATGAATTCCAAGAATGATGGAGTTGGAGAATAACTCAGGAGTGACAGAAGGGCACCAGCCACCCCCAGGATTCATGAAAACTCTCATCGCCTCATGGAAGCTGCTGGAGCCAGGTCTTAAGTCCTTTCCAGAAAACTGGGAGGGTAGGGGCCCACCACACCTCTGGGGGAGAATACTCCAAAGGGTGGGGCAATGGCACAGAAGTCTCTCCTCTTGGGCCCCAACAGCTGACATTCTCTTGCTGATGGCACCCACAACCTGCCCCCTCCGCCTGACGGTTGGGATGGGTTTATGTTATGGGGGTGAGACGGTCCCTCATGTAAACTCGAACCATGGCATGTACTGCTTGGAAGGTGATAACCAACACCTTGAATTGAACCCGGAAGCAAACCAGTACCCAATGCAGCTCATGCAGTAAAGGTGTTATGTGAGCCATCCTAGGGGTACCCAAGATTGTTCATGCGGCCACATTTTGAACCAGCTGTAGCTTCTGGATACTCTTCAAGGGTATTCTCATGATATGGGCATTGCAGAAGTCTAACTGAGAGATAAGCAGGGCATGAATGACTGAACAGAGAGCCTCCCGCTCCAAGAAGGAGCATAACTGGCACACTACATGAAGGTGGGCAAAGGATCTCCTAGCCCCAACTGCCACTTGCTCCTTGAGCAGGAGTCATGAGTCCAGGACGACCCCCAGATTGTGCGCTGGCTCTGTCTGGGACACTGCAACCCCCTCCAAAACAAAAAATGGTAATATCCCAGATATAGAGGGACCTCCAAAATAAACTGGCTGCTTCACATAGTTCTTAAGGATTAAAACAATGCTGTCTAGACTGGTATTGGAGCTTGTTGAGCATGACAAAAGATGTCTAAGATGTAGTTTGAACGAACTCTAGATGGTCAAAGCACCATGTTCTTGGTCGTAAAGTGATGTCTTGGGTTTTCCTTCGGGCTCACAAAGATGCAATCTTTGTCTGTGGAAAGCATTCTTGGTTGCATAGCCTGCATCAGATTAGCTCTAGTTTCTTTAACAAACAATGGCTAAGGGAAAGTGGCTTATCATAATGAGTGAACTGTCATATCCCCACCCCACCCCACCCCATCCCACCCCACCCCTGCTCTGTCTCTATTGCGGCTATTAAAATAATTTTGTGTGGGTGTTCCTGCATGTTCCTTTTCAGTTTGGATTCTACAAACATTTTTCAGAGTTGAAGATTTTGAAAGAAAACTTCACCCTTAAAAATCTGCACCTCTTTGTATAACAATTTGATGGGCTTAGGACGGGTTCATCATCTAAATGTCATGTGCACAACATTATCTCAAGAATCTCTAGGAGGTCAGAGCAGGAACTAGGATTTCAATGCAGAAGACTGTGTGAATTCAACAGTAGTTTCCTGCTCAAATGAGACATACGACCTTCAACTTGCAAGACATGGTTTTACCTCCTATAAAATAAACCTGTCGCTTTACATATTTTTAAGGATTTAAAAATTGTGCCTTGACTGGTGTTAGAACTTGTTCAGCATTGGATACCATGTCTAAAATGGAGGATGAAGGAACTCTAAAAGATCAAAGCAGTGCAAGGGTCTTTTATATTGAAGGCTATGCAAATTCAGTGACAGATTCCTGCTCAAAGGACCCATATGATCCTCCTCTCCTGTTACGCCCAACAACACAAAGTTTGAGTGCTTGTCTGAATGTTTTCCCATCAGTAAGACTCGTCTGATCCTTACATTGAGCAAAAATGGCACTCTGGATAAACCTCATATTGTTATTAGTAGCCCTCAGAGGTATTATTTTTCTGTTTCCAAAAGAGGATTTTTATCCCCATTTTTTGTGTGTTTTCCTGCAGAAGGTCTTATTAAACAACATGTCTTTCTAGGTGTCCAGTCAGAGGTCCAGCTGGTGGAGTCTGGAGGGGATGTGAGAAGACCTGGTGATTCCCTCCGTCTCTCCTGCCAAGGCTCCGGATTCACCTTCAGCAGCTACTGGATGTCCTGGGTGAGGCAGTATCCGGGGAAAGGACTGGAATGGGTTGCACAGATAAGTCACACTGGAAGTACTATTCGCTACTCTGACAAAGTGAAAGGACGCTTCTCCATCTCCAGGGACAATGCCAAAAGCCAGCTGTATCTGCAAATGAACAACCTCAAGGTGGAGGACACAGGACGCTATTACTGTGCGAGAGACACAGTGAGAGGAAGTGAATCTGAAGCCTGGAAAAACTGCCCGTTCCTCAGAGCAGCTCTGCGAGTTCATCCATGAACCACAGTTTCAACTGGTATGCCAAAATTGTGAAGAATCCTACCTTAAAAAACAAATTAAAAAATCACAAAAAGTTACTCTCCTTAACAGAAGAAACAAACACATAAAAAGTCTTCTGGACGTCAACCATTTCTTCCCAGAATCACTTTCCCTCTTGCAATACAACCATGTCCTGGACAATTCATCTTAGGTTGCTACTTCTCATCTTTCTCACTGGAAGGCAGTATTGTCACCCAGAACAAACTGGCCATGAGGGAGGGCTAGCAATGATAACCAGAGTTTCCAGAAGGGATTTTATTTGGGGGGGCTGTTTCCTTGACTGTTTGGTTGAAAATTCCTAGAAATGGTTAAATGGCAGCTGAACTCCCCCTGGAATTACCATTTTCTGTAATTCCAAGGGGAATTCTCCCCAGAGCTTTTCTCTTGAATATAAAGCAAACTGAATTTTTGGGATAATGCAAAATGATTTATTCCTCTTTGTCAGTTCCCTGAAAGAATGTGGGGTCATAATGTAATTTCTTGTTTTTAAATTTAGGGAGACTAAAGGATTGCGTTTCGCATTTCATTCTTCAAACCCTGGTCTACACTAAATTAATCCTGGTTTCTTTAACCTACCATTGATAAATAGCTTATCCAAACTGAGTTGTTCACATGAGTCCTCCCATTTTGCCACTGATGTGGCTTTTAAAGAATCCTTGATGAGTGCTGGTCCATTTTAGGTTTGAGATTTGATTCTAGAAATGCTTTTCTGAATGGAAGAATCTGCAAAACATAGTTTTACTTTCTATAAAATAAGCCTACTGATTCACATATTTCTTAAGGAGTAAAATATTCTGCCTTGACTGGTGTTGGGACTTTTTTAGCATTTCAACAGTATGTACACAATATAAGTTGAAGGGAATATAGAAAGTCAAAGCAGTGCGTGGCTCTTTTATCCTGAGGGCTATGCAAATTCAGTGACAGCTTCCTGCTCAAAGGGGCCATATCATCCTGTTCTCCTGCTACGCCCAAAGACACAGAGTTTGAATGCGTGTCTGAACGTTTTCCCATCAGGAAGACACTCCGAACTTTACATTTAGCAAAAATGGCACCCTGGATAAACCTCATATTCTTATTAGTAGTCCTCAGAGGTATTATTCTTCCCGTCCTAAAACAAGTTTTTTATCACCGTTTTTGAGTTTACCTGCAGAAGTTCTTATGTAAAAAAAAAATTCTTTCTAGGTGTCCAGTCAGAGGTCCAGTTGGTGGAGTCTGGAGGGGATGTGAGAAGACCTGGAGACTCCCTCCGCCTCTCCTGCCAAGGCTCTGGATTCACCTTCAGCAGCTATGACATGAGCTGGGTGAGACAGTATCCGGGGAAAGGACTGGAATGGGTGGCATTCATCAACCCCAGTTCCAGCACTATTTACTACTCAGACAAAGTCAAGGGGCGCTTCACCATCTCCAGGGACAATGCCAAAAGCCAGCTGTATCTGCAAATGAACAACCTCAAGCTGGAGGACACGGGACTCTATTACTGCGCAGGAGACACAGTGAGAGGAAGTGAATCCGAAGCCAAGCAAAAACTGCCCGTTCCTCAGAGCAGCTCTGAGAGTTCATCCATGAACTCAACTGCTACACTGAAATTGTGAAGAATCATGCAAAAAAATAACAGAAAAGATGCTCTCCTGAAAAGAAAACACAAACACTTAAAAAGACAGAGATGGAAGACAGAGTGTGGGAATTAATGCAGAGCTTTTCCTTATCTGCTGAAAATATTTCCTGTGAGCAGAACTAGAGGAGAGGGAGTTAATCTGAAAGAAAAACAGAAAACCTCCTGTGTTCAGAGCTGCTATCCAGGTTGATTCATCCACACTTTTGGATGTGTGCATATCACGGACAATATAAGAGAAGTCTCCAGGGTGGTGAGCAGGACATGTAGGTACTGAAAAGGAAATATGTTGCTTGAGGGAAAGACAAGGCTAAAGTGTGGTGGGGTGAGAGGAGACAGTCCCTAATTATTCCCTTGGGTAAATGAGAAGATATAAGTCATTGGGTAGAGCAACTAGCCATTGGTATGGCTGTGGCACATCATGGAGTGAGTGAGGCCAGTGGGGAGGACGAGAGAGGGGATGGGGCTTTGAAACAATAAAGAGGCCAAATTCCCTGAAGAGAGTTAAATGCTTACTGTGTCCTTGCTTCTCTTCTTTCTGCTTCTCTTTTTCTCTGAGTGAACAATTTTGCTTCCCTCAAATACCTCACTTTTTGCATTCGGGGGGGTTGGTGGATGTTCTTGGTTTGTTTTCATGTTTGTTTGAGAAGTAAATCAAATTTACTTACCCACCACCTGCACCATGTCAGCACGAAGTCAAAGCTTCCCATTTGTCTCACCCTACCTTATTCTATCTTAAAAAGGACTCAAAGACTATTTCTCAATTACAGGAAAAATGGGCTCACCTAAAAAGATTAAGATGTAAGAGAAAGAATGAAGAGTCTTCCACCCTAGCCCAAAATTAAATAACTAAAGACCTGGCAGGAAGGGCCAACATTCCTTAAACCAAAAAAATTTGAACCATAAAAAGATTTCTTCCTGAAGAGATCTTCGTTCCAATTAGACAATTTCCTGATTAGGAAAAGACAGGAAATGCCAGCTCAGTAAGGCATCTGGCCTTAGACCTCTCCCTTCTAAAGATCTACTCAAGTTCACCCTCCCCAGAACGCCCCCTCCCCCGGAATCCCAGCTAAATACCTTTTATAAGGAATCCCAGAGGGTGGGTTTTCCTTCGGACCCTTTAAGGATCTTCCCCACCAAAGGGGATTGCTGGGAGTCCCCGATGCTGCCACCCTGAAAGCTGAGCCGTGTTGTGTATGTGTTGGGTATCTGGCTCTCGGAAACGAAGTTTTCTCTCTCCTTCAAGCAACCGCCTGGTGCTTGTTCCTGGCTCAGAGACGAACCTCCTACATTTGCATTCTCACAATTTGCACTATACTGCAGCCGAAGCTTTTGGGAGGTAGGAAATGTGAAAAAGAAGTAGGCGTGCTCACGACAAAGACGATGGCCAGAGGATGAAGAGAGAGATTTTACTGGGAGAAGTGGATATTTTTTAAAAAAAAATAAACTACATATTAGGTAAAAAAGAGAATGGTTTATATTACATCTCACACTACTGAAAACCACAGTCATCCAATGAAAATAAAGGAGAGGTGATAAAGTAGGGATGATTCCCACTGCAAAATAGCAAAGCAGAAGCATAAGAGGGAATCTTTGAAAACCAAATAGCCCCCAACATTATTTTCGATCAGGAAACCTAGAATGAAGGAAGCACAGGGCAGCATTGCCTAACTCTGCTGAAGAAGACCTGAACTCCTTCGGATTATGAGGCCTGCTGATTCCATCAGAAGGATCAAAAAGAGAACTTTGCCCTCAACACACACTCCGGACCAGTCACCTTTCCAAGCCTATTTCGGATGAGGAAATGAAAGAGCAGCTTGGCTTTCTCACTACAGCTGCTCTGGTTTTCTGCAGCTGAGTCACGTCTTCCCAGACTCACTTCCTCTCTTGCAATAAGACCATCTCCCTAGAGAACCAGGCCTGCTTCAGCTCATCTTGCACACCAGGGGGCGGTATTGTCCCACAGAACCCCATGAGCCATGGGGGGAGGGGCAGGGAAACGAAACCAGGATTTCTATTGGGGTTTCAATTTGTAATTTCATAGGGACCCTCCAATATCAGTTCTGCTCCTTAACAAGCTACTGTTCTCTCCACAGAACCAAGGCTGAGTTCACTGTAGACCTCCTCTCTTGAAAATAAGGGTAACTGAATTTATCGGAGACCACAAGGTGACCTATTCAACTTTTTCAGAAAAATGTTTGGTGATAAGGTGATTTCTTAATTTTACTAGCAAAGATACAGTGACTTGTAAACATTCAGTCCTTGTTCTTAGGAAATTATTTTTGCTTATGTAGCCTGCATCAGATTAACTTTGTTGGCTTTAACAAACCATGGTAAATTAAAATAATAGGTGAATTGTCATATGCTCTCCCACTTGGTTTCTAATGTGGCTATTAAATAATTCTTTATGGGTGTCTGCGCATGTTAGTTTTGAGTTTTGATTGTAGAAACACTTTTCAGAGTTGGAGCTTTTGCAAAAAAAAAACCTTCCTCCCTTGAAAATCTGAATCTCTTTGAGAAATTTGAACATATTATCTTGATGGGTTTATGATTTTCTCATCATTTAAATATTATTTGTGTAATACACACTCAAGGAAATCTACAAGGCCAAACGACAGAGTAGCACTTTGATCCCCAAAGCTATCTAAATTCAGGAGAAGTTTCCTGCTCGTATTAGGTATATGTCCTTTTGTGTTTATATATGTATTTATGTATTGATATATCAAATTTTTCAGTGTCCTTCTTGTTGAAAAGTGACTCTGGGTGGTTTAGAAAGGGGATAAAGTCATTTAAAATACAATATCAAAACAATCTTACAAATAATAAATGAATTCCAAGAATGATGGAGTTGGAGAATAACTCAGGAGTGACAGACGGGCACCAGCTCCCCCCCCCCAGGATTCATGAAAACTCTTATGGCCTCATGGAAGCTGCTGCTGCCAGGTCTTAAGACCTTTCCAGAAAACTGGGAGGGCATGGGACCACCGCACCTATGGGGGAGAATACTACAAAGGGTGGGGGCAATGGCACAGAAGTCTCTCCTCTTGGGCCCCAACAGCTGACATTCTCTTGCTGATGGCACCCACAACTTGCCCCCTCTGCCTGGCGGTTGGGACGGGATGATGTTATGGGGCTGAGACGGTCCCTCATGTAACCTGGACAAATGGCATGTAGTGCTTGAAATGTAATAACCAACACCTTGAATTGGACCCGGAAGCAAACTGCCAACAATGAACTCATGTAATATGAGCCATCCTAGGGGCACCCAAGAGTGTTCACGTGGCCCCATTTTGCACCAGCTGTAGCTTCTGGATACTCTTCAAGGGTAGTCTCATGATATCCGCACTGCAGAAGTTTAACTGAGAGATAAGCAGGGCATGAATGACTGAACAGAGAGCCTCCCGCTCCAAGAAAGAGCATAACTGGCACACCACACGAAGGTGGGCAAAGGATCTCCTGGCCCCAACTGCCACCTGCTCCTTGAGCAGGAGTCATGAGTCCAGGAGGACCCCCAGATTGTGCGCTGGCTCTGTCTGGGACAGTGCAGCCCCGTCTAAAACAAAAAATGGTAAAATCCTGGACATAGAGGGACCTCCAAAATCAACTTGCTGCTTCACATATTTCTTAAGGATTAAAAAAAATATCTCTAGGCTGGTATTGGAGCTTGTTGAGCATTACAAAAGATGTCTAACATGTAGGTTGAAGGAACTCTAGATGGTCAAAGCACCATGTTCTTGGTCATAAAGTGATGTTTTGGGTTTTCCTTCGGGCTCACAAAGATGCAATCTTTGTCTGTAGAAAGCATTCTTGGTTACATAACCTGCATCAGATTATCACTAGTTTCTTTAACAAACAATGGCTAAGGGAAAGTAGCTTATCATAATGAGGGAATTGTCATAGCCCCCCCCCCCCCATTGTGGCTATTAAAATAATTTTGTGTAGGTGTTCCTGCATGTTGTTTTGAGTTTGGATTCTACAAACATTTTTCAGAGTTGAAGTTTTTGAAATAAAACTTCACCCTTGAAAATCTGCACCTCTTTGTATAACAATCTGATGGGCTTAGGACTGGTTCATCATCTAAATGTCATGTGCACAACATTATCTCAAGAATCTCTAGAAGGTCAGAGCAGGAACTAGGATTTCAATGCAGAAGACTGTGTGAATTCAACATTAGTTTCCTGCTCAAATGAGACATACGACCTTCAACTTGCAAGACATGGTTTTACCTTCTATAACCAAAACTTGTCGCTTTACATATTTTTAAGGATTTAAAAATTGTGCCTTGCCTGGTGTTAGGACTTGTTCAGCATTGCATACCATGTCTAAAATGCACGATGAAAGAACTTTAGAAGTTTAAACCAGTGCTAGGGTCTTTTATACTGAAGGCTATGAAAATTCAGTGACAGCTTCCTGCTCAAAGGAGCCATATCACCCTTCTCTCCTGCTACACCCAACAACACAAAGTT
The DNA here is from genome assembly GCF_059951505.1 of Python bivittatus. Classification (NCBI taxonomy): domain Eukaryota; kingdom Metazoa; phylum Chordata; class Lepidosauria; order Squamata; family Pythonidae; genus Python; species Python bivittatus. Next base: position 15,687 of record NW_028277071.1, on the reverse strand, counting down.
TGAGTGCTTGTCTGAATGTTTTCCCATCAGTAAGATTCCTTCGATCCTCAGAGTGAGCAAAAATGACACCCTGGATAAACCTCATATTGTTACTACTGGCCCTCAGAGGTATTATCTTTCCGTTCCCAAAAGAGGATTTTTATCCCCATTTTTTGTGTGTTTTCCTGCAGAAGGTCTTATTAAACAACATGTCTTTCTAGGTGTCCAGTCAGAGGTCCAGCTGGTGGAATCTGGAGGGGATGTGAGAAGACCTGGTGATTCCCTCTGTCTCTCCTGCCAAGGCTCCGGATTCACCTTCAGGGACTATGGCATGAACTGGGTGAGACAGTATCCTGGGAAAGCACTGGAAGGTGTTGCAGAGATAAGTCACACTTCAAATACTATTCGCTACTCAGACAAAGTAAAGGGACGGTTCATCATCTCCAGGGACAATGCCAAAAGCCAGCTATATCTGCAAATGAACAACCTCAAGCTGGAGGACACGGGACGCTATTACTGTACCAGAGACACAGTGAGAAGAAGTGAATCTTAAGCCAGGCAAAAACTGTCCATTCCTCAGAGCAGCTCTGCAGGTTCATCCATGAGCCACAGTTTCAACTGGTATGCCAAAACTGTGAAGGATTGTACCTAAAAAAACAAATTATAAAATCACAAAAACTTACTCTCCTTAGCAGAACAAACAAACACATAAAAAGTCACAGATAGAGTTAGAATAGAAAATCGAGGAATAAATTCAAATGTTTTGCTTACCTGCTGATAATATTTTCTGTGAGCAGAACTAGAGGAGAAGAAGTCAATCTGAAATCCAAACAGAAATCCTCCTTTGTTCACAGCTGCTTTCCAGGTTGACTCATCCACACTTTTGGATTTGTGCATTTCACGGATAATATAGGAGAAATCTCCCCAGGGCACCTTTAAGCTGGTGAGCAGGAAAGTTGGCAGTGAAAAGCAAATATGTTCTTTGAGGGAAAGACGAGGCTAAAGGGGGGCGGGGGAAAGAGTGTTGCCCAATTCTCCTGAAGTAGTCCTGATCTCTTTTCGGACTACAAGGCCTGATGATTCTATTAGAAGGATGAAAATAAGAAGTTTGCCCTCTGCAAACCCTCCAGACCAGTCACCTTTCCAAGCCTATTTCGGATGAGGAAATGAAAGAGCACCTTTGCTTTCTCACTACAGGTGCTCTGATCTTCTGGAGCTGAGTCACGTCTTTCCAGACTCACTTCCTCTCTAGCAATAGGAGCATCTCCCTGGAGAACCAGGCCTGCTTCGGCTCCTCTTGCACACCAGGGGGCAGTATTGTCCCAGAGAATCCCATGAGCCATGGGGGGAGGGGCAGGAAAATGAAAGCAGGATTTCCTGATGAAGTTTCAATTCTCAGGCTGATGATTCTCTTGGTTGGTGCTTTGAAAATCCATAGAGATGTTCCCATGTCAGTTCCATTCCTGGAGAAGGTATTTTTCTACACAAAACCATGGGTGAGTTCACTATCGTCCTCGTTTCTTGACCATAAAGCTAACTGAATTTTTAGGAAACCACAAGGTGACTTATTCAACTTTTCTCGAGAAAATGTTTGGTGATAAAGTGATTTCTTGGTTTTACTTTGTGAAATGCAAAGATACAGTCCTTGTTCTTTGAAAATAATTCTTGCTTGTGTATCCTGCATCAGATTAATTTTGTTGGGTTTAGCAAAGTATGGTAGCTTAATTGTGGGTGAACTGTTGTATGCTGTTCCACTCTGTCTCTAATGTGGCTAATAAATAATTCCGTATGGGTGTCTGTGCATGTTAGTTTTGAGTTTGGATTTTAGAACCACTTTTCAGAGTTGGGGCTTTTGCAAAAAAAAGAAAAAAAGAAAAGAAAACTTTCCTCTTTTAGTAATCTTAATCCCTTTGAGAGATTTGAACATATTACCTTGATGGATTTGTGATTGGTTTATGTAACAAAGGCTCAAGCAATCTCCAAGTTCAAAGCACAGAGTAGGACATTGATCCCCAAACCTGTGTAAATTCAGCAGCAGGTTCCTGCTCAAAGTAGGTCTATGTCCTTTAATATTTGTTTTTTTGTTTATAGATATCAAATTTGTCAGTGCCCATCTCATTGAAAAGAGACTCTGGGTGGTTCACAAAGGAATGAAATCAATTAAAAAAACAGCATCAAAACAATCTTGCAAATAATAAATGAATTCCAAGAATGATGAATTGGTGAATAACTCAGGAGTGACAGAAGGGCACCAGACACCCCCAGGATTGAGGAAAACTCTTATCGCCTCATGCAAGTTGCTGGAGCCAGGACTTAAGTCCTTTTCAGAGAAGTGGGAGGGTAGAGGCCCACCGCACTTCTGTGGGAGAACATTCCAATGGGCAGGGGCAACAGCACAGAAGGCTCTCCTCCTTGGCCCTGCCAGCTGACATCTTCTCCCTGATGGGGTCCACAACATTCCCCCTCTGCCTGACTGGGTGGAAAGGGTTGATGTAATGGAGGAGGTTCCTCATGTAACCTGGAGCCGTTCCATGTATGGCTTGAAAGGTAATAACCAACACCTTGAATTAGAGCTGTAAGCAAAATGGTGCCCAATGCAGCACCTAGAGAAAAGGTGTTATATGAGCCATACTAGGGGCACCAATGAGTTTTCATGGGGCCGCATTTTGAACCAGCTGTAGCTTCCGGATACTCTTCAAGAGAACCCATTGCAATAGTGTAACCAAGAGATGACATTGGATGAGTGACTGAACAGAGAGACTCCCAATGCCGGAAGGGGCATGACTGGTGAACAGAATGAAGGTGGGAGGAGGGCCTCCTGGCCACAAATGCCACCTGATCCTCGAGCAGGAGTTGTGAGTCCAGAAGGACCCCCAGAATACGTAACAAGTCTGTCTAGGGCAGTACAAACCTCTCCAAAATGAAAGATGGTCAATTCCCAGATACAGAGGGACCTCCAAAATAAATTTGCTGCTTCACTTACTTCTTAAGGATTAAGAAATCCATCTCAGCTGGTGTTGGGGCTTGTTTAGCATCACAAAATATGTTTAAAAGGAAGGTTGAAGGAACTCTAGAAGGTCAAAGCACCATGTGCTTGGTTCTAAAGTGATTTCATTGGTTTAATATGTGTCTAGCTTTTTCAATTCAATCCTTGTCTTTTGGAAAGCATTGTTCATTGCCTAGCCTGCATCAGATTAACTTTAATTTCTTTAACAGATAATGGTTAATGGAAAGTAGTATAGCAAATTGAGTGAACTGTCGTATGTCCTCCCATTCTGTTTCTAGTGTGGTTATAAAAATTTGTTGTATGGCTATTTCTCCATGTTGGTTTTGAGTTTTAATTGTAGAAAGATTTTTCAGAGTTGAAGGTTTTGAAAGAAAATCTTTCCACCCCTGAAAATCTCCACCTTTTTATATAACAATTTGATGGGCTTCGGACTGGTTCATCATCCAAATATCACGTGCGTAACATAGCCTCAGGAATCTCTACAAGGTCAGAGCAGAGATTGGCATTTTGATGAAGAAAACTACAGGAATTCACCAGCAGTTTCCTGCTCAAATCAGTCATATGACCTCTAATGTTGCAAGACATGATTTTACCTCCAATAAGATAAACCTGCTGCTTCACTCATTTCTTAAGGATTTAGAAATTGTGCCTTGACTGATGTTGGGAGTTCTTCAGCATTTTAACTATATGTCTATATGTCTTTAGGTTGAAGGAAATTTAAAAAGTCAGGGCATCTCATGGCTCTTTTATGCTGCGGGCTATGCAAATTCAGTGACAGCTTCCTGCTCAAAGGAGCCATATGATCCTGCTCCCCTGTTACGCCCAACAACACAAAGTTTGGGTGCTTCTCTGAATTTTTTCCCATCAGTAAGACTCCTCTGATCTTTAGGGCAAGCAAAAATGACACTGTGGATAAGCCTCATATTGTTATCACTAGTCCTCAGAGGTATTATTTTTTCCCTCCAAAAAGATGATTTTTATCCCCTTTTTTGTGTTTACCTGCAGAAGTTCTTATTAAACAATGTTTCCTTCTAGGTGTCCAGTCAGAGGTCCAGTTGGTGGAGTCCGGAGGGGATGTGAGAAGACCTGGAGACTCCCTCCGTCTCTCCTGCCAAGGCTCCGGATTCAGCTTCAGTAGCTACTGGATGAATTGGGTGAGACAGTATCAAGGAAAAGGACCAGAATGGGTTGCACTCATAAACCCCAGTTCCAGCACTATTTACTACTCAGACAAGGTCAAGGGACGCTTCACCATCTCCAGGGACAATGCCAAAAGCCAGCTGTATCTGCAAATGAACGACCTCAAGCTGGAGGACACGGGAGTCTATTACTGTGCAACAGACACAGTGAGAGGAAGTGAATCTGAAGCCAGGCAAAAACTTCCCGTTCCTCAGACCAGCTCTGCGAGTTCATCCATGAAGTACATTTTCAACTGCCACACTGAAATGTTGAAGAATCATACAAAAAAAAAATAAATAAAAAAACACAAAATGTTTCTCTCCTGAAGAAACACACAAACAAATAAAAAGACAGACCTGGAAGACAGAGGCTGGGAATTAATGCAAAGCTTTTGCTTATCTGCTGAAAATATTTCCTGTGAGCAGAATGAGAGGAGAGGGAGTCAATCTGAAATCCAAACAGAAAATCTCCTTTGTTCAGAGCTGCTATCCACGTTAATTCATCTACCCTTTTGTATTTGGCATTTCACGGATAATATAGGAGAATTTTCCCCAGGTGACCTTTCAGGTGGTGAGCAGGACACGTTGGCTGTGAAAAGCAAATAGGTTGTCTGAGGGAAAGACAAAGGTAAAGGGGGGAGAATGAGAGGAGACAGTCCCTGATAATACACTTGTGCAAATGAGAAGATACAAGGAGTTGAGTAGAGGAAGAAGGAATTAGATTGGCTGTCGCATGTCACCGATCGGGTGAGGCCAGTGAGGAGGACTAAGGAGGGAATCCCGACTCTGAAAGAAGGAAGAGGCCAAATTCCATGAAGAGAGTTACATGCTTACACCTTCCTTCCTCATCTTTTGCTGGTTCGAGTTTTGGGTTTCACGTTCTGTAGGTATGAGATGAGAAGTAGGTAGAGGTCTCTCCTCTTCACTGATCACACCAGTGGGCACTATTGTCACACTGAACTCCATTGGCCGTGAGTGTGGGAGGGGGCAGTGGGGCAGGCCGGGAATCAGGGCAGTATCTCCAAGCATGGTCTGATTTTTGAATCTGATTTTAATTCTTCCGTTGTTTATTCTAAAATTCAGTGAAAGGATCCCAAGAGGAGTTCACTTCCTAAGGGACTGTCTGTGTTTACACCAGATGTGCTTTCCTAAAGTCAAGGGAAATTGAACTGTTTGGAGAATGCAAAGGGAGCAATTTCTCTTTCTCAATCCACCAGCACTGAGGGACTACTGAATACTTGATCATCAAACAATTTCTTTGTTTGTAACGTTGTGACTTGGGGAGACCAAGCAATTGTGGCTTTCCAATCATGGTTTATGGTTTATTCTGTGTTCAATTAATTTGGCTTTGTAACAAAACAAAACGGGTAAAGGAATAATTGTGTAGCAAACGTATTTTACTCAGATCTGCCATCCTTTTTGTCTTTGGTATCTAACGTGGCTATTTAAACTATTCTCAGGGCACGTTTTCTTTATTTTACCCTTAAACACTTTCCTGAACTGCTGAAGGTTTGTCATATCTTGCTTTAGTCATTTTGCTGTAAACCCACCCTATTTCCCATGTATTCACAAAAAAAAAATGTCTACCTTGACTGTTCTGAGGATTTTTCTATCATTTTAAAATCTTGTTTATATCGGGAGAAATCTAGGACACCGGTGCACGGAGGGCTCTTTTATCCTGAGTGATATGTAAATTGACGCACAATTTCCTGTTTCAAGAAGCCCTATATTTTCCTTTCAAGGCAACACCCACAAGCACAAAATTTGTGCACCTCCCTGTTGTTTCCCCTCCATTCATCAGAGGGAGCAAAAATGACCCTTTGGCTGAACTTGGTATGCTTAGTAGTGCTCATCAGAGGTATTTTTTTCCTCCTTCTGCAAGTTCTTTCCATTTGCTGTGCTTGTATTCAGGATATCTCATTAAAACACCTTTCTTTCTCGGTGTCCAATCTGAGGTCCAGTTTGCAAAAAGAAAATGAATAAATAAAACCTTCCTGCTTTTTTTTGTAGAGCAAATTGACCATATTATCTTGATGGGTTTAAGATTTGTTCATTATATAACATTATTTGAGTAATAAAGGCTCAAGGAAATCTACAAGGTCAAAGCACAGAGTAGAACTTTGATCCCCAAATCAATTCAGGAACAGGTTCCCACTCAAATGAGATATATCTGCTTTAATTTTGCAAGATATGGTTTTACCTCTTATAATATAAACCTGCCGCTTTACTTATTTCTTAATGATTTAAAAATTGTACCGTCACTGGTGTTGGGACTTGTTCAGCATTGGAAAACCATGTCTATATTGTAAGATGAAGGAACTCTAGAAGGTCAAAGCAGTGTGTGGCTCTTTTATCCTGGGGTCTCTGTAAACTCAGGGAGAGCTTCCTGCTCAAAGGAGTCACATCATCCCGTTCTCCTCCAGTGCCCAACCACACACGTTTTGGTAGCTGTCTGAATATTTTCCCATTAATGAGACTTCTCCGACCTTTAGACTGAGCAAAAATGACACTCTGGCTGAACCTCATGTTGTTATTAGAACTCCTGAGAGGTATTACTTTCCCTTCATACCAGCGTGGTTTTTCCTCCTTTTTCATGGTTACCTGAAGGAGGTCTTATCAAACAACCATTCATTCCAGGTGTCCAATCTCAAGTAGAGTTGGTGGAGTCTGGAAGGGATGTGAGAAGACATGAAGTTTCGCTCCATCCCTCTTGCCAAGCCTCTGGATTCTCCTTCAGCAGCTATGACATGTAGCGGGTGTGACAAGACAACCATTTCTTCCCAGAATCACTTTCCCTCTTGCAATACAAGCATGTCCTGGACAATCCATCCTATGTTGCTACTTCTCATCTTTCACACTGCAAGGCAGTATTGTCACCCAGAGCAAATTGCCATGACAGAGGGGTAGGCAATGATAACCAGACTTTCCAGAAGGGATTTTATTTGGGCGGCTGTTTCCTTGACTGTTGAAATGGTTGAAAATTCCTAGAAATGGTTAAATGGCAGCTGAACTCCCCCTGGAATTACCATTTTCTGTCATTCCAAGGGGAATTCTCTCCAGAGCTTTTCTCTTGAATATAAAGCAAACTGAATTTTGGGGATAATGTAAAATCATTTATTCCTCTTTGTCAGTTCCCTGAAAGAATGTGGGGTCATAATGTGATTTCTTGTTTTTAATTTTAGGGAGACTAAAGGATTGCGTTTCGCAAATCATTCTTCAAACCCTGGTCTACACTAAATTAATCCTGGTGTCTTTAACCTACCACTGATAAATAGCTTATCCAAACTGAGTTGTTCACATGAGTCCTCCCATTTTGCCACTGATGTGGCTTTTAAAGAATCCTTGATGAGTGCTGGTCCATTTTAGGTTTGAGATTTGATTCTAGAAATGCTTTTCTGAATGGAAGAACCTGCAAAACATAGTTTTACTTTCTATAAAATAATCCTACTGATTCACATATTTCTTAAGGATTAAACTTTTCTGCCTTGACTGGTGTTTGGACTTGTTCAGCATTTCAACAGTATGTCCACAATATAAGCTGAAGGGAATTTAGAAAGTCAAAGCAGTGCGTGGCTCTCTTATCCTGAGGGCTATGCAAATTCAGTGACAGCTTCCTGCTCAAAGGAGCCATATCATCCTGTTCTCCTGCTACGCCGAAAGACAGAGAGTTTGAGTGTGTGTCTGAACGTTTTCCCATCAATAAGACACTCCCAACTTTAGATTTAGCAAAAATGACACCCTGGATAAATGTCATATTGTTATTAGTAGTCCTCAGAGGTATTATTCTTCTCATCCTAAAAGAAGCTTTTTATCACCGATTTTGAGTTTACCTGCAGAAGGTCTTAATATACAATGTTTCTTTCTAGGTGTCCAGTCAGAGGTCCAGTTGGTGGAGTCTGGCGGGGATGTGAGAAGACCTGGAGGGTCCCTCCGCCTCTCCTGCCAAGGCTCCGGATTCACCTTCAGCAGCTATGACATGAGCTGGGTGAGACAGTATCCGGAGAAAGGACTGGAATGGGTGGCATACATAAGCTATGATTCCAGCACTATTTACTACTCAGACAAGGTCAAGGGACGCTTCACCATCTCCAGGGACAATGCCAAAAGCCAGCTGTATCTGCAAATGAACAACCTCAAATTGGAGGACACGGGACGCTATTACTGTGCGAGAGACACAGTGAGAGGAAGTGAATCTGAAGCCAAGCAAAAACTACCCGTTCCTCTGTGAGTTATTCTATGAACTCAGGTGCTTCAACTGCTACACTGTAATTGTGAAGAAACATGCAAAAAAAAAAAAATCTACATTCCAATTAGATAATACCTGATTATGAAAAGACAGGAAAGGTCTACTCAATTTCAGAGTCCCCAGAAAGCCCCCTCCCCCGAAATCCCAGCCAAATCCTTTCCATAAGGAATCCCAGAGGGTGGGTTTTCCTTCGGACCCTTTAAGGATCTTCCCACCAAAGCAGCCCCGAGGCTGCCACCCTGAAAGCTGAGCCGTGTTGTGTATGTGTTGGGTATCTGGCTCTCAGAAACAAAGTTTTCTCTCTCCTTCAAGCAACCCCCTGGTGCTTGTTCCCGGCTCAGAGACGAACCTCGTACATTTGCATTCTCACAATTTGCACTATACTGCAGCCAAAACCTTTGGGAGGTAGAAAATGTGAAAAAGAAGTAGGTGTGCTAATGACAAAGATAATGCCCAAAGGATGAAGAGAGAGATTTTAAGGGAGAAGTGGACTTTTTTTTAAAATAAACTACATATTAGGTAAAAAAGAGAATGGTTTATATTACGTCTCACACTACTGAAAATCACAGTTATCCAATGAAAATAAAGGAGAGGTGATAAAGTGAGGGTTATTATCACTGCAAAATAGCAAAGCAGAAGCATAAGAGGGAATCTTTAAAAACAAAATAGCTGCCATCCTTATTTTCGATCAGGAAACCTAGAATGAAGGAAGCAAAGGGCAGCATTGCCTAACTCTGCTGAAGCAGACCTGATCTCCTTCGGATTATGAGGCCTGACGATACCATCAGAAGGATCAAAATGAGAACTTTGCCCTCAACACACACTCCGGACCAGTCACCTTTCCAAGCCTATTTCGGATGAGGAAATGAAAGACCAGCTTGGCTTTCTCACTACACCCGCTCTGATCTTCTGGAGCTGAGTCACGTCTTCCCAGACTCACTTCCTCTCCTGCAGTACAAGCATCTCCCTGGAGAACCAGGCCTGCTTCAGCTCATCCTGCACACCAGGGGGCAGTATTGTCCCACAGAACCCCATGAGCCATGGGGGGAGGGGCAGGAAAATGAAACCAAGGTTTCTACTGGGGTTTCAATTTGTAATTTCATAGAGACGGTCCAATATCAGTTCCGCTTCTTAACAAGCTACTGTTCTCTTAACAGAACCAAGGCTGAGTTCACTGTAGACCTCCTCTCTTGAAAATAAGGGTAACTGAATTTATCGGAGACCACAAGGTGACCCATTCAACTTTTTCAGAAAAATGTTTGGTGATAAGGTGATTTCTTAGTTTTACTAGCAAAGATACATTGACTTGTAAACATTCAGTCCTTCTTCTTAGGAAATTATTTTTTCTTATGTAGCCTGCATCAGATTAACTTTGTTGGCTTTAACAAACCATGGTAAATTAAAATAATAGGTGAATTGTCATATGCTCTCCCACTTGGTTTCTAATGTGGCTATTAAATAATTCTTTATGGGTGTCTGCACATGTTAGTGTTGAGTTTTGATTGTAGAAACACTTTTCAGAGTTGGAGCTTTTGCAAAAAAAACAAAACAAAAACTTCCTCCCTTGAAAATCTGAATCTCTTTGAGAAATTTGAACATATTATCTTGATGGGTTTATGATTTTCTCATCATGTAACTATTATTTGTGTAATACACACTCAAGGAAATCTACAAGGTCAAATGACAGAGTAGCACTTTGATCCCCAAAGCTATCTAAATTCAGGAGAAGTTTCCTGCTCGTATTAGGTATATGTCCTTTTGTGTTTATATATGTATTTATGTATTGATATATCAAATTTCTCAGTGCCCTTCTTGTTGAAAAGTGACTCTGGGTGGTTTAGAAAGGGGATAAAGTCATTTAAAATACAATATCAAAACAATCTTACAAGTAATAAATGAATTCCAAGAATGATGAAGTTGGAGAATAACTCAGGAGTGACAGACGGGCACCAGCCAACCCCCCCCCCCCCCAGGATTCATGAAAACTCTTATGGCCTCATGGAAGCTGCTGCTGCCAGGTCTTAAGACCTTTCCAGAAAACTGGGAGGGCACGGGACCACCGCACCTATGGGGGAGAATACTACAAAGGGTGGGGGCAATGGCACAGAAGTCTCTCCTCTTGGGCCCCAACAGCTGACATTCTCTTGCTGATGGCACCCACAACTTGCCCCCTCTGCCTGACGGTTGGGACGGGATGATGTTATGGGGCTGAGACGGTCCCTCATGTAACCTGGACACATGGCATGTAGTGCTTGAAATGTAATAACCAACACCTTGAATTGGACCCGGAAGCAAACTGCCAACAATGAACTCATGTAATATGAGCCATCCTAGGGGCACCCAAGAGTGTTCACGTGGCCCCATTTTGCACCAGCTGTAGCTTCTGGATACTCTTCAAGGGTAGTCTCATGATATCCGCACTGCAGAAGTTTAACTGAGAGATAAGCAGGGCATGAATGACTGAACAGAGAGCCTCCCGCTCCAAGAAAGAGCATAACTGGCATACCACACGAAGGTGGGCAAAGGATCTCCTGGCCCCAACTGCCACCTGCTCCTTGAGCAGGAGTCATGAGTCCAGGAGGACCCCCAGATTGTGCGCTGGCTCTGTCTGGGACAGTGCAGCCCCGTCTAAAACAAAAAATGGTAAAATCCCAGATAGAGATGGACCTCCAAAATAAACTGGCTGCTTCACATAGTTCTTAAGGATTAAAACAATGCTGTCTAGACTGGTATTGGAGCTTGTTGAACGTGACAAAAGATGTCTAAGATGTAGTTTGAAGGAACTCTAGATGGTCAAAGCACCATGTTCTTGGTCGTAAAGTGATGTTTTGGGTTTTCCTTCAGGCTCACAAAGATGCAATCTTTGTCTGTAGAAAGCATTCTGGGTTATATAACCTGCATCAGATTATCACTAGTTTCTTTAACAAACAATGGCTAAGGGAAAGTAGCTTATCATAATGAGGAAATTGTCATAGCCCCCCCCCCCCCATTGTGGGTATTAAAATAATTTTGTGTAGGTGTTCCTGCATGTTGTTTTGAGTTTGGATTCTACAAACATTTTTCAGAGTTGAAGTTTTTGAAATAAAACTTCACCCTTGAAAATCTGCACCTCTTTGTATAACAATTTGATGGGCTTAGGACTGGTTCATCATCTAAATGTCATGTGCACAACATTATCTCAAGAATCTCTAGAAGGTCAGAGCAGAAACTAGGATTTCAATGCAGAAGACTGTGTGAATTCAACTTTAGTTTCCTGCTCAAATGAGACATACGACCTTCAACTTGCAAGACATGGTTTTACCTTCTATAACCAAAACTTGTCGCTTTACATATTTTTAAGGATTTAAAAATTGTGCCTTGCCTGGTGTTAGGACTTGTTCAGCACTGCATACCATGTCTAAAATGCACGATGAAAGAACTTTAGAAGATTAAACCAGTGCTAGGGTCTTTTATACTGAAGGCTATGCAAATTCAGTGACAGCTTCCTGCTCAAAGGAGCCATATCACCCTTCTCTCCTGCTACACCCAACAACACAAAGTTTGAGTGCTTGTCTGAATGTTTTCCCATCAGTAAGATTCCTTCGATCCTCAGATTGAGCAAAAATGACACCCTGGATAAACCTCATATTGTTACTACTGGCCCTCAGAGGTATTATTTTTCCGTTCCCAAAAGAGGATTTTTATCCCCATTTTTTGTGTGTTTTCCTGCAGAAGGTCTTATTAAACAACATGTCTTTCTAGGTGTCCAGTCAGAGGTCCAGCTGGTGGAATCTGGAGGGGATGTGAGAAGACCTGGTGATTTCCTCCGTCTCTCCTGCCAAGGCTCCGGATTCACCTTCAGGGACTATGGCATGAACTGGGTGAGACAGTATCCTGGGAAATCACTGGAATGTGTTGCAGAGATAAGTCACACTTCAAATACTATTCGCTACTCAGACAAAGTAAAGGGACGGTTCATCATCTCCAGGGACAATGCCAAAAGCCAGCTATATCTGCAAATGAACAACCTCAAGCTGGAGGACACGGGACGCTATTACTGTACGAGAGACACAGTGAGAGGAAGTGAATCTTAAGCCAGGCAAAAACTGTCCATTCCTCAGAGCAGCTCTGCAGGTTCATCCATGAGCCACAGTTTCCACTGGTATGCCAAAACTGTGAAGAATTTTACCTAAAAAGACAAATTAAAAAATCACAAAAACTTACTCTCCTTAGCAGAACAAACAAACACATAAAAAGTCACAGAGTTAGAATAGAAAATCGAGGAATAAATTCAAATGTTTTGCTTACCTGCTGATAATATTTTCTGTGAGCAGAACTAGAGGAGAAGAAGTCAATCTGAAATCCAAACAGAAAATCTCCTTTGTTCACAGCCGCACTTTGTTCTTCATCCACACTTTTGGATTTGTTCATTTCACAGATAATATAGGAGAAATCTCCCCAGGGCACCTTTAAGCTGGTGAGCAGGAAAGTTGGCATTGAAAAGCAAATATGTTCTTTGAGGGAAAGACGAGGCTAAAGGGGGGCGGGGGAAAGAGTGTTGCCCAATTCTCCTGAAGTAGTCCTGATCTCTTTTCGGACTACAAGGCCTGATGATTCTATTAGAAGGATGAAAATAAGAAGTTTGCCCTCTGCAAACCCTCCAGACCAGTCACCTTTCCAAGCCTATTTCGGATGAGGAAATGAAAGAGCACCTTTGCTTTCTCACTACAGCTGCTCTGATCTTCTGGAGCTGAGTCAAGTCTTCCCAGACTCACTTCCTCTCTAGCAATAGGAGCATCTCCCTGGAGAACCAGGCCTGCTTCGGCTCCTCTTGCACACCAGGGGGCAGTATTGTCCCAGAGAATCCCATTAGCCATGGGGGGAGGGGCAGGAAAATGAAAGCAGGATTTCCTGATGAAGTTTCAATTCTCAGGCTGATGATTCTCTTGGTTGGTGCTTTGAAAATCCATAGAGATGTTCCCATGTCAGTTCCATTCCTGGAGAAGGTATTTTCTCTCCACAAAACCATGGGTGAGTTCACTATCGTCCTCGTTTCTTGACCATAAAGCTAACTGAATTTTTAGGAAACCACAAGGTGACTTATTCAAATTTTCTCGACAAAATGTTTGGTGATAAAGTGATTTCTTGGTTTTACTTTGTGAAATGCAAAGATACAGTCCTTGTTCTTTGAAAATAATTCTTGCTTGTGTATCCTGCATCAGATTAATTTTGTTGGGTTTAGCAAAGCATGGTAGCTTAATTGTGGGTGAACTGTTGTATGCTGTTCCACTTTGTCTCTAATGTGGCTAATAAATAATTCCGTATGGGTGTCTGTGCATGTTAGTTTTGAGTTTGGATTCTAGAACCACTTTTCAGAGTTGGGGCTTTTGCAAAAAAAAGAAAAAAAGAAAAAGAAAAAAAACCTTCCTCTTTTAGTAATCTTAATCCCTTTGAGAGATTTGAACATATAACCTTGATGGATTTGTGACTGGTTTATGTAACAAAGGCTCAAGCAATCTCCATGTTCAAAGCACAGAATAGGACATTGATCCCCAAACCTGTGTAAATTCAGGAGCAGGGTCCGCTCAAAGTAGGTCTATGTCCTTTAATGTTCGTTTGTTTATAGATATCAAATTTGTCAATGCCCATCTCATTGAAAAGAGACTCTGGGTGGTTCACAAAGGAATGAAATCAATTAAAAAAACAGCATCAAAACAATCTTGCAAATAATAAATGAATTCCAAGAATGATGAATTGGTGAATAACTCAGGAGTGACAGAAGGGCACCAGACACCCCCAGGATTGAGGAAAACTCTTATCGCCTCATGCAAGTTGCTGGAGCCAGGTCTTAGTGCTTTCCAGAAAAGTGGGAGGGTAGAGGCCCACCGCACTTCTGTGGGAGAACATTCCAATGGGCAGGGGCAACAGCACAGAAGGCTCTCCTCCTTGGCCCTGCCAGCTGACATCTTCTCCCTGATGGGGTCCACATCATTCCCCCTCTGCCTGACTGGATGGGAAGGGTTGATGTAATGGAGGAGGTTCCTCATGTAACCTGGAGCCGTTCCATGTATGGCTTGAAAGGTAATAACCAACACCTTGAATTAGAGCTGTAAGCAAAATGGTGCCCAATGCAGCACCTAGAGAAAAGGTGTTATATGAGCCATACTAGGGGCACCAATGAGTTTTAATGGGGCCGCATTTTGAACCAGCTGTAGCTTCCGGATACTCTTCAAGAGAACCCATTGCAATAGTGTAACCAAGAGATGACATTGGAACAGTGACTGAACAGAGAGACTCCCAATGCCGGAAGGGGCATGACTGGTGAACAGAATGAAGGTGGGAGGAGGGCCTCCTGGCCACAAATGCCACCTGATCCTCGAGCAGGAGTTGTGAGTCCAGAAGGACCCCCAGAATACGTACCGAGTCTGTCTAGGGCAGTACAATCCTCTCCAAAATGAAAGATGGTCAATTCCCAGATAAAGAGGGACCTCCAAAATAAATTTGCTGCTTGACTTAGTTCTTAAGGATTAAGAAATCCATCTCAGCTGGTGTTGAAGCTTGTTTAGCATCACAAAATATGTTTAAAAGGAAGGTTGAAGGAACTCTAGAAGGTCAAAGCACCATGTGCTTGGTTCTAAAGTGATTTCATTGGTTTAATATGTGTCTAGCTTTTTCAATTCAATCCTTGTCTTTTGGAAAGCATTGTTCATTGCCTAGCCTGCATCAGATTAACTTTAATTTCTTTAACAGATAATGGTTAAGGGAAAGTAGTATAGCAAATTGAGTGAACTGTCGTATGTCCTCCCATTCTGTTTCTAGTGTGGTTATAAAAATTTGTTGTATGGCTATTTCTGCATGTTGGTTTTGAGTTTTAATTGTAGAAAGATTTTTCAGAGTTGAAGTTTTTGAAAGAAAATCTTTCCACCCCTGAAAATCTCCACCTTTTATATAACAATTTGATGGGCTTCGGAATGGTTCATCATCCAAATATCACGTGCGTAACAGCCTCAGGAATCTCTACAAGGTCAGAGCAGAGATTGGCATTTTGATAAAGAAAACTACAGGAATTCACCAGCAGTTTCCTGCTCAAATCAATCATATGACCTCTAATGATGCAAGACATGATTTTACCTCCAATAAGATAAACCTGCTGCTTCACTCATTTCTTAAGGATTTAGAAATTGTGCCTTGACTGATGTTGGGAGTTGTTCAGCATTTTAACTATATGTCTATATGTCTTTATGTTGAAGGAAATTTAAAAAGTCAGGGTATCTCCTGGCTCTTTTTATGCTGCGGGC